>NC_089695.1:7191839-7494869 GCF_031753505.1 Anomalospiza imberbis
AGAGATTGTAATGTGCTGGTTAGTATTCTTTCCTTGAGCACATGTCTTTAGGAACCCACATTTTGAAATCAGCCTAAAGGAACAAACCAGCTTTCAGATGTGTGTTTAATAAGACTTTGATAACTATTGCCTAATGAAGTTTTCTTTATTGTACAGACTTAGGGTTAAATTTAACTGGTTTTCACGTAAGTTTTAGATAAAGATAACTTTCTTATAGACTTACTTCTGAAATATGGATATTTCTCTACATGATTTTTCTTCCAAAAATATGATTAAAACTCTTCAACTCATTTTAAACCAAAAGGAAGGTAAGAAATTAATTTCTAATTTAATCCTCAGTGGATTTTTTTTTTGTTTGCTTTTACACAAGACTTCAAAAAAAAGTGTATATGTTGAGCTTATTTGTCTCTTACTTAGAGTCACTTAAACCCCTACAATGCCTGGGTGACTTTTTTCATGTCTCGTGAATCCACATTCTTCTCTTGGAATCTCATAGTTCACTGTTTTTTGGGTTGTATGTTAGCTAATAAACTAATGTAGAAGTGTTAATTTATTGTAGGGGTGCTGAATAAGATTAATATATGTTAGGTCCAGAATGCCTTAAATATATAATTTATTATACTAAACATATTAATATTTCACTCTGGAGTGACTGTGGACTACATTGATAAACACTATCATCCCTTCCAGCTCACACTCCTTGACTGTGATCAGAGACTGGATTTATGTCACTTCCCTGTAGATACTCACCTAAGCACTTGGGCAAAATTAATTCATCTATATTTGTCTCTGTTTTATATATTCTCTCAAAAACGGTTATATAATTGAAATACATAATTTAAATGCATAAGTTCCAAAGTCATGCACTAGTATTTCTCTGCATTTAGGAATGTGCCATTAGCTGGGTACTCAAACAGAAAGTAAGAGCCTCTTGTAAGTTGTTTGGCAGTCACAAGTTAGACCAGCTTTTAAATATTGCATACTGTAGAGCACCATTTATACAGAATATGTTAAGATAAGTATTTGAAATGAAAATATTTAATTGTTCCTTTTATTGTTGCAAAAATTTTTCCTGTAGTTATAACCATCAGGCTTTCCCCTGCTGCTTTGCCATCTCAGGGGAAAAAATGAGGGGAGGGGGAAGGAGCAAGATTTCTGAAAGTATTACTTGTGGATTATTTGGTAATCCTTAAAGGTTTCTCCTTATTTTCCTTCATTTCACAGAATTGAAATTTCTTTTGCCTTCTGTGTTGGAGAGTATTTGGGTGCTTGCATAAAACACCCCATGTGACATCTGAATCTTTTCCTCATGTTGACTGTTTGGATAGAGATAAGCCACTTAAGTGTCTCTTAATTAGGTTCATTCCCAACAGTTGCTTGAAGTTATTACGAGAGATTAGATGTTGGCATTGTAGAAAGCAGTAAGATGTACATGTAGTGCTCTGTATTAGTAAAAAAATTACAAAAACATTTTATTTTGAAATTTTAATTTTTTAATGTAAAGAAATACAACCACAATACATTTTATATTAATACCAATACAAATTATGTTTGTCACACATTTTCCCCGTGGAGTTAGCAACTTTTTCTTTCTCTCTACCTTAGTACTCACCCAACCTGCACATTAATCATAATATTGAATGGACTTTTTTTTATTTTACATCAGTCCTAGCATCATCGAAGTTATGAAGTTGTAAAATATTAACTCACCAAACATCTCAGAAAATGTAGCCTGGCTTTGCAAATCTCCCGAGGCATTTTACAGTCAATTTTTTTGCTTACCTGTCTGTAAATATTTTAGACTATCAAACAGATGTGCTAAAATATTAATTTCTCATACTGCAAAAAATTTATGCTCCTTTTTAGGTTGCAAGTAAATCACTATATATTATGTGCAAGGTGCTGCTTTTATTTGTTTTCTAACAGAAGTTGTTAGGCCTCTTAAAGAATGCAACAGTTTTGTGACTTTGCTGTGTACATCTGTAAAGATTGTCCCTAAATGCCTGTTGCAAACTGGTTTAAACACAGAAGGGTGAGGAAAACCAAGCTTCTGTGACTAAAACAGAATAAACCCAGAAAGGTTTGAAAAATACCCAAAAAAACAAGATTAAATCAAGCAAGGTTAGATGTTGGTGCCAAAAATATTAGTATACTTTATTCATTAGTAAAAAAGGCAAAGAGATAGAACAAGAGTTGTGCATGGGGGGTGGGGGACAGGGAGAGAGTGACAGGGGTTAGGCAGAAATGTATCACCCTTCTGGGGTCCCAACAACCTCGCGTGGTTTCCTCCAGCTGGTCTCGGTGGTGAGAGTCCCCTGCCACCCGTCACCGAGGGAAAGCACAGAATGCGATGGATGCATGCGAGTTTGGGCAGGGGGGAACGCCCAGGTGCCAGTTTGACCCCTGGCAGCACTGAGGGTCTGTTGCAGGGTCTGGGGTCCCCTTTGTGGGGGCTTTGCTGGTCCAGGACACCCCCTCTGCTGTCCTTCACATGGATTTCTCCCCGGCTGAAGGGGTCCTTCAGCTCACCTGCTCTGCACAGCAGAGGATGGGTGTCCACTGCCTCTCACCAGAGGCTTTTTCAGCACACACCCAAACCTCTCCTCACCCTTTGGTGTGAGGGTCTGTGCCAGCCTGGAGCTCATGACCCCGGGGCTGTGCTCTCCACCCTGAAGGTGCTAGCTTGATCCCTCAGTGAATGTGTTCTTCTTCCCCTGCCCAGACTAGGGTCACTTATTTCTGTCAATGAGCAGTGCAGGTCAGGAGGCCTCCTGAGGGTGTGGGGCTTTCTCTGCAGTAACTCAGTTTTGCTGTAATAGGCAAAGGTGCTTCATGAAGATGTTTAAGCCACAAATTGTAGCATGCCTCACTCTAAATGGGAGCTCACTGTCTCAGCCAATTTACATATGGATTGAAAGCTTCAAATAAAGCCTAATGTAATGCAGCTTAAGGAAGTATCTATTTTTGTATCTTCTCTTAGCTTAAAAAGTAAGCCCTGTTTATGTGTAAATGTTAAAAAAAAAAAAACCAACCCAACCAAAATTAAAGTGTGAGCTGCAGGGAAAAAAACCTAAGGGAAAAAAACCCAAGAAAATGTAGTTTATTTTCAATAAATATAGTATGTATCCTCTTCCAATGCAATCCTGAATAAAAAGATGTGGGTTTATTTCAAAAATTCCATGCGGAATTATTTATATAGAAAATTACATGAATCAAAAATATTATATTGATCATGTATTTGCCACATATTTAATGCAAAATATTTTTTGTTGAATTTCATAAACCCATATAGTCTATCAAAATTTTAATCATGTGCTGATTAGTAGTCTTCAGTTCTTAAGAATTTTGAATCATCTGCCCCTCTTTTACAACAGCCTTCAAAATTATAACTTTTTGTAGGTTTTTGTTTTACTATCTTTTGAAGTTTGTGGTACTGTAAATGCTATTTACTAGTATTTTTACAGTGGATAAAATTGTATTTCTTTGAGCTTCTTGGAATCAGCAATTTGTCACTGGTTATAAAATATAGAAATACTATTTAGAATAAGCACTTCCTAGGTATTTATAGCCTTTACTAGAAAGGGGATCTGGCAGTGGCTGAAATGAAAGACACAGAGAAAGAAACAAAATAGATAAATTGTTTGCTTCAAATATTTGCCAGATGCCCTTTGACATGTTATATGGTAAAAGAATTAAATATACCCCAGAGTAATTTTATTACAACAGGTATAATACGCAGAGGCTAATGAGGTTGCTGGCACTTGTACATTAATGAAAAAATGATCCTTTTAGTCTTTAAATAGAAAGATAAATAAATACAATGTCAGGAGTGGATTGAAGTGGATCTTTGATAGTTCTTCATATATGCATGACATTCTAGCCCTGTTCATATGACTTAGTGAACTCTCCCATCTTCTGCTAATATCATCAGGACTCTTGCAAATAAAGAAATGCTGACAAAGCTTAGGAAATCTGATTTGAATCTGTTTTTTCATTATTTGAAACATGGAATTTCATCCAGAACATTCTTATTGATAGACCTAAGGAAGGAGAGATGTGATCCAGAATTCCTGGTTTTGCTGAGCAGTTTTGCTGAACACCATGAAGGGATGGCAGTGAACTGCTCAGTGCTGAGCTCTAGACCTTGGGCACAGGGCACCTGAAAGGGCTGGGCTGTACCTCAGAACCTTGAGCAAAGACTGTCCAGGTCAGCAGCAGTGTTGTGCCTCTCACAGCAGGAGCAACATAAAGGCTGTGACTACTAACAACCAAAAACCCCACCTGTGCTTTCTTCCAAGACTGTACACTATTAATTGGCACAGGGAGTGAGTACAGCATAAGCATGGACAGTGGATTTTCCAATCAAGCAAGGCTATCATTTAGCAGATTTATTACAACGCTCACTATCAAACCTGTTTCCATGGGATTGTGCCCCTCTGTTCCCATTCATCTCCTCCTGCTTCACCATTGATAATTTTACTTTCCATAGCCTCACTCAGACTTGAAAATAGTGAAAAAGCCCATCAATTTAAAATTAAATCCATCTGAAAGTGCATATTTGGTACCTAGATGGTTTCTATTTTCTTTATTATTTTTGCAGTTTATTTCTTGTATATAGTAGGTAATATATTTTTATATATAACCATATAAACATACAGTCTTATTCAGCCATGGCATCTTTTCATATATGTGCTAATACATGTAATGTATAAGAGACAAAATAGTTTAGGCAGTGGACAAAACCCATTATCTTATAGGACAACTGGTAGAAAATAACAGTTTAATGACAGCTATTTTTATCTTCTTTATCCTATTTCCCAGTATAATTATTTCTGGATCAGTGTCCTCCTTTTTGGATGCTGGCTTCTGTGAAGATACTATTTTTTTCCCCCTTTACTGTAATGTATTCTTACAATTTGTTTTCCCCAACTTGCATAGCTACATTTTCTCTAATTCTCATAAAAGTATTTATAGCATTAAAAAAAATTCAAATGCTTATATCATTTTAATTTTGACATGTCAGCCCTTTCTTCAGAACAGTAATGGTATTCCTAATTGAATCTTTCATGTGATTTCCCTATGCAAATGCTACAGTTGTAGAAAATTAGATACAGATGCTGTTCCTCTTAGTTTAATCAGCTGGTTGGGTCACAGTGGCGTTAAGTTCTTAACATAAATTCAGCTTTCTAAAGTCTGAGTGTTTGAGTGGATGGAAAGAAGGATATTTTGAAATGCCTTGAGATCTATGGGTAAAACTGGTGATGAGTGGATGAAAACTATTGTGTATAATTTCTGAACTGATGAAGTGGTAATATTGTGTTTTCTCTAGGACATATATGGGACCTGGGTTGGATGAAAAAACAGCTCCTACCCAATCAATTTTTGCCAGAGACTGCATTTTGTACATTACTGGGCTTATTTTTTATGCAATTTTTACAGAAAATTTATGAGAATAGAATGGTCCATCACCAAACTCTAAACCTTTTGAGGTAGCATTTGCTTTAAAGGTAGTGCCTGAAAAATACAGCAGCCGTAATTTTAGATTGACTTTTGCCACCTTTTATTGTGTTCAGTGAGTTCCATCCTCCTTTGTATCCCAGTAAATGTAGTGTCTCTCAGCAGACTCATCATTTTACATTTTGAAGCCTCAACTATTTCTGGCTTAGCTTATCTACCCCAAAATCTGAAGTTTTTAGTGGTGTACTTTGTTTGGGTGTACTTTTCCAATTTTAATATTACTGAGTGTGAACCTACAAGAACATATATTTAAGTTCACATAAGTACAAGAAGATTGATTAATAAGAACTAGTATAGATAAATCTTGCCTCATGAGAAAAATACAGCTGACAAGAAGATATGAGAGCCTGTTAATGGCCCAGCTCTTCCTAAAATTTGTTTTCATGTAAAACTTTCTATGAAAGTCTACACTAGTGATGAAGGATAAGTTGTAGCAATAGCCAGTTGGAAAATTTATGATGATAATAAAATTTCTTACTCATGAATTTTTATTGAAATAAATACTCTGAGAGAATTCTCAAGTTCTAGCTCAGCTGCAGAGAACCTTGGACTTCTTCCTATGAGGGGCATCTGTAGGCTTTGCAAGCTTTGCCGACCCAGGCCCTCAGCAGGCACATTGTCCCCTAAATAGGGGAACACAATCTAAACCTGCTCTAAGGACTCTGTCCTTACAACAGCAGCTCTGAGCTCTTGCCCTGTCTTATTATGTGTGCTTCCATTAACCTCAGATCAGGAAAACTCTCTTGGAAGGCTGCAATAAAGTCAAAGTTCTGCAGGAAACATCTGTGTTTCTGGATTTGGTTGTTTTTTATAAATCCAGATGTCAAAATCCATTGCAAAAACCCTTTGTGTTTTCTCAGTCAAAGGTAATTATGATACTGCCTTCCTTGTCCTTCTTTTCTCTTACATGTCTGCCTTGCTGATTTAGATGATGTAGCTTGCAGAAGTCTGTGATAATCTGAGTTTCCCCAGTGCTGGCTCTTGGGGTGTTTCTGTATGACAGCCTTCATTGACATGGTAATGCTTATCTACTGAAGCTTTGAAAATATTAATCAAATTCCTCATGGGAATTGCCAGCTTTGCTCAATAATGTATTTTTTAAACCAATAGCAGATGTAGCAGCTAAATTTCAGTCAAAAATTCTTTCTGTGGGAGTATTGTTGAATGTCTGTCAGTTTCAGCAACCAAAGACTACTAAATAATCCCAGTTGTCATTGTCTGACAAGTAGCTTTTTATCAACAGATAAAAATGCTAGTTGTACTAACATTTTTGCCCTAGTAAAATATTGTCCTAAAACATATGAAAAAAAAAAACAGACATAATTTCTTCTTTTTTTTTTCTTTGTATTGTTGTAATGATATTGTTATCTTCTCTTTTGGTATATCTGAGATAAGAAAAAGAACCATATGCTTTCATAAAATCCTAAAATAATTTAAGTTGAAAGGAACTGCTGGAAGTAATCTGTTCTAGCCCCCTGCTCAAAGGTTGGATCTAGCTTCAATGTCAAATCAATTTGCTTATGCTGAAATCTACCTCAGCTTTGAGTGTTTCCAAGGATAGGCTTGCAGAACATTTTTGGCTAGTCTGTTCCATTGTTTGACCAATCTTCCCATGAAGTTTTATTTCTATTTATCTACCTGGAATTTCTATTCTTGCAGTTTGTTCTGTTTTCTTCATGTTTTATATCAGTTACATAAGTTTAGTCTTTCTGTCCTGCACCAAAAGTTCATCCTCTCATCAGAGAAACTCTGTGTGTGGAATGGAACTTCCCAGATGGTCAGAGCATGGTGCTGATAACACCAAGGTTGAGGGTTCCATCCCTGTGTGGGCCGTTCACTTGAGAATGGGACCCGATGATCCTTCTGTATCCCTCCCAACTCCAACTGTTCAGGTGTTCCTCCCACCCTCTCTGATCTGCCTTGCACATGCAGATGCTGCCAGCCTGCATGAGGTACCTGAAACACCACAAAGAGCACAACAAAACCAGCACGTGACACAGTGGACAACAGGAAATAATTATAGTCTGTGTGGCAGAGTTCAGCAGAGAATGTCAAATTACAGATGGAAATGGGAAAGGAGAGGAGTGGGGCATAACAATGACAGAGTAGCAATGAGCCTCCTTTGGGCCACAGTGCAGTTCCAAAAATATTCCTACTGAATGTGCCCCAAGTGCCTGATGGGGAGAAAGCATTCTTGGAAACAACAGCAATAAAAGAAAACACGTGTTTTTCTATGTCTCTGACAAGTGCGGATCCCTGGCAGCACGATGTCAGTTCTCAGAAGTTGGCCAGCAGTTGCTGCTGCACCCATCTCATTTGTTTTCCTGTCTCCATCTGCTGGAGGCAGCACTGCACAATGGCTGCACTGACGGGTGGCTACCCAGGCTCTGGGACTGCCTTAGCACACAGATAAACTTTCGTGTTATGCAACATATCAAATGTGTGCTAGAGCCAATTAAGATAATTTGCATAAATACCAGATTAGTTTAACTCAAATTATTGAAAAAATGCTATTTTCAGCTTCCTTTGCCCTATAATATATAGACCCAATCATATGGAGAGTAACATTCAGCATGAAATCGATTGATTTGAACAGTTAATGCATCACTGATTTTTATTAATTGGTTTTGCTTCATAGATTAATTAATTGTATTAGTACTAATATGCACTTTTAAATATTTCACAAAAAAATTATTGCAATAGGGGTCTTTCAAGTTTAGCAGTTTGGTTATGACTACAGCAGCAAATATTGTGTAATTTCACTCATAAATTCCCTAAATTAGAGGCATTAGTGCTTCAAAATTGTCCTAATAAAATGTTTATTATTTTCCATACCCTTATCAAAGTTACTTTACCTTTTAAGCCTTCCATATACTTTAATTCGTAGAGTTTAGTAGTGTTCTTTTGTTATCCAGAATATGCTGAATTTTTATTTTGTGGATACAGAGGAAAGTGGGGTTTGACATCTTTAGCTCATTGGTTGAGATTTGCATGATTATTGGTGATCAGCTGTTCTAGAGGCACTAGAAATCCTGGTAGAAAAGCTGCTGGTCTTGAAGTTTGCTTTTTCGTGATACACCAGAATCCTGGTTTGACTGAGTGTAGAGAAAGATCCAAGAAGAATATCTTTGTGCCCAGCTTTTACTCTGTGCCATATTTTGCTAAAATATTTTATGCGAGAAAAAACTATGTACACAGCTGCATGTGAATCCAGCCAGCCATCTACTCCATCTACTCAGCTCTTACTTGAACTTCCCAGCTTATTTTTACTTTTATCTGAACACCATTATGTAACTTTTGCTCATTAGAAGGATGATCCTGATTTTTTTTTTTTTTTTTTTTTTTTTTTTTTTTTTTTTTTTTTGGTGATATTAGCATTTTGAAAATTTTGTTACTTATTTCAAGAGGAAGATCAGGGTATTATTTATGTGTTTTCCTCTATCTGAACTATGCTGAACTATGATCAAAATCAATATTGATGTGCATTCATTATATCAGGATTTGTTCCTTTGGATCCAAAGTCAGTAACAATGATATCAAAATGTTTAAGATATGAAGAAAATTACATTGGTCTTTCATTGCCCTGTGCTAAGTTTTTCAGTTTATTTTAACAATCACTTAAGTTCTATACTATATAACCAACTGAAATGCAGATTGTCTTAATTTAAATGTGTGTACTACAAGCAAATGTAGTAATTTTCTCCTACTCTACAAAGTCTGCCCTGTCTAAATCTGAATCTTTGCATAATTCCTAAAATATTGTAATTTCATGCATCAAGAGAAGTCTCAATTTTGTGATTACCTTGCTAGCAATGTTTTAATACTTTAAATTTTTAAATTTTTTTTAGTAAGTTTTCTTCCTATTTTAACTTTTACTAAATCTTATTGTTAATTTTCCATTATACCAATTTTTTCCAATAAGAAATGGGACCTTAAATTTTTTTCAGAGTCATAGCACAAATAAATCATCCAATTTAATGAAACATCAAAGATTAAGCTTAAGTGCAGTTCAGTAAAATCATTAGTTGATCTACAGTAGAGATACACAGTAATGATTTAACTTACAATCTGTGGAGTCCTTTTAGGAACTACCTTGTCTTTTTCAGTACAACTCTACCAAAAGAATTGGGGTGGGGGTGTTTAATGTATTTTTGTTTTTCCCTAATCTTTTCAGTTCTTTGGATGATTATTAGGGCATACAATACCTAAATTTCCTGAATAATGCCAGAGATAACTGAGGAAGAAAATCAGATCTTTTGGAATAGTTCTGATGGTACATAAGACTATGACTGAAACTAAAAAGAAGTTTGCAGGTGGACTAAAATAAAAATATTTGGCCTTTTTGGTATATCTTTAATGTTTGATGTGTACAATTACATCTGTAATGTGTACTTCATTCCCTATAAGGGCAGTTATTTCTTTCAGCACATTCAAGTGTTATGTTCAATACAGGTGGACATACCTGTGTGTATTCAAGTTAATTAATTTTTCTCAGCTTCAGTGCTGCAAGCTGATGATCATTTTAGTTCTTGCAAGTGATAAATTTGTCAGCTTTGTCAGAAAATACAGTTTAGGTACAGAAAATTCATTATTGAGGAAAATGAGAGAGATTTGTAAATTCTAAAACTGTGTTAATGGGGCAGAATGAGACCTGATAATTCAGAATAACTTTTCTTTATTTAAAGAAGACCTCCATTATGTGAGAAGACTTAGAATTCAGGAGCCTTTGCAACATAAGCAAATTCTCCTTACAAATCTTTCTCCCCCTCATTTCTGAAACAATGACTATCCCACTGTGAGGGAACTCACTTGGGTAAGTGAGCAAGCATTGAATGTTAGTGTTGGTTTTATTTTGAAACTCAATAATATAATCACCAGAATTAACAAAATTGTCCTCTGCTTTGAAATGTCCAAACTGAAAGCTAAAACATAATTCAAGGAAAAACTACCCCTACAGTAATTAAATTGGAATTTTCAACTTTACCATCTTTTGCTCAAGATTTTAATTTGATTCTCCTGATCATTTCAAAACTTCTAGATTTGTTGCTTAGTAAAAATAAGGTAAGGCTTCCCCTACTGGTCTGGTTTTTTACTTTTTGTATGCAAGTAGGTTAAGCTACAGATGTTTCATACAGTTTTCCTGCCATTTTATTTATGACCTTGAATGTTAAAAAAAACCAAAACAAATTGCAGCGTTCCAGAAGTACCATACTACACTTCCTACAATTCCAACAATTCCAGTTCTTGGACCAATCAACTGGACTGTTGATGCATTGCCATCCTTCCCTTCTGCAGGCTGTGGTAGCTCAAAAATGTCCAGCACCAAGGGTCACTTTCTCTGTGGCAGGACCAGAATGGAGCATGTCTGTAAGATGGTCAAAGTGTTACGTGACTAATGAAGCTCATTAATGCACTCAAGATGAGCATTGTGCAGAGATTTACTAAATTCTAGCTGCCGTTATATCATCACAAGATAATTTGAGATAAATAACCACTGTTTGTATCACTAGATAGGGTCATGGATTGTGAATATGTGGAGACTTTTCCAGTACTCTGGAGCAAAAGATGTTGTTTTAACATCTCTTATTTAAAACATTCTCCTTATTCCAATTTTTAAAGCACATATCTTTTTCTTGATCATGGAAAAATTTGACCAAGGTTCACCAATAACAGCAAAACTTGATGACATTTGGGTTTATAAGCTGTAGTAGAATCAGTGGACAGTGGGAAAAACCTGCAAACGTGTCTTTAGATCCGTAGACTTAATCTTTTGTCAGATGATGGGCAGCAACTTATTTAGAAGGAGAAATTTCATTCCTGGCTACCAGAAGTATCTGTGGAGAAAGAAAAGTGGAATAAATGAGGCTTTTCTGGGGAATGTGTAGGACCAGAACCCAACTTTGAATAGTTAACACTTTCTCTTGGATTTTCAGAGAGCTTTAGAAATTGTTTCTCTCCCTTCATTCAAGTAGAAATAATAAAACCCTTGGAAGGGAAAGCCATACATAATAACTAGAGTACTCAAAGGGTGTGCATTTTAATAATCCTCCTTTATAAAACCAAAACATCTTTTTAATTTTTTTTTAAGAAGTCACTTCAGAATGCACTGTACTGAGTTCTCAACAGTTTTTTGCTGCCTTTCACTGTTAACTTCAACTCCTGATAGCAAATATGATCTCTTTTATCAAGACTTGGACAGGTGACTTTAAAAATTAGTAGGCTTGTTAATCACAGCTCATGTCTTTCACTTATCTTTCAAGTTCTTCTGGGTAACCACACTTGATTATTTTCTTCACACCATTTGAAGTGTTGACTCTGAGTGACCATGTACAGGTGGATGCTGTTTAGCTGGTTTTGTCCGGTTCTGAGGATTTCCATGGCTGGAGGTAGAAAGTCCCATATAATTGGTCTCGTCTCAGTCATAGAGCACAAGGTAGAAGACACAGCTGGAAAATACTTTCTTCTGTTGCATTAAATCTGTCTGATAGGAGCACAAAGCCTGACTATTTTTTTTTTCCTATTTTAAGTGTCACTTTATGATCTGAAGGAGACTCTGCAGTGGGATGAGGGGAGGGATGGGCACCTGGTCCTGTAGCGGAGGGAGACAGGGATGCAGAAGCCGCTCTCCTCACATGTCCAATCCTCTCCAGGGCAGAGCCTGATGACAAAGATGCCTTGGTACGAATTCTTCTCTTGAATAACCCAGATCCAATGGCAACAAAATAACTTTCCTGTTGGTTTGTAAATTGAATCTGAACTAAGAAATCCAGAAGTAAATTGCTCTCTCAGGTGTGTGTCTATGATACTGTCACCTCTTCCTTTCTTATTTTTTTCTCTCCCTGGGGACATCATTTGGTATAACATGACCCCCCAAAGAGTGAAGATAAAATAAGTGTGACCATATCATTGGAAAGACATTTCATTTTGAAAGCAGTGAAACTAAATGAAGACTTTATTTTGTACAATGAAGGCTATGTAGAAAAATTTGGCAGTATTCTGGCTTTGAATTTGAGAGACTTCAATGGAATATGACTTTCAGGTTGCAAAACGCTCTTCTTTTTAGTTACTTCAAATAATATTTCTAAATAACTCGTTGCTTCTTAACATCTCAGAGTTGGTGTGACTGCTAAGCAAAAAGAAAATCTCTTTAACAACTAAGCATGTTGTCCAGCAATGCTGAAGACGAAGAGAAGCATTTACTAAAGAGAGATCTATTTAGGTGCTTTGACGATACAGTCAGATGTTTAACACAAGTATTTAAAGGCAATTTAGACAGCAGTATCTACTTCCCACTGAACTTCACTTAGTCACTTCTATAAATCCCATATGCATCTACATCTTCAGGCACACAACTTCAGTTGAAAATCTGTTAAAGCTATAGGCAGACTTCTGGTTTTTGCTACTGGAAGAAAATCACATTTTTAAGGCTAGTCCTCAAATTAACAAGAATTTCAACCCTGGAGATGGTTGTTCAATGGGGATATTAAAATTATTTGTGACATTTAGTTAGTATGGCATGGTAGAAACATCTGTGCATATTACTTTTCACTAACATAATTAATTTTGTAAGAAATGTAACCGCAACTGCAGTGCTTTCATCAGCTTTCCTTTTTCTCATTTCTTTTTTTCTTTCAGAAATTGGACTATTAAATGTTGCTGGCTGAATACCAATTCTAATATTTTCTAAAATTAAATAATCATAAATCTAAGTAAGTATAGCTATTTTCTTGTAGGAATGGAATAATCTGCTAAGTAACGAACTCCTACAGAATGGGAGACATAAATTTGTGTTTGGTGTTTGCTTTTTCATTTCAAATATATATTAAGCTTTTCTACTTTTAAGCTTACACACTAGTAGAGACTAGGGATGAATAAAGCCCACACTGCTATGTTTTTATTCTAAAACCAGTATCCAAGTAATTCCATGGATTTATTTAACAGATGACTCATATTGCCAACACAATGGGAAGCACATCTTCATATACAGTTGTCTGTTATGATGACATTCACAACACATAAGGGGAGAGGGGACAGAGTTTTTATTTCTAGTCTCGATGTTGCCATTTGTTTTTCTTAATATTATTCAACTGAATGCATGGAAGACAGTTCCAGATGCATCATATAATGCTAAATCTGTGTGCACTATATGCCTGGCTTCATAATAAATACAAATCTTCACTCTGAAAGATGTATATAAGGTTAGTGGGGGTGCTGGTATGGTCTCAGGCCAATTCTACTTATTCGTTTTATAAAGACCTATTCTTTTAATGAATCATATAATACCCAAAAACTTAGAGCCTTAACATTAATAGTTTAATTTTGAGCTTTCAGGCTAGGGAGTTGTCCTAAATATCAGTCATTAAGGGTGTTTAAAGATATAATTTCATATAAAACACAGAACATTATCCATGGCTGGTTGGTAACTGCATTTCAGTAAGAAAATCCTGTATGCAAGATTATTAATGAAAAGGTAGCACATAAATTTGACAGCAGGTGACTCCATCTGGTAAATACTTGGATGTTTCCCAATAGGTTTTGGGATAATCTATTCAGGAAATGAAAGAAATAAGAGGTAACTCCAGAGATGTCAGTAAATTAACTGAAAGGTGTAAAGGGTGAACACATAAAACAACAGCTCTTAGTAGTTTTTAAGTAGGCCAGTAGCATTTTTCCTGCATACACACGCATAAAGTTGTTAAATAGTCATGGCTTGCAAAATATTTTGCTAGAAGAAATAATAATGTATTGGTCATTTGCACATAAATATAGATTGTAAATGTTTTAGCAATTGCAAACAATGTGTGGAGAAGGGTCTACTGGGAGAAATAGCTTATGGATGATAATATAGTGATAGTAAGTGACCTTATTAACTCTTGTCAGCTGCTCTTGGATGCTTAGGCCCCAAAGAGGTTCCTGTTTTACTTGTGTTGTTTCTTTCTCTGCTGTATTTTTTTAACATGAATTGATTGACCATTTGCAAATGATTCTGTGGCACTGTGAAACATTCTGGAGGTCATTGTTAATAAATTGACACCCAACTCTACAATAAATTTTATCTAACCCAAATCTCACAGCTCTTATCTTAGCTAATTGTTAGAAAACTCTGTAGAAATGAAATAGCTGTAACTTTTTGAGACTAAAGTAGGCATTGCTCTCCCCTATGTGCTCTGACAGAGATGCCTTTAAACAAAAGCCTAGATGAAAAATGGTTATGAAAAAAAGGGTGGATTACAGCAAGTTGGACAATCTTTGATAGAGCAGGTTACAACCCTTTGCAGGTTTAATGTCTTCATGCACTCAAATGCTCTGGTGTCTGGTAGGCAGGTTCATCCTTCTAGACTTCTCCTATCCTTTGAAATCCTATCCTGGCCTTTGAAATCCTATCCTTTGAAATCTACAGTGCAGCTATACAATATCCTAAATCTACAAGAATAAGCTGCTGTGCTTTCATGCTGGGGATGATTTGACCAGACATAAGGAGCTCTAGAGTGGTCTACCAGAGATCACCATTGATCATGGCAAATGCCTATCTGCTAATTTTAACTGTTAGTGACTTAAAGGACTGTCTGAAACTGATTTATTTTGGTAGTCTACCAAGAGTGATGAATAAAACTCAGCATTGAAGGAAACTGATTGCAAGAGAAGTATTTCTTGGAGAGTTATATTCCATGCTCATTGTACAAATCAAAGTATTTATAATGTATTTGTTTTTCACAGTTGAAAAAGAATTTTACTTATCCTGCATCAGAATGTATATATAAGAGCTGACATTTTCATAAGGCTGTTGCTGATTTCATGGAAGAAACACACTTCATTCTAGCTAATATAATCTATTTTTGTAACAGACATTTGGGTCAATCTGTTCTCATACAATTTTTTAATAAACACATTATTTCTCCCACCCAATGCAGTCAGAATAGATGGGGAAATGTAAAGCAAATGGGCAAGCGAGGAGCATTGCATCCTTATATTTCCAAGAAATGTTGTTATTGTTTACTACTACATAGAGTGAGGAAAATAAAAATAAATCTTACTTTTTATTGTAGTCTATGAAGTTTCAGGGAACAGTTTAAAAACTGTGTTTTCAGAGCTGAAGAATAAAAGCTGGTATTTCTGCTGACAGATGGCTAAGGATGTTGTTATCCTGTCTGCATGTGCAAACAAGGATTATTGCAGTCTCATTGCCTATACCTTGCTTTCAAACTTTGGCCTTCCTTTTATTTACAAAGCTGTTTATTAAACAACACAGAAAGTTGATTTTGCTGTGCCTCTTTTTTCACAAGGTTTGTAGAATATAAATGAATTAGGGTTATATTCTGAAATCATTTTATCTTACAGCAGAATTTAATGGGATGTACATGTAATTAAAATTAAGATTTGATTGCCAGCACCAGATCTACTCTCATGCTTATATATTTGGTTATCTTAGAGAGTGCTAGTGTTAAATTTTTCAGTAATTGAAAAGTACTATTGCATTTTAAATTATTTAGCAATTATTGCTCAGTTTTTTAATTTAATAACCTAACCAGTTTGGCTAAAATTACTCAAATCATTTGAGTTTCTAACACATTTCAAACTACTTAGATCAATCTGTTAGCTTGAAGAGTCAATTCTACAAACATCATCAAGCAGCTTAAGTCATTCTGCACTTTATAAAATAAAAGATAATTGAATACCTTCATGAAGAACTTGCCTTCATGATATACAGAGTAGAGAAAAATAGTTCCAGTGACTGAAGTCTATTGTCTGTGTGTGGCTTGGGTTTTCTGCTTTGGTTTTTTGTTTGTTTTGGGGGTGGGTGTCCTGGTTTGGGGCAATTTTGGAAGGAAACTTCCAAAGGGGACCCTCTAGAAAGCAGATTCAAGCAGCCCCTCCCCCAACTGGTTTGGCAAAAGATTTCCACGGAGAAAAGTGGAAAAAACCAGTTTATTTAACAAGCAAAGTATTCACAAGCATAAAATAAATTAATAATATTAAATCCCCTTTGCTCTGGGAATCAGTCCTAAAGGTGCAGAACTTAATATCCAGCATAAACAGAACAGACGACTGGGGATACAAATATCATAAAGTCACCCCAGGATGGTGGGGTTGGTTGGCTTGCTTTTTGGGGCTTTCTTGGATAAGGAAAAGCATCATTTTCCTGATGCAGAAGAATTTTTTCTGGAGATCAAAGGTTTGGGTTTTGATGAATTCACAAGAAAACTCAAGCCTCAGGATTATATTAGATTCTGGGGAAAGTGATGTCAATCCACTACATGGCTTTGCACTGAGAAATGTGACTGAGAATCTCTGATCAGGAAAGCTTCAGAATTAGAGAAGCTGTGCCAAGGTGCTTCTCAGGAAAACATTCATGTACCACAGCCAATTATCAGGTGTCAGTTATTTATTCTTAATAATAGCTATTGAAAAATCCCAATGCTCAATTCTATTTTCGCAGAACCCATGTGTTGCTAAATCCCAATTTTAAGCCTTTAAGTAACAGAAGCTCAATTTGGCTCCTAGATTCATTTTGCCTAGATCATGATTTTTTGGAGATATTTTAATTAAAAGAAACTAGGGCCTGAAATTCTGGTGTGAACATGAAGGGGGGGAAAAAACCAAACAAAAATCCCAACATTTCCCCCCTGCATATTCTGCTTTGATTTACAGGATGGAGTGAGGAAGGAGAGGCGAGGGGAGACCTTTTCTAATGAGTAATCTGATGACTCCTTTATAAGGAAGTATTATTGATCTTTTTTTGTCTGCAGGAGTTTTCTTGGGGGCTGAGAACTAAAAGTTCTAACATAAATCTGTGTAAAAAACAATGTATCTTACTGTCTAATGATGAAGGCACATCACAAACAAATATCAATTAAGCAAAGTATTTACAGAAACAAAACAGAGAAGGTATCCTAATTGTGTTAATGACTGCAGCTCTCATTTTCTGTGGCTAACCAGGGAAGGGAGGGGTCCATACTGTAGCTGATGGAAAGCAGAGCTTCAAGAAGTCTCTGTAATCTTCCTGAATCGCTGCAGACAGAAATTTGTCATCACTGTATTTTAATTCTTCTTTGGCCTTTTTGCTACTGGTTTTGTCAATACTCATTTAGGGGATTTTTAGCATTTTATAATATACAATCCAAAGTATTGAAAAAAGTGGCAATGTAGCAGTGTTTTTGTGCATTTCTGCACTGCATGCAGCCCATGTCAGTATCTTTGTTGGTTACCTTGGAAACTGTCATGGGGGACAACGTGATTGGCTGCATCCTCCAATTGATTATTAAAGTCGTGGGCAGTTTCAAGTGCCAGACATCTCATAGGTTGCACAAGTAAGTAGCACTAAATGATTCACAATTTAAGATTCTTTTATTTTGAAGTAAGCCACATGAAGCGGTACATCTGCAATGCCTTGGAAGTTTGACTAGAATGACTAATGGATTGCAAATTTCCTCTTTGTAGAAACTATAGTGTTTTGAGGGATGTGCCTTGGTTTTTCTTTTTCTTCCTGGCTGTTTCTACTGTGGAACATAGACAGTTTGTCTGAGAGGAAGGAGAAAAAAAAACTCCCAACCTCCCCCACACCAACAAACCAAGAATGCCATACTGAAACAATAGTTTCTTAGATCTGTTACAAAATATAATCTTTTATTTTATATTGTCAGAGGAATAGAAGTTCACATCCCCTGAGCTGCTTATAGGCTTCCCCTTTTTTATGTCTTAAGAATTGATATCAGAGTTCTTAGGAATTGTTTAATAGCCCGTTCTGCTCCCATTGATGAGTTGATGAGTAGTGATAGCCTGCAGAGTGATGCATTCAATATCTTGATTGTGCTTTACATACCTTTTTTTCAACAATGTAGGAACACATCTTTTGTTTTCAACCAAAAATCTGTTGGTGACAAAGGCCTCTTTATGTTAATTTTTTCAGCTACTTTTGAAAAAAGAAACTTGTATAGCATAAAGCAATGTCACTGTCTTGAGAATATCTTTAGAAAGTAATGATGGGTAATGTAGCTCCCCTATGCTTTCAGTATCTGATGTTACTTGACCATCATTACCTACAGAAATACCTGGTTTTGGGGACAAGTTGATATCAATTGCAAAGAGTTAATAGCCCAAATTATTCTTGGATGTTTCTATGATTGCATTAGGAGTAAATAATGGGTTTAAAGTAAAACTACTGTACCGTTTAGAGATAGTTTAGTATCTTTATTTTTCAGCTGCTCCTTTCTTAGTAGCATTTCATTCGCATCCTTGAATGACTCTGATATTCTCAGAATTGTAGCCTTTCTTTCAATTCAGACAACAATGTATAGCTATAGTATATCTTCATCTCTATGCTCAGCCCTGATAGCAGTGAATAGCAGTAGAACAGGCTGCCAAGGAGCTTTTTCAGTCTCCACGTTTGTAAGTTTTCAAGACCAGACTGGATAAACCCTGAGTGATCGGAGCTGATCTGCTTTTTAGCAGGAGATTATGTTAAATGACCACTGAGGTGTCTTCCAGCCTGATTTATCCCATGCTGTGGACCATCTCACTGAAAACTGAGTCTTATTTCCAGCTAATGTTTATCTGACTGTAACTTTTAGCCATTGGTTTCCATTACTCATTGCCCTATTAAGGAATTTGTTGGTACTTGATGCCTCTCTCATTGTAAGTGAATATTGAAATACAACAAGCAAACCAACTCTCAGCCTGTTTCAAGACCAGCAGCTGGACAGACACTTGATTTGTCTACCCTGTAAGTTATTTGCTCTATATTGCCCTGGACAGGACAAAATAAGTAAACTTTTATTCAAATGCGTATATTGAACCAGGGTGCAGAATTCCCCTTTTGGAGTTTCCATTGTGGCCACAGAAGTCTTTTCATATTTCTTGTTTCAACGTGGTCAAAAATACTCAAAACAGATCTCTGAATCAGAAGTATTCTGATCAAATAATTTTCTGTGCAACTTTTTAAGATATTATTTATTGTATGAAAAAATGAATCTGAAGTAAATTCTCTCCTATTTCTCACAACTTTCCTCACCAGCTGGGCAGTCAGACTTTAACCATAGGCAGCCAGACACAGGTATCTGCATGGCTTCTCCAATCTCAGCTCAGCTGCAGCTAGTATCACTCAGTCTTTTAAAGCAGAAAGTCCCAGGAATTTAAGGGCTAACCCTCCAAAGCAATCAGATACCTTTTTCTGCATGGATGGAGTACAGTACTGAATTCTTCTTGTTTTTGATGCCTCGCAAAAATTAAGTTTATTACATGCACATGATTACCTTCATCATCAAAGTTTGTAATCTTTGAAAGAATAAAATCAAGCTTTTAGTCCAGACCAATTGCCTCTAAAATAATTTAGCTGGAAATAAAATGTTTTTCTATAATTTGTCAAACAGTTGCAGCAGCTTTCCTTTATGTTGCCAAGAACAGAAGTTGGGCATCTGGCCTGTGGTTACCTGATTCATCCCTTTTGGCATTTTTAGTATGGACACAACATTGCTTCTCTTCTAATCTTCTGGAGTTACTCCAGCTTTCCATGATTTATTAGAAAGTTAATGCTAGCAGACAGGAGATTGCCTCTGATTCCTCTCTTTTAGTACTCTTTGGGGGTTTTTTGTTTGTGCTTTATTGTCATCGTAGTTTGTATTTTTTCATATCAAGCATTACTGGTTCTACTTTTTAAAATTTTATCTGTAATTATTATACTATGAATTATGTAGTTTGTTACTGTATTTATGCCCTGGCTATTTTTTTTCTCTTTTATTAAAAAAAAACCTCTAAAATTTCTTATTAATTAAAAATGACAGAATTGACTTAATCTTAGCTGTCTGACTTTCTGGGAGAGGATCCTAAAATCAAACTGAGACAGAGTGGATTGAGATTATTATATTTCCTATTGAAACATGAAGAATAGAGCTTATTAAAAGTTCTTTGTACCACTAATTCTAAAATCAAACTTGAAAATTAAGAATATGCTTAAATATTTTAAAATTTGCTGGACTAAGGACAGTATCTCTATTTTATCCGTGCCACATAACTGTTAATTTCTATTACTCACTCTCTCCTTCACTTTTGTTATTAATCTAATTTCCACCATCACCTGATCACTGAAATGAAGTTGTCTCTTTCTCGTACTATCATAAACTTGAAACTTTTAATATTCTGGTTTTTAGTAACCTTTGAATTTTCAATTGTTGTTTTCCTATGTTTTTTTTTGCCAACCACTGGATTTCTTATTTGGAGGGAAAGACACCCTTCATAAACACTAAACATGGGGAGTGCTACCTGTTTGTTCATGTTGAAAGAAATTGATCAGGATAATTAGTAACTAAAAGAGCAGCAAAGTCCAGAATAGGTTCAGTTGCAGTGTTTGAAAATATAATAACATGCTCTGGCTGCTGAATGAGATTGTTGGCCAATCTGCCATGAGGAAATTCTCCTGACATGTTGCTGAGCCCATGCATTTTGGATTGGTGTTCAAGAACTGTTCTATAGGCCTTTTCAGGGATGAACATTCCTGGCCTTCTTAGAGCATGAAATATGCATTTACAACTAAAATTTTGAGGTTCTTGACCCTCTGAAACAAGTGATAAATTTCCATCTGCATTCTAATTTAAATTGATTTAAAATTTAAATTTAAAGGGATTTTAATTCTGGTGACCACCAGCAGCAATTATACCAATTATATATGTGTTTGTTTCTCATCCAGGAGAATTTCCAATTTATCTTTCATAACAGCTTATGAAGATGGTGATAGAATTCATACTTTTGGTTATATCTTACATTGCAACCTAAGACAAGAACTGACACCCTGTTGGTCAGGTGGTGGTGGCAATCCAGTTAAATGGTGGCCGCAGTCCTGTTGGAATGATGAATGTGGCTCTGTTGAAGCTGTGATCCTGGGGTAAAGTCTGGTTCTCCTCTGGAGGTCCAGTGGTGGTTATCGAGCTCGTGTCCTCTGGGAATCCAGTGGTAGTGCTCTCACAGTGTTCCATTTCTCAGATTATATCCAGGTAGGAATGTTTCATTTGTCCTTCTGGGCGGGACATCTCACGATGGTAGGATGTAACTCTGTAAGCGATACAATGAGACTTGATGGCCCATTAGTGCAGCCAGAGCCCGGAGGGAGTTATCAGGGATGAGTCATGGAGGAGATAAGGAACACTCTCCCACTTATCTTAACATCTTATGTGGATGGGAATAGAATACCTACTTTTGGTTACACCTTTCATTGTAACCTAAGACATTTAGCATCTCAGTTACTGGTATTATGTATTGCTTTATAGGTGATTTTTTAGTCCTCTATACAGAATATTTGCCTCTTTTGTGTATAAAGGTTCAGGTTGCTTAATTCAGTCTTTCTTTCTTATGGAATCTTTATTCAATATTATACAAGTGCATATAATTAGCTTCATACCAACCATCCAACTGTTTCCTTCATTGTAAGAGCTATAAAATAGTTTTTATTTTCTCTTCCCCATTAAGATCTACTCTTCCTTAAACTGAACACATATTTACCTTTACTTGGTTTGCAGTATTTCCTTTATAACCTTCTTCTACATCTCTAATTCTATGAAGTCCTGATGCTTGTGCAGAATTCTTTAATGGAATCTCAAGGACCTGTAATGCTGCTTAGTGCTTTCTCCAATGGATAATTAAGTGTCTAAAATCAGTTTCTGACATATTAGAAGCACCATCAGGTGTCACCTGCCAGGAAAACTCAGCACTGCATTAAGGCAGCAACTGCTGCTGCCTGGTTTTCTGCCCAGTGTATATCTGCCTTTTCCATTGCATTCTGGCCCCCTGGACAGCCTTTAGATTTGCCTTCTCTGCTGCTTCTTGCTTTCTTGCTTCAGCTTTTCTCCTTATCATTTTGTTGCTGTTGTTCTCTGTTTCTAAGGTTCTGTCATGCCCCCAGCTGTGTCCTGTTGTGCACAGGACTGGGCACACCTAAATTGAACTGCCCAATCTGCATTCTGTGCCAACTCATTTTGTAAAGATTTGGGGTTCTCAACTAATTTTGAAATTAATGAAATTTGGATATGAGGAAGGTTTTTTTAACTTGCATGTCTATATATAGTTTAATTATTTTCCCTTTGTCTGTACCTTATCCACACCTCAAAGATTTACTTGGGCATGTCAAGTGTTAAAAATTTGTGAGGTACTGAAACACACACCTGAGATAAAGAGCTGCAGTGTTAGGCAGCTCTGAAAAAGCCTCCTTGTGTACTAAGTGATTCCACAGGCTATTAGGTGCTGCTTGTAGCAACAAGTCCCTGTAGTTGTGTGTGAAACAACGAGGATACAGCAGCAGCTAATAGATGGTGTTCTGAATATGCAGTTACACTGGAAATTGTCTCCTGTAACACCTCACCAGTTAGCAAAAATGAGCTGACTTAGCAATAGTGGTACCTGGCAGGTTCTGCCTGACTTCAGTCATCATCTCTCCATTAAGAGAGCTGTAAAATTCTCAGCCTGATCATGCTTGCATCAGTTCATATCCTAGGAAACATCACTGTGTTGAACTGGAAGATACAGAGCAGCTGTTACAGCTGCTGGTGGATATAAAATCCAATAAAACAAAAAACTCCAAAGCAAAAAACCACCCTCAAGTCAGTGATTGTCTATCAATGTTTGATTGTGCTTAGGCTATGTACAGGCCTGTAGTTTCTGGGAAACTAAATCTTTTCCTGACTGGATTTATGTAAGAAAGGTCAGGGCTGCTCCTAGTAAGCCCATATTTGATGAGAGACATTGTTAGAATGCAAATACACGGTGATTGGCTTCATGAAACAATATTTTCTTTCAAGAGGAAAGTGGTAAATCCAAAGGGAAATGCTTTTCCTTGTCTATGAAGATGCTGCTATGAAACATGGTTTTATCTCCCTTTTACCTGAAATTAGGCAAGTTATTTCCAGTGTTATACTAACTAGATTATATTTCAGGTACTGAAATAGTTCAGAAGCTGCTTCCTACTCTTTTAGTACCTTTCTGTATGCCACACTGAAGCCTGCATTCAGTTTATTCTGTCTGTGTTATGCATACTGTTCTGGACAGAATATTCTATTAGCAATATAAGAAAAATCTAGCTCTGTAAAAGTAGCTTTGTCTTTCATATTGTTTGGTCTTGTTACTATTTTTCAGGGTCCCAGGCAAGCGATGTTGATCAGGTTGTTGTGTGGGGGGGTTTATTTTTAGCTTTTTGTTTTTTGTGGGATTTTTTTTATTTTGATGAAAACACGCATGCTTGACTTCTAGCTTGATGTTAAAAAATATTTGACTCAAATTGTGTAAGTACTTTCTGAATATATGATTACAATCTATTAAAACAAATGTAGAAACTTGCTTACAGAATGGAAAAAGGATATTTGCCTGCCCTGCTTTGCTTTCCAAAGGTATGCTCAGACTAGCAAGAATCTACAGCAGCTTAAAAGTCATAAAACCACTTGTGCTTAAGTAACATCATTAGATATTTTAATAGGAAATTCCTAGCTTAAGGTAATGAGCAGGCATTTTCTTGAAGGATGTAGGAAAGCTACACAATTCAAAATTCTGTAAGTTCTTATAGCTCTCCTGACTGCAGCTGGTCCAATGGTGGGTGCTGAGGTGTGGTTTGAGGATGTCTTTGCCTGACTCAGGCATGGTAAAGCAGTAAACAGGGAATTCAGAAATTCTTTCAGTCCACTGATGCATATTCAGTGAAAGATGCCATCAGTAGATGACGTGTCAGAGTTTGGTCCCTTTGTGCCCTTTTAATAAAGAGACAATGTATTAGGGAGAGAAAGCAACTTTTTGCTGGGATCAACCTAAACACAAGGAGTTCAAAGCCAGTCCTTCAGAATGTGATGAAGTTTGGGGGTTTAAGTATGCATGTTGTTTTGGAAATGATTGTCATTTTGCAGTGTTGAAGAATAATTAATGTCTTCTCTAAGTTGAATCCAGCATTAGACTTATTTGAAATTTTAGATTGTCATTAGTCTTCAATCTGTTAATTCTCCTAAGCATTGGTTAGTCTTTGTTACTAAGAAAAAAAAAAAAAAAAGTGTGAAGGTCTAATTAAAGATGGATTTGTTTACTTTGTTGTCTGGTGCTTAATGAGAAACTGTTAGCAGATTTAACCTTGGAGGCTGGAGATTAGACCTGATGTACTGCACTGAATATTCACAAGCAATATTCAAGTACATTTTATATATGCGATAGGCTCTATTCCAAAAGTTACACTATGAACTTGGAGGAAATCCTTAGCATACTACACATAACTCTTTATGTTAATATGTGACATCTTTGTACACATCTTTATTTATGAGAAATGTTGAAATACAATGAAAGAATTTGACCAAACCTGCCCCAATTTAAAATCAAAGTTGTCAGTTGAGACAGCTGTACTGCTCATTCTGTGGTAGCACAAAGATGTGCAGATGAGGCACTGCTTCTCCAGGCAGTATCATCAGCAGTCATAGGATGCTTCTCACTTTGGATTGCTCTTCCAATGCCTTAACAAGGCAGATTACCTAATGCAATAGTTCTACTTTAAGGGCAGGAGAAGAAACAGAGAGATAAAAATAGGTATGCAGATGGAAACAGTTTCACTTTTCCATATGCTAATAGCAAACCACTAGGCCTCTTAATCATCCCCCTCATTAGCAGCTGCATTTTCAAAATGGTTTCAAAAAGATCTTTAAATGTGAATAGCCAGAGAAATATCTGCATAGATAAAATTGAACAATAATTTGAGGAAGAAAAGTTAGATACTAAGAGTTAGTTGATATCATGGAATATCTGGAATGCAATTATGAGTGTGCAAACAGCTTGCAATTTTTTAATCTAAAAAATTACTTTAAATATCAATCTCTTTGAACAGTGTAATGAGAAATTTTTTACATTATTTCCTGTTGTTGAAGGTGGCAACTTTCTTAAAATGTTTGAATAAGAATTTTTGCTACTTTGGAAACTTTGAGTATGAAGAACAGTCTTAAGGCCAGGGACTCACTGGTGCCAAGGACAGCAAGGTAAAACGCAATGATTATAGGTGGAAACTTAGTGAAAGCCATTCAGCAGATTTGTTTATAGATGCACAATAGAAACCTCAGATTCAAATGACCAATTGTGTATTTTCTGAGGAACAGAAAGCTACTCTTCAAACATGGAAAAAAAAAGTAATTCTTCAGCAATGCCCTATATTGCTGATGCTATCAATGGTCACTGAATTGTTTGTTATTTGTTATTTTAGAGGCCTTGTTTGTTTAGAATTTAAGTCAAGATAAATAAAATGTGTTTCACATTATGTGATTTGTTATGAATATAAAACAAGACATCTCTGTTTCTCTGAGATTTTTATAACATGGTTGAATTTCTCAAAATGAACATGATTAATTTCTAAGAGTCATGATATTATGGCAGGAGTCACTGTCAAGTTGTAACCAAAATCCTCCTTAGACTCCCTTTACCATAATATACATTGTTTAGCTTTTGCTTTACTTTGCAAAAAGATTTATATTGAGCCTTCTAAACACTAAAATCTTCTTAACATAGATCCCATCTTTTCTACATTGTATGTGATAGATTTTGATGGATTCTCTGGAGCACAGTGGAAATAAATCATATCTACCCAGTGAATACTCACTACATCCCTGATTTATCTTACTTGCAGATGGACTTTTTTCTGTTCATATTTTGAAACAGCCATTTGTAAAAAGGTTCTTTATTAAGAATGACTTGTTTGATATTGCAAAAAAAACATATATCACATAATGTGTGGTCTTAAGACTGTATCTATTTCCAAGCCTGTTTCTTGAATAACGTCGAAAATTTATGCACACTTTAATTATTATTTCTGCCCATTGGATGCTAGTTTATAGAACTGGTTTTAAAACTACTTTCCAGCACAGTTAGTAATTAGGATGTCAGTGACTGCAAAAGTTCAGATAAAACAGGACAAAATATTCCGGGATTCATGGCTGGGCAAAGGGATGTTAAGCACTAAAACATTTTTGTATCCCAAAATCCAGCCAGTTCTCAAGACAATTCAGATTCCTGAGTTATTGGGAAAAGTATTCCTACTCATTTTAAGTTTAGGAAGCAAACAGACAACACGCAAGCTGAAGTTTGTGTTTTTAAAACCCACCATAAAGATATGTAGAACTTGCAGATGTGCAGCTATTTAAAATAATTTTAAGAAAGCTGTTCAAAGTACTGAAACAAATCACTGGTTTCTAATCAACTGCTACCTCTTCAATTCTCAAAGAGTTTCTAAAAGTGATTGCTAATGTTTCAACTCGTGCATTTCTAATCTCAGTTAGCACCTGTAGATGCTATTTTATTACTACTTTTGCTTTCATCCAGCCTTAATTCCTCCTTTTTCATCTTTATTCTAACACACAGACACACACACACCTTAAAAAGCATTAATATATCTTGAATTTTATATAACTCAATTCTTCTTCCATTATCCTTTATATTCCCATCTCCTCTTAATTAGTGGTTCCTTATTCTATCACTATTTGGAGGGATTTTAAGAGTGTCTTTTTAAGAACAAAGTTTCCTACTCAATTTTTTGTACAACTTTATGGAAGAGCACTGACAATTAAGACCATAAATGTAAATTTTAGTATATAACTTAAAATCTGTGTTTTACCAGCAGCTTATTTGAACTCCTTAGCCTTCCTCTAGAATTTTCCTCTTGAAATTTTACTAATTTTTTTAATCCACATTTAGGCTAATCTCAAAACAGTTGATGGTTTCCCTGTATCTGTCATGCTTTCTTTATATTTATAATAGCTCTTGTTACTATAAATATAATCTTAATATTATAAATATAATGTTATTATAAATATTATCCCTGAATTATGTCAACCAGATAAATACACCTGATATGTTTCATGCACCATGGAGTCTCTCAAGTTTTTCAAGCTCTGTTTTTCAGGACCTTGTCGAGACCATAATTTGGAAAGAGTAGATTATTCCAGATTTTGGAAATATTTATCTTTTTCCAGAATTCAATGATCGCTTTCCTAAGAGTGTTTTCTCTTTGAGTGGTTGGTTTGGTGATTTGGCAGGTTTGCTTGCTTGCTGCTGTTTTGATAAGAAAAAAACCTATTCTTTAGGAATTGTATGTTTTTAATGTATCAGAATCAATCTGCCAAGAATCAGCAAGTTGCCTTGTGAGTGTAGTGACACAGAGGAACATATTTAGAAGGCATATGGTAGAGAAAGCAGGGTGTGCTGCACCCTGGGAGATCTCTTCCTATTTTCCTGAGGTACTTCACTGACTAGAGCACATGCATGTGGGGCTCTCTTGAATGTGTATTAATTGAATAAGAGATGATTTCCTAATGATGAATTCTATGCTCATTTAGTTTCTTTCTTGTTCACAAAAATAACACCCTTGAACAGTCAGTATACACTAATTGCTGGTCTCCCCCAAGAGAATTAAATAACATGCTTTTGTTAATCATTATGCAGTTGTTTTGTGCATAACATACAACTTCCAGCTGGAGTAAAGCAAAGAAAAAGCCAGAAGACATGATATAGGTGTATGTTCTCTCTATGTATATAAATAGAGAAGACATAATTAAGATATGACATAACATGCAATGACTGTATATGTTCATGCCCCGTTGCCTGGTGTCTTGTTTTCAAGCACTTTGACACCTGCACACAAGGGCAAAAAGCATCTTTTTGCAGGGTCTTTTCTAGTGCAGTTCCACGAAGACCAAATGAGCTGTTTGGGCTGGTGTGTGTTTCAAATGCCAGCAGTGTCTGCAGCATCGCAGGGCTGAGCATGGCCTGCAAGTGCTTTCTGAGGAGCCTGACTAATTAGTGCATGCTGAGCTTCATGCTGCTAGAGCTGAGCTCCTGATACCCAGGCTAAATATAATTCCACAAGGAGCCCTCCAAGGATACAGTAGTGGAGATGTGTATTTTCAAAGGTACAAAATGCAGTGGCAATGCACTGCTCCAGTCTTGTTATAATACCCACTACTTTCAGACTTTTTGATATCTGTATCTTTGGGAATGCCTCAAAAGCTGCTTTCTACTTCAGTGATGTATATGGGTTTCTCATATTCATTTTATATCTAAAGAGCAAAGTAAAATGATTGTCTCACTGAAAGATCTCTGGGGGTACTGACACCCCACATGCATTCTGCTAAGCTTCCAAAGCTTTTACTGCATTTAGTTCTTATTTTTGGTAATCATATTGAAATTATAGCCTCCTAGGCAGCCATTGTTAGGAATCTTACTTGCTGCCATAATCTGAGTTTCATTGATAAAAAGTGGCTTCAAGGCCAACTTTAAATATAAACCTACTCTGTTCATTGCATTTTTGTTGATTTAGTATACCAGTTTTCAGAGCTTTCCCCTGACTTTCTAACAGCATGGTGTCCAGGCTGCTTCCTATGGATTTTAGTTTTCTATTCTTTTTACTTCATTGTCTTTTGAACTGCTTTATTATTTAAAAATAATTTGGCTCCTGAATTCCAGTGTTGCAAAGTACCGCTTAGTTTGGTCTCAAAAAACATGTCAAATTTAATTATATTAAGGTTTTTTTTTTTTTTTCTCTAGCAGGTCAATCATACTTACAGGAATTATTTCAGAAAGTTACTTAAGGCAAAGTCAAGAATAGCCTTTTCTCTTCTATGCTTCAGACCTAGCTCTTCCAAGATGCAATTGTTTGTTATTTTCAAAATTGTCTTTCCAATTTATACTGTGATATATTTGGTATGATAGTTGTCCTAACAATCTTTGTTAGAGGTTGTTCTAATCTATGTGAAAACCAGCAAACACTCTCAACTGTACAAATATTCTCCAGCTTGGATCATGTTGTAGTGGAGTATGGACATATCTAGATTCTGACAGAAGACTGACATATACAATATTGTTTACTTAGAAATCATTCAAAAGTGGCCCAAGGAAGACCATCGTACTCTAAGAGTTATCTCCCAAGTGCACAGAACCAGAAATTTCATGGACCAGTCCAGTGCCCATCTAGTGAAGAAAAAACAGGCAGCATTGTTGGGGTGGGGAGGACAGACAGTTGCACTTCTCGTGTCACATTGACACTGGACCATATTCAGACAGTAGAACTTGGTGTGACCTCCAAAATATTGCACTGCTGGATTGTGTACGTATAGGCAGAGTCACTGCCATCAGGGCAATGCAAAGTACTGCAGGTAACATTAATAAACAACCTTTGACTTGTATTTTTCTTTTCAGAATTCAGGGTATATGCCTGTCTAACTTTGTATATACAATATGCACGCACTATGTATTCCCATATGCTTACATGGACACTGATTTTCTTCAGAAACCTGTTTATGTATTTATGTCTCTTGTTATTGGCTGAAAATATTTATCTTGTCATGTTTTTGAAGTACAAACTTTGTCCTAAGCTCTTTGAAGCACACCAGAATCTTCTCATGTTCTCAGATGTTGTTACTTGCATACTTCTTGTACTAATGCATATATTTCAAAAGAATACTGTTCTGATATAGGTTTTAGCCATGAGAATTTGAAAATCCTTTTATTGAAAGAAAGGGTTACTAGTGAGGATATTCTAACCCATGACACTGCAGTGCTTGCATTACAAGCAATTGTTGCAACAATTGTTGTTGCAAAGAAATTTATTATGAGAATGTTTGAGGGAGAAGGAAATGGAAGGTGTTTGTTTTTTTTCCTCAAAACCAGGTTTGAAATGAAGGAATGGTGAAAGAATAATTTTGATTGCAGAGGGAGAATATATTAGAGTCGTAATAAACTTTTATATTTTAATGAGCTTAAGAAAAAAAAGGGCAATTCTTGAAGAATTATTTGTAGCAGTAATGGCCAAATCTCCTATACCCTGTTCCTCTGCGGAGCTGTGGACCCACAGCACCACCAGAAAACTAATGGATTCAGAAAGAAACAGAAAAAATGCATCTGAATGACAGTAACATCCATCAGCCTTGCCCTGAAAAGAGAACTCTTACCCATAGCCCCAACAGAAAGTTGTGACAGTGTCAACTGGATCTCTGACTTAGGGTAAAACCTTAAAATAGGGACTAATAATGGGAAGAAGATGGTCAAGCTCAAACCAGAAAAAATTTAAACTGGACTTAAAATTTAGGAAACTAGAGAAGAAAGTGTTTAACTCATAAGTTCTTAACATGTTCAAGTGATTCTTGATACCTTATAGTGATGCAAATTATCTGTATTTATAAAGTATAACTGGAGAAATGAAAAGGTATTTGAAAGAAAAGTCGAGCTCTTTTTGAGCTTGAACACTGAGGCGAAATGGATGTGCAAGTAATTCATGTATAGAGCTAGGATTATTGAGATTTGTTGTGGAATTTGCATAAAGCATATTTAGTTGTTCATAGTGAGCTAAACAGACGTGTGTCACCAAAATTAGGGTAAATATATAAATAAAGAGGCATAATTATTTTACTCTGCAGAGAAGGTCTTTCCCTTAACTCTATTTTTAGATTGTTTTTTGGTGGGTGTGGGTGTGTGGATTTGGGCTTTTTTGTAATGATGTAAAACCTATACAGTTGCTCCTGATTTACACTGGCAAGAAATGTCCAAAGTTGCCATGGTGAAAGACAAAATGCAAAACAGTGCTTTGAATTTGCTGTGTAATAACATCAAGTATGGGTATTACTCAGCTGCTTTTTCCACATATGAGAATAAATTTACAAAGTTAATACCTTGATTAGTATGACTACCCAGAGCTGCTTCCAGTGACAGATTCTTGCTCTGACTGGTTCATTCACAGCTCTTCCAAGTGGCTCTGATGACAGTTTTGTCACCCTGTTTAAGATTTCCCTGAACTGCCCATATCTGGCAAAGCAAACAATAGGAGTTGTTGAAGTGACCTTATGGTTAGCTTGTGTGGAATCAATACAAAATGTCCCTAGACATTCGAGGGGAGGTCACACAAAACAAATTCATCAAGGCTTCACACCCTCTGTGAGCCCCCATCACTGCTGGAGGACTGAGCATACCTGTGCCTTCGACGTCTCTAATAAGACATCTAGTTTGAAAGACTAAGGACCTTAGAGGATCTAAGACATCCTCTAGTTTGAAAGTTGTAGCCTCAAAAAATATAACAACCTGAGGATGTTTTCATTTCCATCTAGTACTTCATTAGATAAAAATTAGAAAGGATTTTTAATTTCCCTGTAAATGTGGTAGAGACCAGGTTGGTAAAAAGATTGAATAATCATGTCTGTTGGGTGTCTTACAGTTGTTAAACACTTAGTGCTTTGTATGATGGGCCTTGATGTTGCTGCTCCTGACATGAATGTGGATTTTGCCATTAATTTCAGTAGGGGTTGTCTTGGGTGCTGAGCCACTGTGTGCTTCCTCTCCCTCACCTGTGAATCTGGCACGGTAATATTGTACAAACTTGTTTGAATGATGTCTTCCAGATCACAGCTGTTTGTAAACTACCAAGTCTGAGCACAAAATGGGATGGGTGGAGAGAATGAAAGAGAACTCTCTGCAGTAACACTGAAACATTTTAAAGAGAGATCCTTGAATGCAAAATGGTAAATACTGACAGTATTCCTAGAGGTTTTTGCTGTGTATAGCTTCTTGAAAGGGATCATTCCACAGTAAGTTTTGTGATTGATTTGAGTGTTTTGGTTTTTTTTTTCCTCTCCTGGCATTCTGAATTTTCCCAGGATTTTCATAATGTCCTCTAGATCTGAGTTCCAACTCAGGTAGGTGCCTTGCCATCTTCACTGGCTCCCAGCCTGTCTCCATGCTATACCCTTTGGGCAACAATACTCCTTCTGTAGAGGATAAAGCAGCTCTTTAAAAACACTCTCAACTCAGCAAAACTGGAGTATTCAGACTTGGTGATTGCTGCTGAACAGAAACCTCTCTCAGTGAAATTTCTACCTTTTAACATCTGGAAACAGAGGCAGATCGCAGGTAAAGAAAGTATTGATTCCATGAAACATAACAGGTTTCTGCAATCTGCTTTCAGGCTGAATCTTACACAAACATCACACAGGAGATTTAAACACAGAGTGACATAATCTTGGTGCACGTTTTTTCTGTCTTTTAAGCGTTTTACTATCCTTACCCTATGCAATCACTCATTCTGCCTTGCCCTGCCTTCCTATCAAAGGATATGGATGCTGCAGATATTTCTTAGCTAAGTGCCAATGTGGCTAAAATCAAGGAATTAAAAAATTGCTCCCTATATAGCTGTTAAACTAATTTATTCCACCACCTTGAAGGAAATAGGGCAGCTTTTTGTGGTGATTTCATGATTTGATAAGAGGACTTCAGTTCTCAATCCATTGTAATTCTCAGTGCCTGACACTTTGTGTTTTGTTACAGTCCCCACTGAGTTGCTTCCAACTGTCTGCAGTCAAAGCACTTGGGGATCTTTTGCACAACCCTTTACTTGCCTTTGTTTTTAAACCTGTAACTCAATTTCATATTAAAAGACTTTCTTCAATATACACTTAAGTTCTGCTGATCTCAAACTACACTAAAGATTTTTGTTTAAAGATATAGCAGGTCCTTGACTCATAAAATACTGCCTGGGTCAAGAACTGGGGTGAGGTCTTACCTGTAGTGTCTTTAACCCTGTGGAGATGCGTGTAGTGAGCTACACAATGAAAAAATATGAGCTCCGACATCTTAAATCCCACAGAATTATGCAAACCGAGAAGAGATTATTATTTGCTCCTCCCATTTGCTCTTTACAGTTAAGTGACAGTCATTCTTGTATCAAGTGTTACTTGTTTCCTGAGCAACTTATTGGACTAATTTTCTGTACAATACTGAGAAATTAATATTTTTTTAAGGGCCGAGAACAGTATAACTGGAAAGTCTTACAAAATTGCTTTTGTCAATAAATCTAATGGTTTGGATTCTTTTAGATACACAGTAGTTAAAGCTGATGTGAATCCCAGAAAACTGTGGCTATGAAAGAGTGAATTCTATTGCCCATGAAAAGCAGAATCAAGACACTTGCATGAATATTTTTTTCTATGTATGTGATGCAATAGGCATCTTCATGGTGACATGCTGATTGCTAATGGGATGGTGTATGGTGACACACTAGATCTGAAGACCTACAGGGAAAGTAAAGAGACCAACATAAAGTATATTGAAACCTCAGTCAGGAAATTTCTACTACAGTTGACTATATTGTGTTGTCTTTCACAGGAATTTATAGCTTTACAGGATTTGGAAAATGAAATCATGCATCAAAATAGTTTCGTATTAAAATTCTTCTGTTAATTAAGAATTAAATGTTATCTGATACTTGGAAACAACTTTCACCTGCATATTTCTGATACGGCTGCATCTTATCCAAATGCTAAAAAATTCAGGAAACATCACTTTGACAGAACACGACAGCCTGTTGAGGTGCAGTGAAAAGAATTTTTTTTTAAGTGGGATTTTGCACTTGTTAGTCACACCATTTGTGATACAGGGCTACTGTTCTTGGGCTACCATCAGTCAGCATCTCTTCTGTCTCTACTGACTTGAGTGACTGGATCTCTTGAGAACCTATTGTGAGATTCTTACTCCATCTGAAAGTTTATTTTGCATAAGGAACACATTCACAGCAACCCATTTGAAAGCCTTTTAAAATTCTTAGTACATGGACTGGGATATTACTTGTGGTGACAGGAAAATAATGCTGTAGCCAAGGGTTGACAAGATGAATAAGTATGATGTTACTTTATTGCCCATTTCTTGCATGGTATCACATGCTGCTCAGCAAGGACTGTGTGCCATTATTTAAGAGTATTTCAGTTTTGAGGGGTATTTTTTTCCATCTTGAAAGCTAAGAATCAAAATACTCTGCAACTGCTATTTAAAATAGGACCCTCTTTGCTGGCTTCTCTGTGAGATTACAGTACTACTTGTAGTCTAATTGAGATATTTTTAGAACCAGAAGCACCCAGCTGGGAACCAGGTTGTTTGCCCATTGTAAGACACCCAAAATCTTAGCAATCCTTAAACATGCCACAAGAACAGTTCTGCATTTTCCCAATACTGGTATTCACACCAGTTATTTCCTCTGCTTTTCAATCAAACACACAGACACAAGTGAGAAAAAGAGGGAAACAATTTATTTGACAAGTTGCTTAAAATAAATGGGAGATTTTGAAGGTGATAAGAAATTTTTAACTGGCAGAGATAGACCAAAACCCCATAGTCAGAGAAAAAGTGGTATTTTCAAAAGTGTATAGCAAAGCATGAACACATTTGTAAAAGGAGAAGTGTTGTATGACTTTGCACAGAGTCAATATATGATGATGAATCCCCTACCCCATTGGCTTGTCTGGGCACACAGAGCCTGCAGGGTTGCTAAGACAATGTTACTGCTATAGACACATTTAGACAGTAGTGTATTTACAGCTAGCAAAAATAATGAGTTATGCAGATCAACCCAAACATGGCTCAATGGAACCTTTAAATGTCCAAAACCCAAGGATATACATTAATTTTCCACACATAATGCACCATGATATCCACATATATTGAATTTGTTTGAGATATGTTCAACTCCTTTTTGCTAGGATAGCCAGACTGAGAGTAGGTTTCACTACACATGGCACTGGGGTACTCTGGGCCTGGAACAAGTGTTCTCTGACTATCAGTGCATACACCAGATCAGAGATATTTTGGCATTGCTTGAATTCTTCTTAATATGAAAATCAAAAATTCTTGTCATTCCAGCACCAAATATTACCAGCCTTCAGCATCAGGTTCATATTGATATCTAGTCATATTCAGGTGTGGCAAATGACACATTTCTGTGGTGTAATGGCAATTAATAGCAGAGACTCAGAGCTCAGGAGTGTCAGATGTGCTCCCAAGTTAGCACTTGCAGGTGAATTTCACAGTGCAGGATTAACATGTTTTATCTTGATACCTCCTGGTCTTATCATATGATTGCAGAAAGCAAAAAAAAAAAGTGCCTATAATACATCTAAAGTCAAATGATTCACTGCACAGCATATCCACCATCTTCCTTTCAGGATTATACTTCAAGAGGTTCGGCAATGAAACAGCCTGGCTGTGTGAGAACAGAAACCTCCGCTGGTGAACAGGGAGAGTGTCTCTGTAAAATAAGCCACGGAAGGAAAAGCTGTAAAATGGGGTGGGGGGCGTGGGTATTCTGATTTTAAAAATGCATAAACGTTCTTTAACTTAGTTGTTTGGGGTTTTTTTCTATTGAATACATAAATGAGAAATTTATCACCCACATAGTCTTGTCTGTTTCAGCAGGAAAAGTGTGTTTTCTCGTTCTGTGCAATTCCAATTCTTACAAATGGGAAAGGTAGTGAAAGTGCCTTGACGAATTGACCCCAGCCCCCCCAAAAAGGATGGCTATTTTGTTTCTGGGAGGAAAAACCGAGCAGCTACTTACTTGAGCCGAGAGGCACAGCGTGGCGGTGGGAGGCACTGACAGGGCGGGAGAGGGGCACGGTTTGTTCCCCGCGCCGGGAGCAGTGCCAGGCTGGCCGCTGGCAGGACGGGCGGCGGGGGGAGGCCGGGGGCGCTGGCCCCGCTCCCGCGGCAGGTGGAGGCTGCGGCGCTCGGCGCGGGGCTTCCCCGCTCCCGAGCGCTCCGGCCAAGGTAGCTGTCGGTCTGTATTAAATGGCTGCCTGCTTTTCGGGGCTGCCGGCTTCTTCACGGTTTGGCTGTTGGGTTTTTTTTAGCAGCTCTGCCGTCTCTCGGGGGCAGCTCCCCGCCCTCCACCCCGCCGCTTCCCTAGGTGAGGCTTCATCCCACCGCCTCGCCGTCCGCCCCCACCCCAGCCCTTCCTCCCCTCGCCCTTCCCGGGGAGCCGCCGCCGCCTCTTCTCTCCGAGCATCCCCCCGGGCCCGCACCCCTCCTGACTCTCCTGCTCCCGAGCCAGGGTGCGCCTGGATGTGGGCTGGGGCCGGCCCGGCCCAGCCGTGCGAGGCGAACCGCGGCTTTCCCGGGGAGCAGGAGGCGGTGGCCGGTCCGGGGGCGGCGGGGTAGGGCAGGGCAGGAGCTCCGGAGCGCCTCAGCGCCGCGCCGGGGACCGCGCCGTGCGGGGAGCGAGCGGCTCTTCTGTGCAACACCTTCACCCTTGTCCCTCCCCCACCCCCCGCCGTCTTTTCTTTCTTTTTTTTTTTTTTTTTTTTTCCCCTTTCCCTTCTCTCTCTCTCTCTCTCTTTTTTTTTTTTTTTTTTTTTTTTTTTTTTTTTTTTTTTTTTTTTTTCCGCTCCTCCACTCTCTTGCAGCGACTTAAATATTTCTTTTGTTAATTGACGCCCAGAGTGTTCAGAGTGTGTTCCCAATCCCTTTCCCGCACCGCCCGGGCCGACCGAGGACGTGTGCACGCCCAGATCCGCTCGGTGAAGCAGCACAGATCCGCGGGGCCGAGCGGGTATGTGCGTGAGGAGGAGGAGGAGGTGGTGTAAAAGGAGCGACGGGCACAAGGCAGATTTGGAGGAATAATTTAACTCCGGTGTTTGTTGTTTTTCATGGGTTTGTTTTTTCCCTTCTCTCTTTCTCCTTTCTATCTCGTTTTCTGCTCAGGATTTAAATGTCACTCAAAGCATCCCCAGATCAGCTTTCCGCTCGTCTCCGGTTTCTTCCGAGGCATTAATTGGATCACACGCTGCATTTGAAGAGCCCTGGGTGTTTTACCCGCTAAGGTAAGTGGGCTTATGCACCTACATGGGGTCTGGATGGTCACTGAAAGCCTTTCAGGGTGGTGTTTGTCTTCCCCTTGGCCCCCCTCCCCCCGCTCCGTGGGCAGGTGTCGTTCTACCTGAAGAGCTCGCATCCCCGAGTTAAACATCGGTCGATATAGGGGAAATGCGCCGGGGGGCAGCGGGGTCGCGGGGGCCCCGCGCCCGCCCCTCAGGCTCCAGCCAGTGACCAGCGGGAGCCGGCGGCCGCAGCCGGCGACCCCCTCAGTTCCCAGTGCCTCTGCTCCGGGAATAGCGCCTGGCATCACAGTAAGGAAAGAAACAGCCTAATCCCCTCTTACAAGAAACTATTCGTCATCATTTTTTTTCCTCCGTGAGAAATATTGTAGGCGCTCATCTCCCTCCTCCCCCACCGCCCGCCCCCGGTGCCAGCGCCGGCTCCTTTGCCCGCACCTCTCCTCGCTTCAGGCGGTTCTTTCCAGGGACTAAAAAGTTAAGCTGCCCCCTCTCTCCCCCCACCTGCCCCCATACGTACGCAGTGCATTCTCCTTTTAACTATTCTCCCTGTGCCTAATCCGAGTCCGTCCAGCCCCCCCAACGCTTAAACTAGGTTGCAAAGCCGCTGTACCCTGCAACTCCTAAAACTTCTCTTCTTGCTGTAATTTATATTCTATAATAACAAAAAGGACAACAAAAATATACTGGATACTCCTGTGGATTACTTTTTTTTTTCTTTTTTAAATAATGCATTTCCTTCTTCCCCTTTAATTTTTTTTTTCAAGGAAATTTGCTCCATCTCCAGCAGCAACCACTGCTCCTTTTGATGTTGTGGTACGCCGTGCGCATGCGCTTCACATTAGAATTACTGCACTGGCCAGAATAAGTTGGATCTCTTCTTCTCTTCACTGAAACCCTAAATCATATCAAAAGCTAAAGGGATGCTGAGAGTCCGGAAAAAGGGTTACTTTGGGATTTGGTCATTCCCTTTAATAATAGCTGCGGTGTGTGCACAGAGGTAAGTGATTAAGGTATCTCTTTTCCTTTACTTTGAATTGCAGTGCATGCTACTGCTGAGAGAAATGTACAGCTGGGGGCCGAGAAATCAGAAATAATACAGTATTATTCTTTCTTTTTTCTTTAGTGTCAATGACCCTAGCAATATGTCACTGGTGAAAGAGACCGTGGATAGACTGCTGAAGGGCTATGATATTCGCTTGAGGCCAGATTTTGGAGGTAATTTGACTGCTTTTGCATAAGAGAGGTTGCATATCCGGGCTGGGTGCGTTGTGTATGGGGGCGGTTTCAAACGTCTTGTGGGTGCTGTTGCTTTGGGGGGTGTGTGTGTGTTGCCATTTCCTGTAGCTGATCCGAAGTTAAGACCATTGTTTCTCAATTTTGTTAGCAAAGGATGCTCTTAATGCGATCACTTAAATTACTTGGATATTCGTAATCGGTCCCTCATTGTATGTGTGTGTGAGATGATACTTTACTAACCGGTAATTAAACCCTTGTTTAACTGGTTTTATCGAGATGCAAATCTCTCTTAAATTCGCCCAGCGTTTGCTCCTTGCAGCCTAATGTGCCTGTGATCACAGTTACTATTTTCGAGTACAAGATGTGCCGTTAACTGATACAAAAATGTCATTTAACCCCCTGCGTGCTCCTACTTCCAACTAGTTTGTTTATTTCGGACGCGTTCTCTGTGGGTGGCCCTGTCCCCCCGACTTCGTCCCCCCGCCGGCCCTCCCTCGGGGCTCGGTGCCCGCCGTCCCCGGGGCGCGGTGCTGAGCGCGCCGCGGGGCTGTGGCGGCCGCGGAGGCCGGCGCAGGGGCGCGCAGGGGCGCGGAGCGGGCGCGGAGCGGGCGCGCAGGGGCGCGGAGCGGGCGCGCCGGTGCCGGCACGTGTGCGGCGTTACATAAAGCACCGCCGCGGCCGCGGCCCGGGCAGCGAGCGGTCCCGCGGGCGCGGTGGGACCCGGCTGGGGAGGGCTTGGGGGGGAAGAGGTGGGGGGAGCACTTTATGCCTGCCTCCTGACTTTCTGGTTGTGTGTAAGCGCTGTTTCATATGCACGCTGTGTTCGCCCTGCTAACTCTGGAAAGAACGAGTTAAGTTCTTCGAGATCACATTGCGGACCATCTTGTTGGTTTGCAGGTCCCCCAGTGGCTGTTGGCATGAACATAGACATTGCCAGTATAGATATGGTCTCGGAAGTCAATATGGTGAGTACTTAGGGTTCGGGGTGCTTGCTCTCCGAGGGGGTGGCTGCCGCTTCCCCCGCCCCTGCCAAGGCGGAGCGGTGCCCGCGGGCGTGCGGGGACCCGGCGCGGCCTCCTGCCCCGAGGAGGCGCCGGGGCGGGGCACAGCGGCCGCTCGCGGGTCGGCGGGGGGTCGGGGGCGGCCTTTCCCCCCGTTGCCGGCGGCGGCTGCCGGGCGGGGAGCGGCGGCTGCCGGGCGGGGAGCGGCGGCTGGGAGCGGAGCGGGGCCGCTCCTGCGGCAGCCCCGGGGGCGCGCCCGCCCTCACGCCCTCAGCGCCTTCCCGCGAGCAACGGCGCCCCCTGCCGGCCGCGCGCGCGCACCGCGCCCCGCGCAGCCGCCGCGCCGCGAGCGGAGCGCGCTGAGCCCTTCCCGCTGCCCTTCCTGCGCCCGGCTGGAAACAATTCCCCTCATTGCCCGGGTCTCTGAGCCCTGCGCTTCCGATGAAGAACAAAAAAAAAGGGCTTTTTGCTCCTCTGCGTGTGTTCAAAACTTACCTTGTTTTTTTTTTTCCTAGCCTGACATTGTTTTGGATGGTGATGAAAGAGTCGATGATTTTAGAAGTTTAATTTTTCCAAGATGTTTGTCTCTCTTGCCTAAGTACTTGCAACTGACTGTGCTCAAATACTGAACTTGTTCAGAACGTAGTAATTTGACGTGTTTCTCTCTGTGTTTCACTTACATCCCCTGGGAGACTAATGAGGTGTGGAGAAATTTGGACAAGTCTGATTCATACTTTAGAAAAAGCTGTTCTTGACTTAAATGAAACTTTACTAATATTTAGGTTTATTATTTGGAAATGTTTGGGGTCAAGTTTTGAAGTGTTTATCATAATTTGAATGTGAATTGATTAAGCACATGGAATTTGGCCTAACACTCATAGGGGTTTATAAAGAACAACAAAAGACACCAAAACATAGTAGCACATGATACAAAAGTGATGCAAAATAAATGTGATTTTGTCAAGTATTTGTGAATAGAAGTTTGTTGCTTGAAGCAGACTTTCCATTATTCTTGAAGAGGTTTCAAGTAAACATCTTTCTAAATACAAATGTGATTTTAGGGCTATTGCTGTAGCTGTTAACCATGCATTTGAAAATAATGCTTGGAAAGCTATCAGTTGTTTTAATGTCATTGTACTACTGAAATATTTAATTCCTCAGTGTCATGCTTGGGTTCTCAGAGATGTTGCACTGGATGAATTGGCAAACATTTGTTCTCAAACTGAATGCCTTGTGTGATGTACAGGAGTTTTTTTATAATGTAAAATAAAGCTCTTGGCCTAATTTAAGGATAACATTACAGATGATTTTACTGTGAGACAGGGAGGTGTTGGTGACAGAGAGCTTGATGCTGGTCTTTATCAAGATACCAGGAAACCAGAATAATTTCACCTTCTGAATCATTACTTCTGGAAAATTTCTAAGTGGCTAAAAGGGGCTTCCAAACTTGGTATCACTAAACTTGTTATCTAGTGTTCTACCACCAGGAGCTTTAAGTACAGAGGAAGAAAAGTACATTGTATTATAAACCACTTGCTTTTCATTAAGAGAACTGTGGGTAGGCGTAAAGGGGACATAGAGTTGTTTCTTAGCCAGCCCTGAGCAGTGAGGGAAGGATTAGGGCTCCTTTTTGGGGCTGCAATCTACCAGGTCAGTGTTATATCCTCCCATCCCTTCAGAACTGGAAAGTTGATGTGAAAAAATGGTAAAAAAATCTTCTGAATCTTTTCTTTGTTTCTTTAAATGGTTTCTAGACATTTGGTCTCCAATTAAAGGTGATATCAGAATACTGTGATCTGATACTTACAGCCTAACTATATAAGGCAGTATTAGTTTTAGTATTCTGTAGTCAGTTTATTGTGTTTCTATAATGAAATGTTTGGCCTTTCTGAAAAAAAAGTCTTTTCAGACCATCTGCAGAACTCAGAGGAGGGACTGTATATACATTTTTGTCCTACTAATTTGCCTAAAGCACTAAGAGTCTTTACTCTGAGAAGCCACCTTTTTCTTAAACCCAGGCAATCATGTTACATAATTTTTTTTCACTTAGTTTCAAAAAAGATACTAAACCAAGATTATAATCTACTTAATTGCAAAATGTAACACTTGATTTTACAATGCTCTGTATAACATAGCAAGTCCTAATATACCCTGAATATAACCTGAAATGAATGAGGAGAGAGAAATACAAGGAAACAACAAAATACTTAGAATGCAAGGCCTTGGCTTTTTTGCTTGCAAATTCACCAGAATTTGGAGTAGAAACCAGGAGGAATACCATGGAATGCCAGCTGATGCAAAGCCTTCTGAGATAACAAGAGACACAGAAAGAATCTTTTGGATTTATGGACCTGTTTTTTTTCTAAGCATGGCCTTGCTGTGGCTTTGTTTGTAGTCATGGCAAACACTACTGTCTGTAGAGAAAGGCAGATCATTGCCTGGACTCATGTACTAACATTTTGGATCAAACTTCTGCCTTGGGAGAAAGGCTAAATAATCATAGTGATTCAGTTTGAGATAATTTCTATTAGTTTTGATGTTTATTTATTTTAAAATTACATATCTTTCTTAGTCTTGATATATTGCAGCTACCATATAAACTTGTGCCACCCTGCAGGGAGAATGTTTATATCATTCCAGTGTCATGAAGTAAATCATGAACATGGATTATGAATGAACATAATGAACATCATGAATCATGAATCATCCTGTTGAACAGGATAATTTAGACTTGCTCTTATAGAAAGTAAAAGTATGCTAAGGATGTTCAAGAATATTATTGTCGACTTTGAATTCTTAAAGAGGTGATAAGTACTTGCATCGTAAAGAACTCAGAGTGTATAAGGCTTTACAGGTGCCTTATAATTATTTCTTTTATGCAACAGAGCTGAAACTGTAAGATGTTTACCTTAGGTAGTCAGAAACTTGAACTGGCATTTGTCTGAGTTTGCAGAAATTGTTTCAAAATGCTGGTACTTGTGAACATAGTTTGTTCCAGCTCTGGGGAATGCACTGAATGCACATGAGAAAAGTAAGAACTCAAGTGTATGTGGTTATCAACAAATATCATGACTATTTGGACTAATTTCTTTGTATTCTGCAAAGAAGAAATATACAGCAGGGATTTTATGTGATAGAGGAATGATTATGGCTAATTCCACTCACCACCAGGTTCTGCAATATTGTTGAGTTTATCCTTTATTATAGTTATATTATAGAGTTCCTTAGGGATTCTCTTATTCAGGTGACAATGGAGAACAAAGATGGAGACCTGTGAAGGCTACTTTTCCTGGGCTAATGAATTTGATGTTATGTAAGATTAGCTATGGTGCAGTGAGTCTAATGCAATGTTCACATTCCCACATTTTCCTCTCAGTTAATTTTTGGAATAGACCCCTTGAAAATGTAGCAATGAAGAATATTCTCCATTCTAATTTTCTCCCTTTTTCTCCCAACTATTCCCTCATAAACTCTTTGTAAAAATTGTTACAGGTTCATTACGAAGTACAGAAATAAATATTCTTCCCTAGCCACCCCTGAAGATTCTGCATAACATGTTGTGCATTTGATGTATCTAGATGCGACATGAGGATTTCTATGGATAATGGTCATGTGTTAGTTTTCAATGGCTTGGCTTATTCCCTATTAAATAGGTCAACATTTCCTTCCTTTTTTTTTTTTTTTTTTTTTTCTCCTTGGTCTGTGGCTATTCTGGGATTCTGGTACAGAATGTCTTGAAAAGAGAGAGAAATATTCTGTAGCTAAAGATTTTACTCAGGAACTGTATGCTTGCCGAGGTTGGGTTGTAAACATGTCCTGGGGTGGCTCTATGGTCCACTATCGCTATTGTCGGGTTTTTTTTGTCTAGATATAAGTATAATTAAATATAACTATTCACACTGTGGGTCATTGGGGTCTGCAGAGAGGAATCTGAAGCGTTTATTTAATTCCCTGTGTTTGCTTGCCTAGTGCGCAGGTTTTGGCAGATGGAGTCAGTAGTGTGTGTGGAGTTAGAGATGATATATTGGTTTGCCTTAGTGGGGCCATTACCGTTGATTGAGAGCATAATCCTTCCATCAAGTGGGAGTTGGAGAAACAAAGGAGCTGTTACCATCTATCAGGGAAAGGTTTATTTCTTAGTGTGTGCCAAGTTTTACATAGCAGAGCCTAATAGCTTCAAAGCTCTAAAAAACAAAATGCTTTTTATTTTTTCTAATATTGTATTTCACTTCTGTATTTGAGACAATAAGTATAATACTCATAGATCAAAATATTCTCAGAAATGTGCAGACATAGCTGTAATTTGCTGGTAGACCTCTGATTTTTAGTTGCTCTTGATAATGGAAGCCCACTACTGGTTTACTTAAAATCTCTCCTTTTTCTTGAAGTATTTTCAGTAGGGGACATTAACAAAGCTCAGGGTTTAGATTATGAAGTAGGTTTAGATAATGAAAACAGAAGCTGTGTTGCTGCCTCTCAAGTAGCAGCAATTATCTTTATGTGTGTAAAGGGAATAGATAGCTTGTGATATAAAAACAAACGGGGATTAAGTGGTAAGAAAATAGGGTGGAGCTGTTCCAAACCCCAAAACTTCATGGACAAGTCCTGATAGAGAAAAACAAAAAGAGGAAAAATTGTCCTGTATACACTGGTGTAGAAAGACATGAGGAAAATAGTCATGAAAATGGTTTCTGTCAGTAATATCTTCTTTTTTTAATCCTTCCTAGTTGTTTATGTTGCTAATCATATTCTATAGAGAGGAAAAAGAAGAGAACAGGGCTGAAAATGCATTGAAAATGAAATATTGGAATATTGAGAAGGTGCTGCTTTGCTAAATACTTCTGCTGCCAGAGACAGTTGGTTTTATTAGTTTCTCTGTGTCATAGGTGCATATGTTTCTTCACATAAAACTGCATTTCTCAGCAGACAGTTTGAATTTGGCTCTTGTCAAATTATTATGCTTATGCATTACTGACTCATACTGAAAAGTGTCTACAGAGACTTCTGTGAATGCAGAGCCGGTGATGTATATCTTAGAAGTGAGAACTTTTTTTACTGAAAACCTTGTTTCACCTTTTCCTTCAGTTAAACATCACAGGACATTTTCGAACTGAACTAAATTACATTAGTATGGATTTCCATTTTTTGTTATTACATGTCTCTAATTCAGGCATTTTCCTTTCTTAGCTTAAAGGTATGTGAAAATAAATAAGAGCTCCTATATCAAAATAAAATATTTATTCTTGAGGACCAAAATGAGTCTTCCTATTAATACTCCACATGTGGATTGAAGTCTTCATGCTGGTTTTGCTAGAATATATGTAGCCACAGCATGAAAAGATTCATCTAGAACATATATGCAGGAATATAGTGAGTTTGTAACTGCTTTTACAAGATAGTTCACAAGTAATAAGTTATTATGTGTATTTATATATATTATGTGTATCTATGTTATACATCTCTAGAAGGATGATGTAATTCTCATTTTTCTTTAAGGTCAATATAAATGGTTTGTTAATCGGATTGCACTTTCGGGGTGCTATAGTGTTGCAAGAAGTTAATCAGTAGAAAAATCTTCTTGTTTGGTTGTTGGGGGTGATTTCTCAAAGTGATCACTCCCTTCTGCAGACCAGGGGATGGTTGTTAGTAATTTAAAGAGATTGCCTTGGAGGTGATTTTTACTACTGAATTAATAATTATTGTCTTCTGGGTTTTTTTGTTTTTTTCCTTTAAGACAGCTTTGATCTATAAATATTGAAGTGTTTTGGCTCTTACCACAGAAGAAAAGATAAATTTATCTTTAATGTATTTTATGGGCAGTGTCTTGGTGCTAATGCATGGGAATGAACATGAAGTGCACTTGTTAGCTCCTGCTATAGGCTGCTTTATTTCATAACTCCTCTATTGAAAATCACATAAAATCTTTATAGATGAGCTGTGTAGTAGAAGAAAAGATTTTTATGTTGTACTCTACAAACTTGTTACAAGTTTAAGCTGTTCCAGTGGTTGTATTTGTGCTCCTTAGTGACTCCAAAGTCTGTCAGTGCATCATGACTAAATCCTTATTATTCCTCCCTCCCTTTTTTATCCTCGTACATCATACAGCCCTCTGCAAGGTTTATAATAGAACCTTTAGTATTCAATCATGTTGAAGTACAGTCTTGTATAGTAATAATTTTTTTTTCCAAAAGTAATCCAGATTCCTAGTAGACTTCCAGTGGTTAATGCTGTAGTTCTCTGCTAGTGCTGGTAAGAATTAAGTAAGCAAGATTCAGTCCCCTCATTTCAAAGGATGGTGCTCATCCACAAGGTCATTTTTGTAAGTCCCCTTTTAAGACATGGAAGATGGTATCTTGATTGTCTTTAGAGGTGATAACTTCAGAAATAGTCACATTTCTGGAGTTATTAAAACTGAAAAATTTGCTACTGTGAGTGGATGCAATCTGTCTGTACCGGTACCATACAATTACATATGCATTGTAGGTATTAACAAATGATATCAATTGTAGGTTTGAAAAAGAAAACCAGGACAGAATCAGCCTTTGTGCTCTACTGTAATGACCCTAACTTGTACAGGGATTCCCACCGTGCTCCCATTTCTTGACAGAGATGCTGTGTACAGTGGATGGATAACAGCCAGGACAGCACAAGCCCTGGAGGAACAGTGACATAGGGCATATTTACCGTTTCAGTCTTGCCTGACTGAAGGCCAGGGAAGTAGCAGTGCTCTCACTTCACAGCTTTTCCCTACAAAAATCTTTGAATGCAAATTTCCTGGCTAAGTATTTTCAAATTAGATGAACAATGCAAAGATCCTCCCAAGACTTGGAATCACACCAACTGCATGTGACATTTTTGTGTGAGTTTTTCCAATAAGGGTGTAATTAGTTCCCAATGAAAAGTAGAAGTTCTGTTCTAAATAAGAAAACACTTCATATTCAGGAAATTGACATATATGCAACTGACTATGTAGATCATATTCAATGTAGTTTATCACAGGCCAGATAAAGCATTGAGAGTGTGAGCTCTTCCCCTGTCCCCAGACTTGAAAGAACAGGGGGACTGTGCTATTTCTGTCTATCCTGAGCTTCTTTTTGCATATCTCCATCAAAGCTAAGGCCTATTAATTTTTATTCTGTAAATACCGACAGAGGGATTCATTTGTTAGTTTTCAAGTAATAAGATTTTTAGTGTGTGGGGAGAAAAGCAGCCCTTCTAAGACATGCATTTTGCAACTCAAGTGTGTGCTGTTATAGTAAATATGTCACTTCTGAGTCTTTCCACTGATTTTTCCTACATCCAACCAGTGATTCTTTGTGATTGTGCTGAAAGACAAACTCAACTTTATAAATTTTGAACAACTAGAAAAAAATTAAAGAAAGCTTGGCCTTGGACAGGAGCAGTATATTAAATCACCCTAATGAAAGCCTTACTCAAAAATTTCAGCTATTTGAAGTGGAAAGTCCTTGTTCCAGTGTCTGCTCTCTGGACTGTTTCGTCTTTCTTTTCTTCTTTAATGAACACGAATTTCTGTTAACCAAACAACTCTGCAACAACGCATTAAACCCCAGAATTTTCCTTCACAATTGGGTGTCCTTATTACTGCTCTTGACTGTCTCTTTCCATGGCCATGGTTTGCATCCCTTGCTGCAGGGCAGCCTGGCTGTAGGGAACTTCCACTCTAGGTGGATTGTTAGCCCATGGTGTTTGGGAGTGGAAGAGTTCAGGTGTCAGGGGACCAGAAAAGCACGCCTTGCATGTCATTAATTAACCCATGAAAGGCTGACAACACATCCCTTGCCTTCTCTGTCACTGAAAATGGTTTTGAACCAGAGTAGCCATGACTTTCTGTTACATTAGACATTACCTAAGCACACTGGTTTTGTCTATATTTGCATGAGATTTAAATATTGTCAACCTGTCTGAAAAGGCCTTAGTAGGGACCACATGCCTGCTCACTCTTCCCAAGTAGATGTGCAGTACAGATCTTTGTGAACTGGGAAAGCTAAATCATCAAATGGCAGAAACTTGTGAATGTAATATTTTTCAGGGATTAGTCACCACAATTTCCTTGAACAGTTGGTTTGGGCAAAAGGCCCTAATGTGCAAAATGCTCTGTGTTGTTTATTTTTAGATACAGCCCTTGGAGAGAAGTTGTTATTAGGTGTAGAGTTGAGTAAAGGTCATGCTAAGCCCAACTGAGATGAGAAGAAATGCGTGTGGATATTCATATATTTGGGATGTCTCAGAATGGTGACTTGTGGTTTAGATTTCAGAAGTCTTTCTCATTCTACTTCTTGCATTACATACAGCTGTGAAGTAGCCAGAAGTTCCTACTGTTTTCAAGGAACTGAAGGCATCTATTTCTCAGTGAGAACCAGCTATTAAAATGTAGTATTTAAGTACTGGAAAAGATACTAAAGCCTTTTTAAAAACCTTTCACTACCATGGATGCAGAAGCCTTTGGAAAATCTGATACTAATTTCTACTGTAAATTAATTTATTTTTTTTCCCCATGGAAGTTTGAATTTTTTTTAATAATTGGAAGAGATTCTTCTTGACTGAGTAAAATTAGTGTTCAGACTTCAAATTTTCTGTATAGACCTTTAAAAATGAATACTGTTAAAAAAAGGAGGCACATTACTGCAACCACAGCAAAAGTAGTGAAATAGTGTTAATTCCTTTTGGTCAGTAAGGGTGAATGTGTTGTCATTTGCATAACAGTTATCACCCAATAGTCCAGAAATTGTTATGGTCCACTGTCTAATCCTTATTTGTTTCTTTTATAAGTGTATTTTTGGGTTAATAGACCCTGCAGCTCCAAAGAACTTATAGAGCATTGAGGAATTTTTTTTTCGTCTCTAAAGGACTGGTGACCCAATAGACTCTGCTGGCTCTCTCAGGTGTGGCAGAATAAGAGTGTTAATCCATGTTTGATGAGATGTGCACCAAAGAAGGCATAAAATTTAAATGGAAGAAAAATAGTTTGAAGGTCCAGAAGATTGAATTCATAAATTTAATAATTTAGGAGTGTAACTGTTTCATTATTCCTTATTAGGAAATTATTTATTCTTTTAGATAATATGCAGGGAAGAAAGAAATAGGATTAAACAAATATGCATGTTTTTTACACACGAAAAGGAACATTTTTCTACTAATTCCATCATTTCTTCTCTAATCATGTAGGTCCAGAAATTACCAAAGGAGCCTTTTAATCAGCCTGAAATCTTCCTAAAACTTATGTGACTGTTCAATCTGTTTTACTGTCCAGTTGCTGTTTTCAGTGATGTTTTGCAATGTGAGATACATAATAGAATTAAAAGTGTAATGTTGTATCTTGTAATGCTACCTTAGTTTGCTCAAAATAAAATGCTCAACAACCTCAATAAATAGGAAAATTAGGTAAAATTACTCTCTTTTCTTAATTCTGAAAGAAGCCTTTTCAAAGGTGTGGGAAAATTTACTGAATAATGCATAGCTGACACCCTTCATATTGAGTTTCAGCTAAAAATATATTATTACAGCTGATATATAAATCCTCAAAAATAGATTTGTAATGGAAATTCCAGGGGACCTTTTAACTATAATCATTCCTGTTAGCGTAAATGCCTGGAAATAAATACAGTTTTCATTAATCTACTATTATGTGACACAAGTGACCAGTTACAGAGAAATCTATAATAATTCTAGTTAGCTGGCTGCATTCAGATCTGCTGTTAAAAGTACCCACCTCTGTGCATAGGCTTTGCAGAATGCTTTTGTGAGCTCAGGTCCCACGTGAGCCTTGTTTTGAAGTCTTAAAATGTGTAAATGTGAGGCTGATTTTTCCACAGAGGCTATTTCTGCATGGGTTTCACAGATTTGTGGGCACTTGAGTGACTTGAAATGCAATACAAGATGATTCTTATAATGCCTCAGCCACTAAGTGTAAATGGGACTGGGTAATAGTCTCCAAAAATGTTGCTGCGCAGTAGATGCTCTTCTGAAGTGAGTAGATGTTACTGGTGGTTTTAATTGGCTGGAAAGTCATAAATAAAACCTTGCTGGCAGTTTTGATTTAAGGATATTTAAAACCCAGCTAGGGCAATCATAGGAAGAGTACACTTTTTTTACTCTTGGTCCTGAGTTTGTGCTATAACCAAATGCATTTCTGAGGCAGCTTTAGGAGGTTCGTGTGGTTCCTACCAGGGCCAAACTTTGCCTCTTGTTAAATGGGAGACATCACTTGACATCAAAATCTTTCTGGCATTGTTTTTTCACTTTCAGTAAAATGAATAAAAATCAACTTTTTAAAATCATATAATCATCTTGGGTAAGCTAGATGGTAGTGCAAAGTCTAGTGTAGAATTAAATTTTCATTAATTTTTTTTTATTGCATTCATTTTTGTTAATGCAAAGGTGCATGGACTTTTGTTATAGCATACAGGAGTTTAGGATAGATACCTATGTCCCAGTTATATGCTGTCTGGGTAACAGTTTTGTTTATTGATGAAGGCAGCAATTATTTAGTAAAGATTGAGAATATGAGATTTCAATCAAAATTGCTGCTTTTGTATATGTAAAGGGCTTGTTTTAATCAACATCTCAATTGTTTCATTAAGGATGTATTTTATATTTTATGTAACTTAAATTACCTCTTGAGTTAAACTTTTTGAAAACAAAGGATGTGTATATGTGTTTTCTTGTTGAGTAATTCATATAAGTTGAAATGCAGTCATGGAGTTCTTTGTATTGTACTTTAACTAGAGTGCAAACCTTTCCTGGTCATAGCTGATCTGTTTCTCCACTGCTTGATCTTGTTCATCCTGTTTGTTGTTCCTTAATTTCTGCCGGTTTGGCCTTGCTCTGCAGAACCTGTGTCTCCCTCTTCCCCTTGCATGTGAGTGTAAGAGATCCCAGTCATTCACACACCTGGGTCTCATATTTAATTCTGGCTGATGGAGTGAAATGATGCTCTGTTTGAGCATCAGTGTAAGCATGTTTATAAACAAAACCAGTGGGGTTGTAATGTGTAAATGTCTGACCACCAGCCTTAGTCTGCCTGGCACTGCCCTTGATCGTGGCTCTGGCTGCAGCAGTGATGCCACCCTGAAATGGGAGTTCTGGGTGTTCTGCCCTCACATCCTCCTTTGGTGAGGACACACACCCAGAAGACAGAAGCATGTGTTTGGGGTTAGGCTTGTAAGCGTTTTCTGAGCTGTGTGCTTTGGATCATCCTGACTGCAGAGTGGAGGTGGATGTAGGGGGAGTTTTCTGTTGTCACCAATGGCAATGTCATAAACAGGATTATGTCTGCAGTTGTAAGTAGCAGATTAGACAACTATCAAGAGAGAAAATTTGATTTCCAGCAAATATTCCAAGTGTTTAAGAGCCTTAAGAGAAAAAGATAAAATGTGATATATAGGCAGAGTTGTTTCTATGCAGAATATTTTTTCCAAATTTCCCTGGAGGGATCCACTGTTCTCTGAGCATCCAAGAAGTTCATTGTGCTTCTGATCAGCTTCCCACACGTTCTCACCCACACTACTTTGCTGTGTCATCTTAATGTCATTTTTAAATACTAACAAAAGTATTTTGTTTATAATGCAGAAACAAAAATCTTGAGAGGAGAAAGAATGCCTTTTGCATGCTATTTTAGCAGATCAAAGCTGACTCATGAGTAGCAAATATGAAGTAATTAATGTATTTAGAATTCACAATTCCTGAGTTGCAAATTTAAGAAGTGTTTTGATTATAGTCATCAGATTCCATAGACTTTTTAAAATATGATTAGTATTATTTTTAGAAAGTTTACCTTGCTGCAGAGTATTACATTTAGAATATAGAGGAGTATAGCAATTTGTAAAGCTAGGTATAACTAGTGTTTTAAATAATCATCTGTGCTGAATAAAACAGTGTCCAGGTACACTGAAGGCCAAGTGGGAAGATGGAAAAACAATCTTTCTCTGAGGAAAAAAATGCAGTTATCATTTAATCTGGTTGGCATGGGATGTTTTAACCTTAGTTATTTTTACTGCTTTTGTGATGGCCTGAACATCCTATAAATACAGGAACATGTCACAGACACCATTGCAGGCAAGCACCTCCTGCATGATTTTATTTGCACCAAAACTAAACATTTTCAGAATTAGTCAATTTGTACCACATAGTCAATTAATTTGCACCATTAGTCAATTTGCAAGGTTAAACATTAGTTATTGAGAGGTCAGTAAAACTTGGACGAGTTTCTTCCGCGGAAAAAAGGAGGAAGGTGTTGATTTGGGTGTGAGAGCTTTGTCTTGCTGGCCCAATGTCACAAATGTCTTAACAAATAGAAAAATAATCCAGTTGCACATGGAATCACTGGCAATATATGAATAGCAGTGGAAGAAAAAATATTTGTATAACTCTATCACATATTATCAGTAGAAGTATTGCTTAATTTAAGACTTAATTCAATTTTTGTAAAAGTTGACTTCAGCTTTTGACTTCTGCTTGATAGTATTATGGACTTCCTCTTGTATCAATAAGAGTTTCCAAACTATGGGTTATGAAAAGCTGCAGTTTATTTTTATTTTGCAGTAGCAGCCACCAAGCTGTGGTAATGACCCCTTTGTAAAAATGACAAAGAACTCTTGCTTGAAGGAGATGAACTGCAATTTTTGTCTCAAGTGGGAACTAATAATCCAGCTCCCATGCTATCTGAAAGATTCGCCAAAAGATTAATTTTTAAGTGTGTCAAAAAGCTTCTACAAAAAGCAAGAGAAACATTGTGGGGTTGTCACTAAATGCAGTATTTTATTATAAACTTTTTCAAAGCTCACTGCTGAGAAAAGCATTTCTGGAACCAGTGGTAGTGTAGTGCAGATTGCAAACTTTCCACTGTGGAAACATCTCCTTCTAGAGAGGCCAAGTTTTATCTCACCTAGGGTTTTTCTTCTGTATATAAAAGCAAACACATCAAAGCAACAAATTCGGGGAAAAAACCCCACACAACACTTACTTTTCAGAAACCTTAGAACACAGGTAAGTCTATAATTTACATTAGTAAAATGGAGTTATATATTTTTATGGGCAAATTTTTACTGGGGTATGTTAGTTTATTTTTATCCTCTGTCTCTGCTTGTGTAGCTGTACTCCTCATATTAAGAGAACTTGAGTCTTAGATGCATTGTCATAAAAAGCAGTGGTGTGATAGAGGAATAAGGTTTTAATTCCTCCTGTCTGAAGACCTCAAAGTAATTTTTTATCAGTTTGAGCATTGGAGCTCTCTCTTGAGTTAGATCAATGTTACAGGAATTTGTTGTTTCCCAGTTTCAAGTGCATCCATTTCAAATCTCTTGTACTAAATTACTGGTTGACCGTCTAAAGCTGGACAAGGTGAGAGAGGGCAGTGGGTTTTTGTTTACTTTCAATTTGTCCTTACATCTACCTAAAGAAAGAATGGGAGAGAGAATGAAGCTATTTGATAACTTTAATTGTGAATGGGCATTAGCTATAATGTCTCTTAGCTTTTATCAATTATAGTAAAAAAGGCAACCCGGACTGGGAAGAAATGATGATGTCTGGCTCCAGATCAGAAGGCTGAAGGATAGCTTTATTAAAACTATGCTATATTACATTTATATACTATTTAAAGAGAGACTGTCCTATTCTACATACATACTTCTTACTTACCCATCAACAACTAACTAACAAACTCAAACTCGTGACTGCCTGCTGAGAGCTCGAGCCACAGCTGGATCCAATTGGTCACTGACCCCAAACAACCTTCACCAGAATCCAATCCAGCAATCACTTAGGTAAACAATCCCCATACCACATTCCACATGGGGAAAACAAAGGAGCAGAGATAAAGATTGTTTTCTTTTCTTCTCTCTGTGCTTCTCCTGGGAGACAGAATTATGTCTCTCTGCCCAGAGAATGTGAATGTCACAATCAATAGGATGACAATCATTGTTTATCATTATCTTACCATATCATGAAAACTTAAAAAATCTTGGGAAAAAAACATAAGGGTTTCAGAAAGACCTCTCCATCCTTCTGAACTGAGTCCTATTTCACGGAATTACCTTGTTTGCCAGACCTCTAGCAATATGACTGTTACCCATCCAGTAGTTGTAAGTTATGTGAGAGCTGATTTGTCTCAGACAGTGGAACTTCACTATCCTATGTGCCTGGGCTTCCAAAATAATACTTGTATATTTTGTATGTGCTATGGAACAATGGTGCTATTACCTCTGTGCACCCCTGACACAGGATTTTGCACAAATGGCTACATTATCAACAAGGCTTCAATTTCACAGTTGCAAACCTTAAAACGTGGTTTGTTAGTGACCTCAGAAAATTTTCCCATCCTTCAGCCCCTTTTTCTTCCAAAATTATTGATTACTAATTCGCAACTAGAATTTACATTGATTATGAAAGTAATGATCATAATCATGAAGGTAAGAGCATTTGCCATACTGCTTCTGTCTCAAAGTCTTCACCAGCAGAAATTAAATTGCTATGTTGGGCTATTTGCCGTCATGTTTTCTAAATATAACTCAACAGCAGTCTGGTTCCTGAAGCCATCTGCATTAATATGTCTAGAGAAAATAAAATATTATATTAGTCACTTATTTTTTAAGTGAGCAAAACTTGGCAAAAATGAAAATAATTTCATAAGGAAATACCCCTTTAAGCAATGACAGGATTATTAATGAGCTACAGCAAAGAGGTTTTGAAATACTAGTGATTGTGCTTCTCTCCTGTTTATAGCACCCAACTATGGAAGCACTTTCAAAATATTATTTTGAGACCTAATTTTGAGAGAGCAGTAATTATTCACCTTCCTCTGAGATTTTCACTTCCCCTTTTTTCAGTCTAAAGCATTGTCTCTTAGGAAAAGGGTAATGATTTCTCTGAAGGTGAACCACAGTAGCAGACAGGAGGAGGTTTTAAGTGAAGAGGTGGAACTCAGCTAAGCCAATTGTTCCAGCATATCAGCAGTATAAATTTTCCAAAATCACTATTCAAAAATAGTCCTTTAACTGGGCACAGGCAAAATGAAATAACCAGTATTTCTGCTTGTAATGATTAATCATAATCGAACTTTTCTCACTGTTCAGGCCTACAAAGGTATTCCTGTGAGGGCAGTCACTTAAAAGTAGCATTCTTTTAGTTACTATCACTCAAATTTTGTAGGTTACTATTCAGTATTCCTCTCTTCTACTGAGAGAGGTTATGCTGTCATTATATTGCAAACCAAAACTGTGGGCTGCAGTTCTCCCAGGAGTTCTTCTGCCTGACAGTGACACACAAAATCCTCAGGATTATCTCTTTGGCTGGTGCTCTGTTGCTGTTGTTACTTTGCAGTTCTTTTTCTGTGTGATGTGATGTTTTTTCAGATTTTTGGTCCATCTTACCTATTGTCTTTCTTTTCTGAATTAGGGTGTGGCAATAGCAGAAGGAGATTCATGGTTAAGAATTGGGAGAAAGTTTAATTTTCTTACTTTTGTTTTTTTTTTTTTAATGTGTGTGGGGTTTTTCTGTTTTGTGTCTTGGTTAAGGTGGTTTTTTTTTTTTTTTTTTTTTTTTTTTTTTTTTTTTTTTTTTTTGCTAGTTATATTGTTGTTGGTTTTTGTTTTGCTTATTAACCCAAGTATTTTTCCGGAGGTACTTTTAGTGTATGTAATAATGGGAAACCTTTCCTCATCATGCTACAGTAGAGGAGGTTTGACTTATTGAAATGCCTTCTTCTTTAGGCATCTGTTGTCAGCAGCTTTCTCTGGGGGCTATTTGTTTTTGCTGCATATGCCCCTTTTTTTGATTAAAACTTATTTTTGTTCAGATTTCAACTTGAGAGCTGTAACAATCTTCAGATAGGATATAAGACCTTTAGCTGTATGTGTGTTCATCCATAAACTTCAACTTCGTTATTTTAAAAGATTTGAAATAGTTTCTGCATTGACTGCATTTAAAAAGTCATCACTTACTAGTGACATACAAACAGTAGTAATTGAGCTGGAACATTTGTACGTTTGGAAGTAATCACTCTAAAATATCATTGAGTACCAGCTCCAGATAAATACTGCCTTTTCCCTTTATGACCCTTCTAATGCACCCTTCTATCTTTTCATGTAGATAAAGTTTCTTTTCATTTTTATCAACTGCATGCTATTCATGCTATTCCTTTTCTTCTTGCTTCTTCATAAATGCTCCTTTAATGGAATGTCAGTGTGTGCCTAGAGAAGGAAAAATGTCTGGAATACAGCATGCAATTCTCTGGGCTGATAAAATAATCTGAGGCCAATTTTAGTGCCTCCTCTATTGGATCATTTGGACACTGTTGCAGGGTTCCTCTCAGTTCTGTAAAAAAAAAAAAAAATTCTTGGGTTATCGGAGCTGAACCTGAGTTTCCTTTAGCCATATTTCTGCTTTGAATCCTTAAGCTTGAAAGGCAAATTAAATGTCTTGTTAACATTAAATGTCTGATGATGAAGTTTTGTCCTGGTGCTTGGCTCTCTGTAGCACAGAGGGAATCACTAATGTAATGCATGTTTTGTTAACTAAAAAGTAGTGACAGTGTCACCTTGGTTAGAGGTTGCTCTGAGTGTTCCATAGTCTGTGTCACAGAAGGGATCACTATGTACTAAATACTACCAACAGATGATGTTTGTTGACAGTTTCCCCAGATACTGTTAGCCCCTTTTTTTAAACAGCTGGTTTCAAATTTTTCCCTAACACCTTCCAAACCTCAATTGCTGAATGAAAACAGTGCAAGAAAAAAAAAAAAAAAAAAAAGGAAGATAAGAGCATTAGGAAAGAATGTGAAAAACACTTCTGTATTACTCTGACTATCCAGTGCTTTGAGAATTTTAATGGAGTACCCATTCATACTGCCTGTAAGAAAACAAATCCAGCACCAGGGAATGTGAGAACATCTGGAGTGCAAGCCAAGTATCTAGGTCAGCAAATGACAGTTGAGTTATTGCTTTGAAATGGTACAAGTTAGGGATAGACAGTGGTTGAGCCTTGGTTCTGCAGGATTATCCTAAAGTCGTGCTTTTTTATTGTTGTTCAGTGATTTAATTTATCTTTCAAGTTGCTAGGAGAACATAATTTTCAGCTTCAGCAGCTTTCCACATGCTATTCTATGGCCAAGGTAATTTCATTGATCTTGTTATTAACATGGATCAGAAGGTGTGATTGCAACAGACTTTGTCACAGGAGAGCAACACATCCTGAGAGACACTTGTAATAAAGAATAATGTGTCTTTGATGTCTGTGTGCTATTTCTCCAAAGAGGAGAGCTTTTCTTTATATTTTCATAAAATTCTAAATATTTTAAGTGTTTGAGTCCTGTGACATAGGCTTGAGGTTATTCTCATGCTGGTAGAGGGCAAGTTTGAGTGGCCTTGAAGATGTATTATGTGTCTGGGAGGACTTTGTTATTCCCTGTGCCCTGGGTTCCCACACTTTATTATATGTGTAAGTGTATTAGGTTGTATAAAAAATGGTGATGTGAATGGGGAATTCAGTTGAGTAATAATGGACATGTAAAAGTAGTTTTACCAATATGTCAGTCTTTGCTATCAATATTCTGCAGTTGTACAATGCCATGTTAGTTTTAGCAGATTGTCTGGAGTTAATGTACTTTTAAAAATTGAAATGGATATGTGTGAAATGAATGTAGTTGCCTGTAGCAGAATCTTACCTGCTCTTCTTTAAGTGTATTGAAAAGTACATTGCTCTTATCTCAGTTTTATCCTCCAAACAGAAAATACAGATGCACTTTAAAAATAATTCTAGTTTGGGTTTGAAGGCACTTGAATCATACACACATACACTATAAGTAGCTTTTAGAGTCATTACATTCTGATGGAAAAAGAATATGTACAGGAATGTGGTTAAAAAAATTGGAAATACAAAATTTAACTTAGTACTGTCCACTGTAGCTGTCCTTACATTGGGGAGTACCTTATTTTATGTAGAATTTTATTTATGACTAGGCATTTTTCAGAGTAAGCATCAAGAAAGCAAGATACAACATGTTTGCCTTATTCCTGTCTAACACATTTATAATCCATAGCATTTTCACTTAGCTGAGAAATGTGTTTCTTTGAATACTTTCTGCCCCAGCTGATTATCTCTGTTAACTGCAATGTAAAAATGCTGGCATAGCTTTGTATCTTTGTGTAAGCATGTTTTGTACTCTGTAGAAAGCAAAGCAGGAAACAGATCAGCAGTGGGGCTGTGCTCTGCTTACCTAAAACGCAGCTCATTCTTTATGTATTCCTAAATTACTATAAATAAGCCTCTTGAAAAATTTTCATAACAGAAAATAAAGAAAGAAAAATAAAAAAGGAAAGAATGCATAGAACAAGCTAACATTAGTAACCAGCTAATGGCCTGCTTGTTGTTCAGGGCTATGTGCAGCTGACAAGTGATGTGCTGGCAGACTGCAGCCAATTTGCATTAAAAGTCCACACGGGATTGAAGCAATCTGCAACTTCTCATGTGGGAAAGCACAGGTGAGCAGTGCCAGGACCTGAGGGGATGGCCTGAAGCTGTGTCAGGGGAGGTGTGGCCTGGATAACAGGAAAAGACTCTTTACTGAACAGGCTGGGCACTGAACAGGCTCCGAGCACCAGCCTGACAGAGCTCAAGGACTGTTTGGACAGCACTCTCAGGCACAGAGTGTGACTCTTGGGATGTCTTGTGCAGGGTCAGGTGTTGGATTTTGGTGATCCTTGTGGGTCCCTTCTAATCCAAAATATTCTGTTGTTCTGTATGGAAATTTTTGGTTTATGTATTGTGAAAGCCTCAGAATAACATATATAAAAATCTCCAGAAAAATTCTTGCACGCCAAATCTCTTCTGGCACTTTGGAATTGTCACATAATTCCAGATCTATACTACTGATGAAATTGTCACTTTTACTGAGAACAGACTTGTTGTCATCAATCTGTGCTTTAAGCTCTGTGGGGTTGTTTTCAGGGACCAAGAGCTGTGTAGCATCCTTATGGCATGTGCTGCAGCTGATGGCAATTGGGCTTCCTGGGCTCCCCAGGAATTACTTCTTATCTCCCAGCTCTCAATCGGAGATTGAAAGTAATGATGGAAGGCAGAAGCCTGTACTATATTAGTAATAGTCACCTCTGGTTTTGGGCACACACTCCAAACTAGTGTTTGCAATGAAATTAAAAGTCACTGTCATTTCAGAGGGCCTTAATTATATGAAAAGTGAGGCTCAAGAAAGCTTCAGTATCTCAGTAATTGACTTTGGATTAAAGTTTAAAAAAAAAGTCTAAGTGAAGTGAGTCACATAAAACCAGCAGGCTCTTAGTGATGGATGGTTCCTCCAGACTACAGCTGCATGCCTTAATCCCCTCCTCAGCATCAGTGTGGACTGGTTCTATTCCATAAATAGTCTTCATGGTAGAAAAATTTGTCTTTATTTCCACACTTCATTTGCATAATATCTCAGTGGAAATGTTTTCAGTTAAGATAAGAATGAAAATATTGGAGTCTGAGAACTGTGAAATACACATTTTAGAGCAGAAGCCATTGGCTTTCATGTTGTCAGTTTTTCTTAGCTGATGTTTAGTAGTCAGAAAAGTGCTTTGTTTCTTAATTTTGCTTTTAATTTTTATGACAGGAAGTCAAGTGAACCAAGAGCTAAAGAAGTGAATGAAGTTTAACAAAATAAACTTGAATTGGCGATATCATTTTGTTTCTGTGTGCAATGTATAACTGATTCATGATGTGATGAGAGTAAGGAGAGAGATCTCAGTTTTGTCTGCAATCTCTGTGAATTAATAACTGATCTTACTGGCCGTATCACCTGTGTTATCTTCCTGTCCTCAATATTTTATTTTATTTTATCTGGACCTTTTGGAGATGAGGAATTTTTTTCAGTGTTGAATGTGGATCTGTTCCCTTTTTGGGAAATTCCACCTTTTCCTCTTTGGTCATATGTTTAGTTTATAAATTGGGAGGTGTATAGGAGGAATTAATTGCTCTAAACCAAGGTTCAGGTTCATCATTTGTTCTTGCTCACCCTTAGCTAACCTTTGTAAAAAAGAGAGAGTTGGATTTTGCTTTGAACTTCTGGCACACTCTCCTTCTGAAGGTCACCTGCATTTGCTCCCCCACCCTTCTGTGTGGGCTTGTGACCTGACAGCTGCTGCCACCTGTTTGCAGGGAATTCACCTTCTGGAATATTCCCCATTTCTTACTCATGACTTCTCATACCTTTTAGTAGAGAGATTGTTGAGGATTTTCTGATGGGAAATGAGAGCTGTGGTTTCATGAGCACATGTCTGTTCAAGATTGCAACAACCTTAGAAGCAAGTGAGTGGTGACACAGGCATCTGTGTCAGAACCACACAGAGTTTGAGGGTTTCTTTTGAAGTGTGTTATTCTCATCTACCTGCCATATCCTGAACCTTAGTGCATAAAATGCATGTCGAGACAAAACACAAAATGTTGATTTTAAAATGTAAGATACCTCTACTTTCTACAGAAGGAAACAGTAATTTCTGGAGCATTCTGTTGTGCATATAGTTGCATGTGTTCCTGTTGGTGAATTTGCGTTTTAATTCAGAAGCACTACAGTAAGAAAGACGTCATCTGGCCAGTGCTGAAAAGTGCAAAATTACACCAAGGAGGTTCATTTAGAGAGTGATTTGAATGAGGGAGTCAGGCCTATTATTTAGAAGGTGAATATAGGTACTTAACTGAGGACAACAACACGAGGAGGCCAAGCAGGTGGCCTGTGGGGAGTCAGACAAAACTGATGACTCAAGTGGAAAAAGCTATGTATAATTGAAAAACAAAGCATTTCTGGTTTTTGAGGTCAAAGTCTGTGAAGATACAGCTTTGGAACTTTGGAACAGTTGAATGGTGTGATATGCAGGGCATTTTGAGGCATAGACCATTCTCTTGTTATGTATTTGGCCCGGTCCAAGCCTACTGGGGCTTTAATTTGCAGTGAGTTTTAGAGTAGTATCCACAGGCAATAACATTTGCACAATAACATTTGTGCACTTTCTGCTGTCACACTAAGAATCTGAGGCAAGTGGACTTGGGAAAAGGCATGACTGTAAACTCATCTGGATAAAGCCGTTAATTACCAGCAGATTTATTTTCAGAGCTATTATTATACATCACAATTTAACCTGTAACACTGAGGAGTTTAAATAGACACTGAAACATTTCTATACAATCATTAGTAAAAGCAGCAGGGATGCAAGGAGGCATTACATTGCTAGAAGGTAGGAGGTAAGGAATGCAAGACACCTTGCTGTAAGGCTCCCAGTGGCTATATGGAAATGAGTGCACCTGTATAGGGACACACTTCAGGAGGTGTGAAACAAAAAAAAGACAGCTTGAACAAGAACAAAGAAGATATTTAATGGAGCCTTTCGGTTAAGGGATGAAGAATTATTATCAAGGAAGAAAATAGTAATTTTTCAGAGTTCCTGCAGTAGAGGAACAACACAACTATGTGAAATTGGTATTAAAAAATCAGCCTTTAATGATGTTACCCAAGTGAAATCAATGACAGGAGACTTATTCAAGTTTATGTATAATTTGTTTTCACTTTCTTAAAACCTATAATAGTTCATATTTCACAATAGTTTTTATTTTTTGGATGTGTGGGAGTAATATTTTTTGCCTAGCCCAAAGCTGAGTAGTTTGTCAGTTTTAGCTCTGGTCTGTCCATATTTGCAGAGAAAGGGATACATTTTTTGGAACTATTTACATTCTTCTCACTGTAATATTCTTTGTTGTCTCATGATAAATCTTCAGGCAGACAAAGCTGCTGCTTGTCTGGAGGAACATTGAGATTAGAAATTTTAGTGGAATCAATATGCTTCTTCTATGCTTTCAGAAGTATTAAGAAGCATTGAATAGCAGTAGTTACAAATCCAAAGCTTCAGATAAAAGTAAATTAATTTTTCACCTCAGTAACAATAAAGATGCTGGCTTTTCTTTGTTTTTGTTTCCCTCCTTTCTGCATCATCCTTCCTTCCTCACTCATTCAACAAGGTGAGGAACTTATAATCTTACCTGCATGCCTGAGAATGTTCTATGGCAGAAATAATCACAGTTGGGAAATTCTATTGTGTTCAGAGTTTTATTACATTTTTTATAAAGAAGAGTAATTTATGTATTAAATGCTGTGAAGTGGCTTTTGGGAGGTCTTACTTATAGGGCAGGAGATTCAGAAAGACAAATAACCTGTCGAGCCAAAGCAGCACTCATTAGCCACATAAGAATGGTCAAGATAAAGGAGTCTGGACCTCAAGAGCTCCTTCAGCGCCATTTTTAAGGCGCATGGCGTTTGGGGTTCTGGTTTTTGGGTTTTTTGTTTGTTTTTCAATTGACTGACTTCTGAGAACATTTGCAGTTATATTAACTAGTGTAAAAATTAGGTGTTTGGAGAGTCATTTAGCTTCAAGGGAGAATTCATGTGAGCATCCGGCTTTGGGAAGAACAAAAACATGTAATTTAGAGATTTGCATTGCCCTGCGAGGCTTCTATTAGAGGAGACTTTAACTGAAAGACTGTTACTTTGACAGGTAAAAGCTCTTTTGATCACTATTTTTCTGTAAATACTTGTTTCAGAATATGGTTTTGCATTGCTCAAGAGATAATTTTCTTTCAAAGACTGCTTTTAAGCACATTACGAAAGTAAATGACATTTTTAAAATTACTAAGAATGCTACAGGACTCTTCCCTATGTAGATTCTCAGTGGCCAAATTATCATGTATATGCTGCACATTAATTTCACACCTAATTTGAAGCAGGAGGAATCTGAACAGTTTTGTGTACTCTGAAGACACATCTGTATTGTGGGGGGATGATCTAAAATGGTCAGAAGAAAATAGGGAAATGTCTGTGGTTTAAGAGCAATTTCAGCAGAGGGAAGGTGTTTGAGTTGGTGGTGTTGCAGCACCTGTGTTTAAGGGTCTTTTCTGTTCATTATCCTGCTCTGTTTCACACTGAAAAGTTCACTGTCATTGAGTTTAAGATTAAAGGAGCTTATTTATGGCTACATAAATGTGGTCACCAATTTCTTTTCATATGACCTTTTCTGACCTCTTTTTCCCCCATTAGATATGTGGTAATCCCCAAGTTTTTACACTTGGAGTTTTTCACAGTATCTTATTAATTTCTATCACTGTGTTTTGAAATTAAAACTTGGCATTGTCTCTGCACCCTTTGTGACTATAGCATATGGCTACTATTATGGGATTTCTTTCTGTAGTATACCAGTAATATCACTTAAACACTTCTGCAGCAATGGCAGCCTTTAATTTGTTATTTTCAGAAGTGCTTTAGACTTTTTGAAGTACGTGAGACAGAAAAATGAAAGAAAGGTGTAACATTGCATTTTTAGAAAAATGAGCAAATTCTGTTCTCATCAAAGCTCTCTTCCTATCCATGGAAATATGAGTGACAAAATAATTTTTGTAATCTTTGCCATGTAGTCATGTCTAAGTGTGGTCATGCAGCAGTAATATTATTATACATCTCTGAAAAAGAGAGTTTTCTTTGGCTCTCAGTATTCATGTATTTAGTATCAGCAAAATTTCTGGTTTGGTGTTACATGCCCGATGATTTCTTTTGTTTTTTTTTAATGAGACAGACCTGAAAGGATAAGTGTATTTTATGGATATATGATACTCTGAACCATCTGAAATGGTTTGGTAAGAACCATAGGAGGTGTTTTTTGCACATAATAGAATCTATTTAGCACTGACATTAGAAATGCAGTATTATCTGAAGACAGGTCAGCTTTTTATGAGACAAAAATTACCAAGAAAAATTGCATGTAATGTTCTGGAAACAAAAAAGATAGACAATGGTTTTGCAGTTGAAAATAGCTGCTACCAGCTGTTTTATGGATTGGTCACTGGGGCTTTAATGAGAGATAATTAACTTGACCTTACATAAGGTAAATGATGCTTTTACTCTTTGGGTGCTATGAATGAAAAGCCCTTAGGAACACATAGAATGAACTGTAGGATCAATTTTTAAGTCTGTCTGGTGTTGTTTACTTTAGCTGCCACATTACCTCATGCCACAGGGAATATAATAAAGGAAATAACCATCCTTTATTGAGACAAGCAAAACCACAAACATGCAGCACATGCAATTTTAGTTTACTTCTAGAACATTAGTGGAATCTTGGTGTCTTCTGAGATAAATTTAAGTATTGACAGATTTCTGGTCAAATTCTATCAAATTTTGGCATGTCCAGGTCATATAATGTACTTAATACACTTCCCCTGGCAGGGAAATATAGTGAACTTACAGAATGCCTTAACTGGTTTCTTCCTGATCACAGAAGTTTGTAGTAGAAGGCAGAGGAACATAGCTGAGATTTAATGACCAAATCACCCGATGAACAATTGACCATAAAATGAGGTCTGCATAAAGAGAGAAGAGGATAAAAATGCCCTGGGCCTAATCTGCTCTCCCAGATTAAAAAAAAAAAAAAAAAAAAAAGAAAAAGAAAACTTAAAAATTATCAAGGCTGTATGCTTTGGAGTTCCTCGAGAGGACCATTTCAAGATTTTATGTCATGTTGCCTTCACAGTACCTCTTCCTTGTCTGAACTGGATGGGTGCTGATGACATAAGATGCCTCTGAATAACTGATTAATAGGAATGATTTTACTTGTGACAAATTTGGTGCTTTCACTTATTGTGTGAGCTCCCTGAGAAATTACTCATAATTCAAATACAAACTGAAAGACAAAAATAATGCAATAGAGTTCTGTGCAATATGACGGAGCTTGAAGTTCCTAACAGGAACAATTGAAGCTGTACAGTAACATGTAATTCTAAACACGAGATCTATGGTAGTTGATTAGAGGTAGCTGAATGACAATTGTACCAAAAAGAATGAACTATTGGAAGCAAGCTTATAAAAATCAACACTTTCATGAAGTTTAAAATGCAGCACTTTTCTATCAATTGCTGAAATGAACGTGGTTATCATTAGAACAGTCTTGTTTTTCCTTCCCATGACTGTCTGTATATGTGTTTTGCTGTGAATATGCATGTGATTTAAGCTCCCAAATTTCAAGATATTTTTAGTTGTTAAAATGTGAAACAGAGCTTTTGTGCCTTTGTTCTCAAGTGCCTGGTGTCTGAGTTATAGTCAAGTTTAATTTTTTCTCTATTCAGCTGGACCACAGGGGAATCCTTGCTTTAATTAGTAAATTGCTTTTCAGTTATGTTTTTACACAACCAATCATGGTTGAGTTTGCATTGCACTGTGGTGCTTATCCACTCTGTCAAGTTTGTGTTAGGAAACCAGCTCACCAGCTGTTAGGGAAGAAAAGCAGCCAGTTGGCAGTTCTTTGTGAAAGCTGGAGGTGCTTATTCAGAACTGAAATACTGGTCTGGGAGGTGGTGCACAGAAAGGCTCGGCTTCTTCAACTCACAGCTCCTGACTGTGTGACACTGCTAAGCCTCTTGGCCCAGCTGCCCTGCCAGCCCACAGGCCACTGTGTGTGTCACAAAGAGATGCTGCTGCCCCCTCATCTGTGTGCCAGGAGCCGGCAGTGGCAGCAGCACTGCGCAGACCTTCTTCACTAGAAGGCATTTGTGCAAGGAGAGTCAAGTGCCTCTGCTGTCACTGAGGTCTTGTCCTGCATGGCTCTGGGATCCCTGATGGGTTTCCATTTTCATATGAAGAGTCTTTGAACTATCTTTAAATATGGATTAAGTGCTTCTGTCTTCAACAGCACTATCCAGCTGTTGCTCTCCCTGCTTGCCCGTGCTCTGTGTGTTTTAGGATGGCTCTTGATGAGCTGACACTGGCTGCAATTGCTCTTTCTACCTACTGCTGCTTAGTAAGATCCTTGGGCAGGCACCAAGGCAATCGCCAACAAGCCCTTCCATCACAGTTCTCTCTTCTTTTGCACCAGGCTTCCCCACAGGCCATCCCAAATCTCTGTCCACCTAAAGATATTGGAAAGCATTTCTGCAGGTACAGCTGCATCATGGACGTGTGAAGCCTTGCTCCAGTCATCTGCTTTATCCTTAGGTGAAGAAGGGTTGCAGGACCTTTTCAAGGAGTTGCTTGTTCATCTTAGTGTAAAATTCAGAAAACAAACATTTTTAAAGTAGTGATGGAGTCATGCTTCTGAGACTGAACAAATCTGAGTTATGAGTGCTTTGAGGCCTCTCCTGTGCAGGAGTGAGGAATGAACCACAACTTGAAGGCAAGAGCAATCTCCTTTCTCTAGATATGAGAAATCCTGGAAATATGATGTCCACATGCCCTCCATGCCCTCTTTTTGGCATCTAGAATACCTCACTTGGAAGGTTGAAATGATGCAAACCCTTCATGCTGCTGGTATAAAACACATCCAAGTTTTTATGTGCTAGCAAATGGTTGCAAACCCCAGTAGGAGTGTGTACCTCTCCTGGAAGGTTAAATATTTCTCCATTTTGCTTCTAGTTGGTCTGCTAAGCTGTACTATAAGTTAGGGCAAGTCTTAGTTTTTCTATGTGCCAAATGGCCATAAAAATATAAATGTAATGTTATTTAAGACTTGGCTGATGATTATGTGCTGGGATTAAATGTTGCAAATGCTGCAGGTTCTGTAGGTGGTCAGTTCAAATACTGCAATTTTAGAGCAGCACTTTGAGCAACTGTTGCTGTGTCACAGTTGCTGTGTATCAGATCAAATGATTGAATCAACGTACCCTATTCAGTGTAGTAGAAATGCCATTTGTACTAGAATATTATCCTTGGAATAATGTCCCTTGCTTTGCAAATGTCTTTGCTGTGCCTTGGCATTTAATAGCAGCAGGAGACCATTATCCTCTAACAATGTACTGTTTCATTGACATTATCTCTTAAGTAACACATATTGCACAAAGAAATTTTCCAGGTGTGTTTTATTCTATACAGAAGTCAAAGTGTTTATGGTAGTTCCTGCAGCTAATTTCTGTTGATCTGCTTTTCTCCTTCATTGCATTACGTTTTTGTTAAGACTTTCTTAAGGTATCAACAAATTAAGGAAGTTTTTTATGATGCTTTTAGAGAAGTGTGTGTGGGATCTTAAAGCTTTAATTAGAGAGCCATGCAGCTAACCTTCTACTTTTTTGAAAGCTGCATTATGATACGTGGTTGTCTGGTTCTGTTGGTCCTTTTCTGTTTTGTTTTTTTTTTTTTTTTTTTTTTTTTTTTTTTTTTTTTTGTTTTTGGTTTTTTTTTGGACTTCAGCCTTGGAAACAGCAAAGCTTTGGCAGAGATGTCACTCCTCACTGCATGAGGTCAGAGTTATGCCATGTGTTATGATACCAGCCTTCCACTTTCTGCAGTAATTTTCTTGCCTGTTTATTTCTCTTTTTTGCCAAACTTAAAGTGATCGGTGCAAAATCATCTGCTAGATTTGGAAATCTGAAAAAAAAAAAAAAAGAAGAGAGAATAAACTTCTCAGCCTGTTCTATGGCTGAAATAATATTTGTATCTAGAGCTGTCTGTAGAATGACCTATATTCTCAAACCCCACAATTTGTGCTCATCTATTCCTGTATTTGCCTCGTTGCAATTTTTCTTCCTTGAATGTGCAAATATGTGGTTTATTTTTGTGGAACTAATATTGCTAATGTCCTGTCACTATCAGGTTTTTCCCAGATGTGGAGTACCCTTAACTAGTTGCAGATAACTTTGCTTGGCCTGATAAAATTATACCTTTGAAGACTAGCCATGCAGAACAGGCGGTGCTAAGACTGCAATAGATGCAGTAAAATCCACCAATGAAAGATTGGAGCAGTCTGTCAATTGGAGGTACCAAAGTGATTTCTTAAAACTTTATTTTGTCCATGTTTAAGTTTGTTGTTCATGTGTAGCAATAGCACCTCTTGCTTTTAGGTGTGATGTTTGATATTTCTTCATCAGACATATGACAGGGTGGGGGTTTTAGGTGTTTTAACTGACATTTTGAAACTTGCTGTTTACGATGCTTTAGAATGTTGATGTTCCAGACTTTGTATTCTGTGCACTAGTCTGGAAAACTTCCCCAGTTTTCTCATACCAATTTTGCCTATGTAATGTGGGATATTGTGATCTAGGTTTCAATAATCTGTTCATATAGTCATTGAAATCCCATTTTATGGGAAGACAGAAAAAAAGACAAGAGATTATGTAGGCAAATGGATCATTGCAAGAAAAAATAAAAACCAAAATATGAACAACTAATTAAAATTAATACATAGAAACATCCAAACATCAGTCCCTAACCCCTATTAACTGTTAATAAAATATTGAAAATTATCTGTGTTATTGAAATTCTCAGTGAACCCTTCCACATGTGACATGATTAACTTATTTTATAAATACCTATGCATAGCAATATCTCTGTGAGTGATTGAGAAAGTGACCTGGAGGAGGACATCCTGTGAAAGGACAGCAGCACTCAGCTGTGTATTTTAAACCAAAAGATTCGTAGATGAATTAAGATGTGCTTTGCAGCATTATTGGCTCCAGATGTAATTTGGATCTGGGTTTCAGCATGATTGCTGCTGACACTAGAATAGACAGGCACCTACTCTACTGCTAAAGACCACAACAACCCACTTGTGTCTTGGTGTGCACCAGCCAGCAAGGCTGGTGCTGCACTGCCTGGAGATAATCTGCTCATGTTAAAGACAGCTCTTGACTGCATCACCAAAGTGCTGGCCCATTTACTCTGAACAAAACCATCATCTGTATGGTACTGCATTTTTCATGATACAGTATTAGGAGAACAATGAAAAGAAATTAGTCTGTGTATTTTTAATCTGCTACTTTAAGTATTTAGCTGTATGTGAAAATGCTCACTTTATATATTTCAAGTTATATGTACCCATGTAAGTGTGGATAAGATAATTGGCTTTCCAGTCAATTTTTGTTTAGAAGTTGTAGATGGAGACTTAAAAATAGTGTTTTCTTGGGGCTGTTGCAACAAGGTGTGGTAACTTCACCACGAGTCTCATGTACTTACATGCCACCTATTTTTTCCCACATTCTGTTGAACTGACCTTAGGAAGTCAATTACTATTTAGTGACATTATAAAGTGATCTTAAAACTGCAAATTAATAGAATTACTGTGATCTACAATGCTTCTGATAGTGCTCTCAGTTCTTGAGGTAGAACTTTAAGACACAAGTCACTGAAGTTCAGAAGAAAATAATAAGTTTTGACTTTTTTCTTCTTTCTTAGTTTATTTCCTTTTCTCTTATTGATTAGGGATTGCAATTGGAATAATTCACTGCTGATTGTATGATGGCACATTGTCCTAAGCAGAACATTTTCCACAAACATTTGTTCCATAAGTAATTTTAACTTATGTCAAATACTTATGAATCATTCTCTTATCACTTACAAAAAAGAACTTTTAGTCTTCCATCTGTTTCTCCTTAATTTTCAGCTTTATTATACACACAATTACAATTTTAATCTTCTAAAAAATTCACTACACAGTTCATTTCCCACAGAAGATAAATGAATAAAAATTTGTTTTCTTTAGTATTAGCCTGTCTGTTTTCTATGCTTGGCTAGCAGCCAGGAATATTGGATTTCAACACTCAGGTTTCAAAATGTGACTTTCAGTGTTAATAGTAGATAATATATGTGGATATTGTGTAAATTATCCAGTGGTTGGAATCTGAATTCTCTTTTACCTCTTCATTTTTGTTTTCTGTTTAATTCTAGGCAGAATGGTTAATTACGCTGAACTAAGATGAATGTTAAAAATTGCTATTGTGCTACAAATAAGCATGAATTAATGAATAGACTGAGGTTTCCCTTTTAACTAGGATTTTCCTGTGAGATTGTGCTGTTCTTGAACACAGAAATTAAAAAATAACATATAAATAGCGGCTTTTCCCAGCTCACTCACTGCAGTTGTATTGTCACGTTCTAAAGTCATGAAAACCCCTATGTTGTGGTACTAAATTGTCATGATATCCTTCAGAATGATACTCAGTAATTTAGTACTTCCATCTGCTTTGTTGTAACTTCATCTGGGTAGAAGAAGAGGTTAAATTTTAATTAAATACATATGATGTGATCATAAATGTTGAGGTCTGTGATATGGAGGGGTACATTTTTGATTAAATCATCCAAGGAGTTATTTACAGTTATACATTTTTATATAGAAGAGTGCAAAGATAATTTTTTTCTTGCTAAGAAAAATTAGATGTTGTTTTTTTTGATTTTTAGTTCCATTTGATTCAAAGGAATCACACTCATATAAGGATTTAGAATAAACTTACATTAGGGAATACAAAAGATATTTACTGTTTATTTAACTGATTAATGGATACATTTTTTACAAAGTATGTGATACAAATTAAAATATAAATTAAAAGCAAGTGAAATAAAGTTGCTAAAAATGGAATAAAGTACAAAAAGGCTTTTCTTGCACCCTGTTCTCGAGAAACAAGGATCCAGATAAAACCTAGGAATCAAACAGAATCTAATGAAGAATCCATTTTTAAGTGGCTCACATGTATCTCCAGAAGCTCAGAGAAACTCAGAATTGGCACTGTGTGCTTCAAAAATCCATGGAAGTTTTCTTTGGGTTTTTTTCCCAAAGCCTTATACTGAAGTGAATCCATGATTTCAGTAGGTGTTGGATTAGCGGACATGTGAAGCTTTGTGCCTAAAATCTCTGATCCTGCATGAAACTGAAAGAGAGATCTGGTTTTGCCTGTGAATTTATCTGGTTTTGTTTGGTTGCAGGGTTTTTTTTTTTTTTTTTTTTTTTTGTTGTTGTTGTTGTTTTTGTTTGTTTGTTTTCAAAGACACTTCGCAGTATTGATTTGAATAAGGACTCTTTTGTAAAGCCCCAGATTGTATGCTTAGTTTTACACACTTAGCATTTTCCTCAGGAAAGGTGTTTTCATGGAGTATTGACTGGATTTACTTTCTGTTTGTGCAAATTTTGCTATAATTAATTTCAGGTATTTTTTCCTACTTAATCTAAAGAGTCTTTAATTCTCCAGGCTCAGAGAGCATCTCTAGCTGTAAATATTCCTTGCTGAATAGCTCAAACAAGCCGACACTAAATTCATGTTTCAGTGAGTTCCTAAATAACTGTGTGTGAGAGCACATGCATTCCAAGTGTAATTCGTTAATTGCGAGCTGCTGTAGATAACCATGTTATGCCTTAGGCCAGCTGAGGTCTAGCTTGACTATTTGAACACTGCAGAGATGAGGAGATAATTTGAGAGGAGTACTTAATTGTAATATTTGGTGACATTAATCACAAGTTGTCTAATAGAAGAAATGAAGCAATTAATTTGGGGTGTGCTTGTCTAAAACCGCTCATGGAACAGCCCAGGTTGGGAAGGACCTCAAAAGATCATATGTTCTTGCTTATATTTCCTGTTCTTGCCTCATCACACCCACTAAGGGAAAAAAAAAAACAAAAAAAACCACCAAACAAACAAAAAACCTGCCAAATTGTGCATCAGTTTTCTAGATAAGACTATGAGTTAGAATCTGGGCAATATTTTCATTAGTGAAATCACTGCTAATACAACATAACTCCAAGCATCTGCAACATCCTGCCATGTTCAGGAGGAGACCTTTGGTACAGGTAATGAAGAAATGTTTCAGCAAGTAACACAGCAAAAAACAAATGGTAAAAAATTTACATTGATATAAATCCAAACTTGAAACCAAGTTAAATGCAAATAAGTGCCAATAAATGAGCTACTTTGAGTAGAATCAATAACGACATTTTTGGGAGGAGTGTGTAAGTGCTGGTTCTGAAATGCTGTTTGGAATTAATAGCTACTGTTTGTTTGAAGATTTCTGCTGAACTTTAGGATTGGCTTAGGTACTGGGATAATAGAGCCATGAGAAAACATAAATACCTGTTTACAGGAAGACCTATTCAATAGGATTTTCAAAATCCTTTATGAGTTTATGATTCAAATTGGTGTTTGAGAACTTGGTTTATTCTTATATTTTTTTTATATTTTAAGTCAAAACAAAAAAAAGTTTTATCCATGCTAACAATTTTTAGTCATTGTGTTGATTTAATTCACGACCATATGTCCTCTCTTTGTACTGAAAATGATTTTTAGACATTTGGGAAGAAGGAATATTGTTACAAGAATATAGCACCAGTACTTTTCACTAGCATGATTCCTTTTTTAAGATCTGCAACCCTTATCTAATCTACTCTGTTACTTATTAAAATGAACTGAGATATAACAATTATTTCAGGAAAGCACTACAAACGACAGAGAGAACTGTGGGTAGAATTCCCATATACCAGTCTCATTTGTCAAACAAAGTTTCTGATAAATTTATACCTTTAATTTAAATACCCTTAAGTTTGGAACTCTTGTCTCGAAATAATTGTACAGCTATTCTCTCACTGAGAACAGAGCGGAGCATATGGGGCAGTACTTACCAATTTAGTTTTTTAAAAATTATTCTGAGCTGTGTTTCCTTTCTTTTCTAATTATTTCTCAGCAAAGAAGGTTTCAAGCTTCCTAGTGGATAGTTATGGATTAGCTGGAAACAAAAACATTCGAAACCCCCAAGCCCTGCCTGTAAAAACAGAGAAGGGTTTCTTATCTGTGGTGCTGGTATCAAATTTGGGTTCTGTTGTGTTTGCTTATAAATGTGGATCTGAACACTTCCTTGTTTGCCCTGTGACTTTCTGGGAAAGATGATGATCAGAATTCAAGAATAGAGTGTTGATAAGCAGAGCCCAGTAGGTAAAAAAAATGTAATGTGTTATGCTGGGATGTTAGTGCTTGCTTTCTTTCTTGCTTACTTAATGGGAGGGAGGAAAATGAAGAAGAGAAATGAAGAAGAGATAAGTGACACTGGTGAAACATCCTTTCTGACAAGGGAACTACTTAGGAATTCACTTCTTAAAATAAAACAAAATCATTCTTAATGGGAAAATTTTAAAGAGCTTCTCTTTCCTTTGGATGTGATGGCGAATGCATCTCAAAAAAGAGTTTCTTTAAAAAAAAGCCTGTATTTCAAGTAGTGTGTAGCAACATAAGAATATGTTGTAAAGCACTTTTGTGATTCTTGAGACAGGAAGCATGCTGTTATTTGAAAAGAATAGATGTGTCATCAATCAAACCAGTGAACTGCTATATAAGTGCATTTCATGCATGAATTAAGCAGCTACTAGCCAGTAGATATCAAATCGATGTGTGCTGCTTCCCAGCTAATATGGAATGTGCTCAAGCAGAAATACTGTATCCAGCACATGAGGTCATGGCTAGGAATATATGAGCTGCTGGAGGTTTTGCTTATCTAGCACCTGCTAAAGCCCTGCACTTACTGCTGTGCCTCTGCTCTTATTTACTGTGGTCTAATAATTTGAGAGAAAAAGCAAAGCATTTCAGCTAATGTCTTTTTGAACCTATTGTGCCTAACGTATGTAGCAAAATCTTTATTGTGAAGGTAGAAAATCCAGTGTAACAAATTCATCAGGACTGATGAAGCTGCCAGGAGATGAGTCATTGTTTTCAGGACCATCTCAGTGGAGTCATAACAGAGCTTTTTGATTACTTTTGTGTTTTTGTATGTGGGTTTGGTTTGTTTTTTATTTTAATTTCTCTCCAGAATTCCAATAGTAGGACTGCAAAATGCATTTGACATCTATTGACCATTGGAGGGAAAGGGAAATAATGGTTCGGTCACAAACAGGGATTGAAGTTCTTTTGCCAGGTCACCTTATGAATGAAAACATGTTTTGTGTAAGTTTTAAGGAATGTTTGATGATTAGTTTCTCCTGCAAATTTTGTATTTGTTTCTGATCCATGGGTTAGTTGATTTCCATATCTTTATCAAATTTTTGAGAGTTTTTACTGTAAGAATTGACAGGTTTTTAGTTGGAATATGTCCTTAGACTTCTTTATAAAAGACCACATTGACTTGGTTAATTTTGATATGTTTCCAAATATATAAAGGTGTGAGAATGATAAGCCAATTCCACATGTCAAAAAAGGAACCAAATGCTTTGCATTCTTTTACCTGTGAAAAAATGACTACTGCTGTTGGAAACACTGGTTTAGTGTTCCTTCAGCTGTGAAGAAAAAGCAAAACCCTTTCCCAAGGGGTTCTGAAGTATTCATAGAGCTCTGATTCTTAGGCATTTCCTTTTCCAGAAATTTCAATGAAAGTTAAGTGTGTGAAGTAGAGAGAAGGCAGGAAAGATTGTATCCAGATTGCAGTTTTGGATGTCCAGATGGAAGAAATGATGTCAAACTGAGTCCCAGCAGGTTGTGCAAATGCCTTCCAGTAAGAGTAGCTGGAGGGAACTGCTGTGTAAGTTGAAAGTTTGCTCTGTGCAAGATCTTAAAATTGCTTAAAACCCATCCATGTGTCTGCCAAGTCAAATACATTTAAAGTACAATTATAATGAAGCAGCTTAGTTTAAAATGTGATCTGTGTTTCCAGAATAATTTCCTGCTGCACTTTATGGGTATTTGCTAGAAGGGCTAAAAAGTATAAAACCAGTAATATTTTTATTATTAATTATATTTGGCAATATTTATTGCCATTTCCCCAACAAGCAAACTGGCTTGGGGGGTGGGTGGGGAAAGTATGGTATCCTTATTTATCCTTATTTTGTTAAAATAGGCTGGCTTTGTATTAATGCAAGTAAGAAATACTTCCCATGCCATTTCCATTAACCATATACCTTTCATTCCTTGGAAAAAAGTTCTCTTGGGTCTTGTTCTTGATCTTTCCAGCTCTGTCAAAACAGTTACTTCCACTCGGTCACTGAAATACAAGTCTGACTTGAACTCTGGAAGAAACAGTGAACCACAAAGGAGGTGACAAATTTTGAATGTTGAGATGAGGTATTTAATCAGACACAAATAAATAAAGTCATTTGGTAGTAAAGGATGCCAAATTAATTTTTTCTTTTTGATTCTTGGAGTATATTTCTGAACTGATAGTACAAGTGTAGAGACATTATTAGCCCTTGATGAAAAGACAGCTTCAGCCTGATAAAATGTAATCAGGATTGTTTACAAGGTATCTATTTACAGTGTTGAAAGAGGAAATAAATTATTTAATTGTATAGAAAGTTCTTTGGCACAGACAGAAACCTTGAAGATTAAGAGAGAAAGAAAACGAAAAAAGGCAAAAATCATGTACTGTATAGGAACAGGGAATATTTTCATGGGAAATTGTTGGTGCCAATTGAAGCATATAGGAAATAGTGAACAATGGCTGCATTCAAAACCTCAGTGGTAACTGAATCCTGTTGATTTCTAAGTGTTTCAAATAGTGAGATTAAAGAGTGGAGGCAATTGCTGAGAAAATTACACAAAAAGACTGGAACAATAATACACTAAACAGAACAGATAAAAGCAGTAGTGTGCAGTGGCTCTAAAAATCAGACAATGGTGATTTTGAATCAAACTGAAATTAAGTTACAGTCACCACTAGAATACAGTGACCACCCTGATTTTTCCTTTTTGAAGGATAGGGAGCCTCTTTCTCAATGCAAGGAGCAATTTCATTTTTATTAAAGTCTTGCTCTAATCCTTTTCCAAGGGATAGACTGAAAGCCCTGAGCAACTTGGTCTGACCTCACAGTAGATCTTGCTTTGAGTGTGAGGTTGGACTGGAGGAAAATACACCTCTGTGACGGAGGCACTGGTGATGAAATTTTTGCTGTGAGATATTCCAATAGGTTTTGGTTTCGCTGAACCAGGAACAATTTAGAGTATAATTAATTACTCTTAGAGATGCAAACTTTTTTCCACCTGTGTTTTTCTCAGATTTTTTTTTCCTAGAGCATAATAATAATATTTTTTCTTTCATCTGAATACATCATTTATTCTCTGGCAGTGTCTCAACTAAGGGTATTCTCTTTGCAGAAGTGTTGTGCTGTCATGCAGAGTGGACCTTCTACCAGCTTCCACAGGCTTGTCATCACTGAAAGAAATGATATGTATTTATTATAAATTGTCCTTTTTACTTCAGTGCTGCCAGTTCTCTGCAGTACCTGACATTTTGAGAGGAAACAGCCTGTCAAATCTTGGGCTTCAGGGAGGAGAGCATTTAAAATACAGGAACAGGTCTAGGTAACATGACACTATTGTTTTTTTTTTTTCATCCTCACACTCTTCACTGTTCAAATTTCATGAAATCTGTACACAAGGTTGCAGTATGCAAGAGATTATTGGCTGAGGAAGGGCTGAATCAGGGTGCTTTGTCTATTCCCACAAGATTGATGTGAAAACGGGCAGGAAACACATCAGTCTGCAGCGCAGCCTCTGGCATGCTGCACCAAGATACAGAAACACTTCTGGGGATGTTCCTGGGGGAGATTTGTGCTCTCCAGAGCACTTTGCCTCCTTCAAGGTGTCAGTTTGTTGCTGCTGGATTAATGAACCGTTTCAGAGAGCTGGGATTCAGCAGGGCAGAGGATGAAGTGTTGTGGAATGTGACAGTGTTTAACAGGAGGGAACTGCTGCTGGTGCTCCTCTGGGACTGGGGAATGGCACGAGAAAACTGCCAGGTCACCCTTGCCTAGAAACAGCTCTGTTTCTGTTTCCAAAGTGCACACGTTTGACAAGATTTAGAAGAAAAAGAAAAACAAATAAAACAACAGAAAAAATGCCAAGAAAATCAGCATAAAAATCTACAGTGGTTAGTAGTAGTATGTGAGAAAATGCATGCATACAGACAAAGGGAGAAGGACTCTGAGCTCCTTTAGAAGAAAAATAAAGCAAAGATAAACTCAAGAAATGTCATGCACAGACCTAGCTGGTTTTGTCCTGTAAATTTCTGTGAATTATCGGCAGCTTTTGGGGACTGTAATAATCTAAAGAAATAAATTAGTCTAATTGTGTTTCTGTTACAGCACATTATTGAAGGAAATATTAGGTATCCCATTGTTTTTGTAATTCTGCAATGAACTAAATACAAAAGGAAATGTTTTGGATTATTTCATAAATATTTTCCTTCAACTCATGCTCTTTCACTCACTGCCTCTCTCTTACATCAGTGTTCTCTGTGATTGTTGCTTAATGTGTGTAAACATTGCTTTTTGAGGTGATCTTAAAATTGGCTTTAAAATATTAATTTCTATTAAATGTATCCTTGATCTAGTTTTAGAAGTGTTACAAATACAAGATAATCATAACTACTTTGACAAAACTGTGTAATAGCTGAGCTTGCTAAAGGATACTCCAAGTCAGAACAGAAAATGTGACTGTGTTCAGTGCCAAGAAGCACTGAGGAAAGCAATTATTTCATTAATTAATAATTTATCTATATATTCAACTCTTTGTTTAGGGCAACATTGAGAAAAGTACCCTGGTTTTGTCCACTTTCCTAGTGCTAATATAACAGGGGTTTATTACTGTTGGTGACCCAGAATTTCAGTTAAATTTTGAAAAAGTTATGGGACTGTCCAGCTTGATTAGGAATTTCACTCTGATGCCTCCTAAAAATCTGACTCAATACTTTAATCTGAACTTCTCTGCTCTCTCTTTAATTTTTATCATTAAAATGAAGGTGGTGTTTGGTAACTGCATAATGCCAAGACTGCTAATATTGGCTCAGAAATGATTAATATTCATATGTGCTCCTTCTTTTCTACAGAATGTTAATCTTACAGTAAGGTTATCTGGGATGTTGGCTTTGGCCCTCTTAATCAAAGGGGAATTTTCATGTATACTGATAAGATTTTCTATGTCTAAATCTCAGTTATTACATCATAAGCAAAGCAAAATTAATAGTGTTCTCACTTGTGAAAGAGTTCTTATAAGAAAAATATCAAAGGCCAGAAAACTTAGCTGAAAGCCACTTAAATTGTTCAGGTACTGTGTGATACAGAGGGAATATGATGCAGGTTGGACAAGCCAATGGTAGCAGTATTACCAGAAAATTACTTTGAACATATCTAGGAAAATGAAGAATATACATATATAGGCTTTCTTGAGTGTGCCTCTCTCTTGTTGAAACTTCTCCATTGCTAACTGAGGAGGCAGCTGCTTTTTACCTGAAAGGAAATACTAGAAAAATAATCTGTTTTTAAAGCAAATTAAACATAGCAAAGGAAATTCTTTTGCCTATAACAATGATCCAATAAAATATTTATATAATTTTCCTTTTCAAGAAGTGCATGCTCAGACAGCCCAATTAAATGAAAGCACAGAAGGGAAATATTTTTGTTAGAACACTGCATTTCCCAATTAAGCATAAAACTTCAGTCTGAAGCTCAGATATTCAAATTTTTGTCAGCTATTTCTCCTAACTTTTTAATATTGAAACTAAATTTACACTTTAAATTGAGATAAATTTGTGGCTTGTTTCAGTATTAAGCCTGTGGTTGAAAATGTAGAGATTGTTAAACATCCTTTTACATGTGGAAAGGCACACAAGCTGTGTTATAACAGGAATATTAATGGCGCTTTTATCATTGGAGTCTCTGTGCAGTGGCAGCTGCCTGATTGAAGGAAGCAAGGTTATGCTTATGATAAATAGATTCTGGGAATATTTATTTGTTTTTAGAAGTCTCCTTGAAAAATATTGCAAAATATTTATCTTAAAAATAAGCATTATTTGCTTTAGATTAACCCTTATTTGTTTTAGTAGTAATTTAATACATTTTTCAGAAGTTAATTGCAATGATCCAGAGCAGCATTAACTTGCAATCCTTTCAAGTCTCTGAATGAATTCTCAAGACTTTGTTGTTTGTGAGGGAGCTTAGGAATCTGTAAAGCATAAGGAAAAAGGGCACTTACTCAAATGTTATGCCAGTTTAGTTCTGCATCTAGGCAAAACTTGAGTTCTCAGATTTAAGCCAGATTTCATCTATCAATAACAGTATTCTTACCCTGGAGTTCCTCCCTCTGCCCCACTCTCCCACCAGAAGTATCAGACACTCAGGGTTCTGGTTGTTGCTTCTGTTTTTTCACTCTTGAAAAAACAGAAAAACTCTTGTTTTTTCACTCTTGTCTCCTCTGCAAAACAATATCTTAGGCCACCATCTGCTCTCACCAGCCTTTCAGCTGGATCTCCAGTTCTTCCTAACCACAGGTTTATTTCCACTCTACTTAATGATTATTATGATTTTTTTTTTTTTGTTCTTTAGTATTTTCAACAAATTCTCTACTATGTTGCAAGGCAATTATATAATAGTCTATAATAGAAAACAATATAAACATGATTTCTGTTGAAGGGATTTACCTTTCTGAAGATCTGTGGAATTGCACAATTACATAGGGAAAGATCTGTGAGCTCTGGGAAATAACTTGAGATACATGAGTAAAGAGAACTTTGAAATTCAAATATAAATGAAGTTTTTGATGTTTCTTGTGGCTTAAAATATTTTATTTTACTTCAAGGACACAGCTAAATAATAATTTCATCTGAGGCAGAAAACTACTCTTTTCATAACTTCTTTGAAGTGAGAATAGTTGCATTTGTGCATCGTACTCTGCATTTGCTTTACTCATCTGAGAATCCTGCGGTGCTGCATCGGGATGATGAGATCCTTTCAGAAGAGAACACTCTGAGGATCTCAAGGCACGTGACTCTCTTAACCAAGCAGCAGTTAGATTACAGTTTTCACTCCAGGTTCACTTGGATCAATCTTCCTTTGGTTATCGAGACAGCAAACGAGAGAGAGCTCCAAGAGCCGTGGCAGAAGCTCCTTGCTTGCAGTGACGTGCGGATTGCTGGCTCAGGAGAAGTGCGGTGTCATGCTTCAGTCTGGGTGACCTGTCAGAAGTGAAAATCAAGTGTCACAGCGTCTTGCTAAACTAATTAAGGTGACAGGAAACATATCAGCCAGAAGTGCTTCATTTCACTTGAGTGCACGAAATCCATTGCCCCGTGAGGCTGTGTCATTGCCTAAATCACCATGGAGACACAATACCAATATTGGCTGCCCTCAGCACTGCTGAGAGGACAGATTAATGCTCTTGATGCTGAAATCCTGCAGTCTTTTATTTCAGATTTCAAATAATCAGGATCAAAACTGACATGCTAAGGAGTGAAGCTCTGCTGACAGTCATTAGGTTTCATACCCCAGTCTCTTGCTTGATTCTGTGACGCTGTGTTTTTCTGAGAGCTGTGGTGGGACATCAACAGCCCATCTTTGCTGCTTTGCTCAGCTGACAAATGAGAATTGCTGATGAATAATTCCAGGGGTCGCAGCAAAATAAATGGTAAGCTAGGTGTTGGGATCTTCTTTTTTGAAAGATCATAAACTTGTGAATTTATAATTCCCATCAGGGAAAACTCCCCTAGTAAGTTTCAGGAGAAACTAACTTAGTTAATTACAAGTGTTTCACAGGTTTAAAGCCAGCTTGGGAAGCTGGATTTGATAGACTGAGAGAATTCAACTTGAATTCTGTGTAAGGTTCCTGATGTCATTGTTTGTGGCTTTTTAATTTGATTTTTGGGGTTTTTTGTTTATTTTGAAGTAAACATTTAAAGAATGTGAAAAAATACTTTTTTTTGAAAGGGCATATTACTATTTTGGCATTTCTTTGGTATCACCCATTCCTTCAGCAGCTCTTTCTATTTTTATATAAGTCACTTGGTGGTGTCGCCAGTGTTAAGCAGACTTTTTACATTATTTTTTCTCAGTGAGAGACTGAGACAGATAATTTTGAATCAAACATGTTGTAGTGGCTGGTTTTAAATAAAAAGATGATTAAAAGGATTGTCAATCAGCACTTTTAAATGTCATCAACAAACAGTTTTTTAAATGTACATGTTAAATAAATATAGTGCTCAGGCAAAATCTTCAGCTTCAAGCATTTTCAGAAGGGAATTATTTTGTTTTAAAATAGCCATACGTGGAAATGGATAAAGCATTTTTTACAAGTTAGTAATAACCAGGAATGTGATGAGGAGTGGACTTAAGCCAAACCACACATGAGTTCTGCATTTATTACTGCAGAGCAATGATAAATAGTTTCTTCAACTTCACTCTGTCTTATACTATGTTTACAATATACAGAATGTATATTATATACATTAGATATTGCATATTCTTTCTGCTTATTTTTTCTCCTCTGAAGTTTCCTGCCTTTATTGCTTCCAGTGTTTGAGTAGCTGTTTTCTAGCCCTGTTAATACAAGTTTTAGTTAAAGTTTTAAGCTGCAGTGTGAATCAGTCCTGATTTGTGTAATGCAGAAGAAGGAGCTATATTTTTAATGCATTTTCTCACATTGGACCTTATTATCATGCTTTGAAAAAATTTACATCTGGTAGAGTCTTTTACATTAGACACCCACTGTCATTGTGAATATTCATGACCTCTATTTCCTTTTTTGCCTTTATCCCTTTTCCAATATAAAAAGAGGATCAGCAATATGTCAGTTACTGGCCCATGGGTAGGTTTAGGGTAGGCCTGTGTTGTAATCTTTTTAAACTAATAATATGTCCAAACTGATTTTTCTTTTTTTCTGCTTAAACATTTATTTGAAAGCATGTATGAAATGTGAGAATATAAAGAAGAATGCCAGTATTCAGATCTGATGCTTTCCTGTCCAGTATCTTCTGTTACATAATTAAAATTGCTGGTCATTCACTGACACCATGCCTGTCTGCAGTTCTTCTGTTTATCTAAATACAAGTTTAAATCCTCAGTGTATTTACACTTCCAGCAGCTAAAATGTTTGCAGGCAACCGCTGCACAGAGTTAATGTGCAGAATAAAAGTTGCTCATGAATATGCTAATACTAATGAAACTGTTTGATACTTTTTTATTCATATGGAAAATTATGCATAGACATTAACTTTGTCTTATATTTGCTGTTCTTTTATTCATTGTATGAAATAAAGAAGAGGGAAAGTGGAAAGGTGAGATGAGGAAAAGAGACATCTTTTCTTTGATCACAATAGAATAGGGGTAATGATCCATTTCTGATGCCTAAATTGTTGCTCTGGACAGAACAAAAAAATTTATTACATTTAAATCTAGGCAAACAATGGAATAATAATGAAATCATTAAAAATAATGAAAACTACTAAATGGATATTATTTACAGAGAATATGTTTGCTTCTTTACATTCTAGGTTTTTCTTGCACCTTTGTCAATGCTAATTAGTTTTATACAGCATTTCATGTCCAGGGCAAGTGAGGAACCTCTTTATTTCTGTGGGAGAAATGTGTCTGTGTGCCTGTGCTGCAAACAGTCTGTGCCTTTGTAGTTTGTGTCTGTGCAATGGTTTACACAGACACCATCATCAGGAGCTTTGGGCTTGGAGCTCTCTCAGCTCATTAGAATTAGTCCCTTGTGCAAGGGACAATTTGCTCCTGTTTCCTCTTCAAACTTGTACTCTAACAATCCCATCCTGTGAATTTAAAAGCATGCTAAACCTTAACAAAATAAAATCATCCTTTACTTCTATTCCTCTACTTCTTTTCTGTGCCTCTCTTCCTAGAGACAAGATATTTACATGTTTGTTGTGATATTTATCCCTAGAATAGAGGGGAATGCCCATATTTAATGTGAGTTTAACAGACTTTTTTCTTGTAGTATTCCTATTAGATGAGAGTGTTCTTAATGTCAACATGTAAAGGGTCTTGGGATTCTTTAGGGACATTTTTACCTGCACACCTTTTTTGAATTACTCTTTCATTTGGGATTTTGAAAACAGATGCCTCTCTCCTTTCTAAGGAATAAATCACAGTTTATGTGACAGATTTTGCTTTTTCCCCACCTTATCAATTTCACTTTGGAATATGTAGCTTGGATCATATTTGGGTTGTTTTTTTTTTTTAATGATCATTAAAAAACACCCCTAAATTCAAATTCAGGTTGTCAGAGTTTTATAGCAATTTCAAAGGATTTCTGTTTTGACCATCAGAAACTCCAATCACATCTGAAAACTAGGGCCAACAGATGACAAATAATTTTCAGTCAGAACACCATCTCTCTCTGGAACACAATGTGTTTGATTTGAAACTCCAGCCTGGTGACTTGGCTTTTCTTTCAGCAATGCCAGTGCTCCAAATTTACAGTTTTATGTAATTCACTTCTATGCAATGAGCCATGTATGTTTAGGGTTTTTCCTCCTCTTCTTTTCCTCTTTTACTGAGGTGTAAAAAGGAAAGCATGTTCTATGTATTTATGCAGTATATTAATACATGTAGGTTATTCCTTGGAATGGGAATAAAATGCAGCATTCCAAGGATAATAGTGAAACAAATGCTACTGGTCATTACTTGATGATGAGATATATTAGTATAATGAAGACTAATAAATTTTCCAGCTGAAGATTTTCCAGTAGCTGGTTATGAATCAAATCCTGCAGAACAGTGATGAAGCATAACAGTAAAATTCTTCAGATGTAGGTGGAACGCTCTTGCAAGCAGAATCTCATCCTGACCCTGGGGAGTGGGAAGAGGTTTCAGATTGTTAAAACTGATCAGACTGTAGAACAACACCAGGCAAATATATTTGGTAGTTAAACAACTGGGAAGGCTTATTTGGTGTTTACCTGCTTGAGTCCCTGCAGAGTCACTGTTGTGCCACCTGGCCAAAGGCGCTGGGGTTCCAGGCACGGCCAGGGCTGCAGCCAGGGAAGGGGATTGACCTGTAACCAGTGCAGACAGGAGCACTGGAGGCACAGCAATACCATCTGTGGTTTGTGTTGGTAAGGAGGAAATGCAGCAACTATTCACAACAGAACTTGTATTTCCCTCTGCTTCACTGAAATTTGAAGAGGCATTTCAATCCCATGTACATGGGCTCTTTTGGGGAGGGATGAGGCAAAAAATAAGTGTCTTTCCACCACTGAAATGCACATTTCTATAAAAAACTAGTTTGTACTGATTCATCTGAGTGCACACTGTTCTGCAGAAGAGGCAGGGTCACTTAGTTTCAAGGTTCTGTGTCATTGCTTACAGAATTCTGCTGAAATAGCCATAGTTCTCTCAGAGGCCCTCCCTAGTTCAAGGGTGGGTATTGTACATTGTAAAGAGAATAATTACAGCAACCCAATTTCAGTGATTTCCTACTGGGGTGTTCAGTCTATGAAACTGCAGAATAAGAAAAATTTATTTTTGTCTTTTCTGAGAAATGAGAATGCTTGTAAAATACACTTGTGGCATATGCTTTTAAAGTAGTTCAGGAGGAAGAAAATTTTTATTTTCCAACTGTAATAAAAATGCTTTAAATAGTGGACTCTCCTTTACAATATAAAATGGCATAAGAACTAATATTGCTATTTATGCAAGTCTTTCTCCAGGGTTGCTCTCAATATGCTGTTTGTACTATTTGTAGAGGGTTTTTTTTTAGCATTGGCTAAATATAATGAATATCCTGCATCTGGATAACAATTTTGACAAAGGTATAACCTTTGTAAATGCATTATTCTTTAAAAAACCAGGAGGTCAAAACATCTCTGAAGTACTGTACAGTGGTGGTCTGCATCAAGACAATGCAAATCTCATAATACTGTGAATAATTACTGAGATGCTAATTGTGCTCTCTGAATTGTCCCTCTGAAGTAACCAGAGTTACTTCATCTGTAAAATTAAGACTAAGTGTATAGCTTAGAAACCTTAAAAAATTCCCATTAGTTTCAGTGCCCAGGGGAAAGGTAACAGACTTTGAAGAAATTTTGATTTAGGGAAGTCTTTGGGTGGTGACTACAACTTCAGAGACAGAAGGCTTAATCCAGAGCTCTGTTGAATACAGTGGAGATATTGAAATTAAATTTAGATCTTTGAATGTTCCTATTTCCTAGAACTCCCAGGCTTGTAAAGTGCTACAGGCTGTTAAATGTCTACAATTTTTAAAATTTTATTTTAAGATATTGAAGTGAGAACTTCCAAGTCATTCATAAAATTTAAATGCCCCATCTTCTTTGTGTTCTCACTGCTGTCATTAAGTGCATAGATGATATTCAGTACCATAAAAATAAATAAGTTTACTCATGGAAATTCTGAACAGAAACGTTTGCCTTTAGGAACAGTCACAATGAATACGTGTGTATTTGTATTGTCATGTTTTTGCATATGTATGTTTCAATGCAAACTTTGTTTTTTCTACTCACAGGACTATACCCTGACAATGTACTTCCAGCAAGCGTGGAGGGATAAGAGGCTGTCCTATAATGTAATACCTCTAAACCTTACCCTGGACAACAGAGTAGCTGATCAGCTCTGGGTGCCTGACACCTACTTCCTGAATGACAAGAAGTCATTTGTTCATGGTGTTACTGTGAAGAACAGAATGATTCGTCTGCATCCAGATGGAACAGTCCTTTATGGACTCAGGTCAGTATGAATCATTTCTAACTCTTCTGTCTCTTAATTTAAAACTATGATTAAAAAGGTAAAAATAAAAACCATTCCTTCCTCTTTTTTATTTGTTTGTATTTTAATGATTTTCTTTTTATTGCGGTATTCTCTATAACTGATGATATTCCAGAAAAATAAAAGTATTCTAAAGTTGTATTCTAAATCTAAGGATTTTCTTTCTATACAAATTTTTGAGATAAACTGCCATTTTTAGTACAGTTCAGAGACTTGTATTAAGAACAGTTAAGACTGTAAATATTATTTGAAATGCTCATTCTGGATTAAAAGCCTGGTTTAGAACTGCTTCTTCAATGGAATTGAAATATGAAATACAAAATGAGGATTAGAGGAAAAAACAGAAAATGTATGTGACAGCTGAACTGATAGTTTAACTGATATGTTTTAAAAATATTTTTGATTGAATATTAGATTGGTTTGTATGCTACCCAGATGAATCAGCTTTCTGATTTTCACTGAGATGAGGTATAACTTGAAATTTTTTACAGCCTGTTGTTGTTCTGTATGACTCTGTGGAGAGGGAGAAATCAACAAAAGGGCTTCACTCTTGAATTTCTGAAAACTTGGGAAATTGTCTGTTTAGTGATGTCAGCAGGATAAATAATTGCTGAGAAATGGATTTAACAATGTAGCTGCAAAAGGTGATGCCAATGCTGTGTGGGCAGGTAACAAAACAGCAGGAAAGCATTGCCTGGGTTAACAACAGAAAATGCTGCGGAGCTGGGGATTGTAATTACCAAAGTTGGTTGTGTCCAGTTGTGTTTCTGTGGGAGCAGTTCAGGCTCTGGCACTATGGCTGCGAGCAAGTCTGGACTTTTTGTGATTGCTCAGTGAAGCAACAGATACTTGGTTCCTTGAAAGGCAGCTGCAGTTTAAAGTGAAATATAAACCAGCTACATAACACACATTTATATTAATGGAGTGAGAGCGAGCATAAAAAGGGTTTGGGTGTAGTTTTCAATTTAATATTCTGAAATCATAAACTTTATTATTATCTTCTAGAATAAATAAGAAATAAATATCAGAATTAATGTCTTCAATAATGCTAAATTTGTTTTGCTATTTGTAGCATTTTTTATTCTGAGTACTTAAGCGTCTGTGATAAATTCTGTTTTATTAAAAGGTTGGTAAGCAGCAAGTAGAATTCAGAAAAAATTGTCCACAGAAGAATCAAGTAAAAGAAAGTTTTTTTTTCTGGGAGTTTCTTTGTGATGTTCATTTGTTTTTCAAAAATTTAAAACCTTTCATGAAATATACTTTGTTTACAGTTTTGTTTGTTTCTTTTCTTTGAGCTGAACTGGTGTTGATACTGCTTCATTGTTTTGGGTGAAACTGTTCCTCCTTTTCATTCAGCACAAATAGCAAATCCGTTTTAATGTCTCTTATGAGATGCAATAAAGTGAAATGGTATCTATTTTTTACTTAAAGCTGTTCAATGTAATTAGAGGAATCGTTATTAATGCTTTGAACCTTTATTTCCCAGAGTTATTTTCTTCAATACTTGCAATCACAATATGTTATCCAAAATGGTTTTAGAATAATTCTAAAATGGGATTTTTCTCTATTTTAGGATTTGTGCACAGCCCAGAGTTAAAGATATTTCGACAGCTTTTTTCCTAGATTAAAAATATCACTTTAGGAAACAATTTTCTATTATTCTGATTTACCTTGCAATCTCACATTTGAGACTATCAGTTGTTACATCTCTTTTAAGACTCTACTTGGTGCATGTCAGGAGTTCTCTTTGCCCTGCGAGCTGGCACAAGATAAATGCTGGATGCGAGCTGTGCTGTGTTCTTTGCTGTGCTGCAGTGAATTGTGCCTGGGGGCAGGGCCAGGGTCAGTGTCACCTGAGCCTGGGGACTGCAACTGCCTGCACTCCTGTGGCACCTGTGCCCTCGGGCAGCGCAGGGGTGAAGGGCACCGCAGGTTCTTGTGTGTTCTGGGGTGGGGACTGTGGGACAGAACAGGTACCTAATAGATGACGTGGGAAGAAAAGCCCTCTTACAGCTCCTAATTCTTAATGAACCCCAGACAAGTCTTGTGAATTGTAGAATTGATTCCTCCTCAGGCTCAGCCCAGTAGGTCTCAGAAGAACTTTCTGGCTAAAATGACCTTCAAACCCTGGGCTGGATGGGGAAGATGCACCAGTGGAAATACAACAGGGTTATGTGACTGGCCATATTCTGCTTTTGCCTTCCCTGGATCAAGTGGCAATCAGTGATCTCATTCTAATATTAAGGTTTTAGTTTTATAGCTTTAAGTAGCTATATCTAGCTATTTCATCTAAATTCAACTCAGAGTTACTGTTATTTTAAATGTCTGCAGTACTGATGTATTTACTTCTTGCTTATTAGTAATTTCCACATCTTAAAAATGCCTGCTTAGTTGTATTTCTCAGATATCTAAAACGCCCTAAACACTATTATTCTGAAAATCACTACTGTTGTTGCTGCATTAATTTACTTTAGCTTATCCTTGCAGTCACATATTCTTACTGTGGGATTCATTTTTCAAAACTGAGATTCCTTTAAGTATCAGTCTGAAGTGTTTCACCTCCCCTTACATCTATTTATAAACATCATCACATCCACACATATATAAAAGTTTCTGTGAATTCAGTTGCATTTACCTTGATTTCTGTAACCAAATTCACTGAACAGCAAGTGATCTTACCAGTACAAATGTAACCATCCCTTTCTTTTGTGTCCCTATAGTTGAATTTCTATTTCACACAGCAAGCAGTGATCCCTTAACAGTGTTCTCTTTGTTTTTGTGAGCAGAGCCCATACATGGTGTGCATGTCACATCTGATTAGATGTGATGTTGGGAAGGTAAATTTCAGGAAGGACTCAAGGCAGTTTTGTGAGCACCTGGATTATGCTGTCGCTGGCAGAGGGGAGAGAAGGAGGGGAAAAAAGAGGAATGGCTAATAATGAATGGAGACATCCAAATGGTTGGTATGTTGTCCTCATAGCCTGCCTTCTTCACTGCAATAGGGCATTAGTTAAGGGCATAACTAAATTCTTGACCTTGTTTTTACAGAGAACATGACATGCTGGTTGCATTTAAGTTAAGAAGGACTTTTATTTCTGAGGGATAACTGCCAGCTATTTATGTTTTGGGAAAATGTTTTATTTAGTATTTTTTTCATATTCCATCTGTCAAGAAAATTACTCATTGCTGCCAAGAGCAGGACATTCAGTAGATGATATACTTAAATCACCTAAATGGTAGAAAATTGTAAACATGTAGTCTTAAATAAAGAGTCATTACAGTGAAATTACTATGCTGGAAATTAAGATGACTTGCAAGAGGATATTAGTGATTTGACAACATTTAGATCAGTAAATTTAGACATTCAAATCTAGGATAGCAAATAGTATAGGTTGAATAAAATTTGAATTCAGTATGCAGTCAGAACTAAGGAAAAGATATGGCTTTAACTAATTTTTTTGTGTTAAAATATCTGGTTTATATAATACACTTAACAGAAATGGATGCTACAGTAGAGAAGTTTGTTATTTTTTGTATTTATTTTTGTATATATATAATATACCCTGACTTTTGACAAACCTGTTCTAAAATGTGGAAAGTTCAGCTGTCTTCTGCTTTCTTCTGTGTAAGCCTGGGGAAGAATCACTTCTCTGATTTTTCCACCCTCTGCAAACACCAAGTTTTTGGAATTTTTTTCCAGGGATGGGAATGCAAAATTTGAGAATGGTGACAAGATCCTTCTATTTGCCAATATAGAATTACTGCTTTTTGTGTAACTACTTTATGGTGTCTCTCTGGAACTTGCCTCTTTGCTGGTAAAGTCTTGTGATGCCATGTGTCAGAGTAAGGGATGAAATTTAGTTTGGAATGCAATGATTAAATATAGTTGAAAAAGTGGCTGAAGATGTTTTGTGTAGTTTTGTGTGGTTTTGCACCATTACCGGGCTATTTACAGAGATATTGACTCTTGCATACACTTGTCCCGACATTCCTCACAAGAGAACTCTGTGACAGTGGGTAGAAAAATGATAATTACTTGACCAAGAGCGTTGTATGCTTTTGTGTCTCTTCAGTAGGATGGTTTTATGCTTTTTGTAAATGAAGTTTGTGGGTGGTTTTTACAGAAAAATTGAATATATACATAACTCCTGATACGAAACATGTTCTGTGAGCTAATGACGTTCCCATCCTTTTTGGCCAAAAGGAAAAGGAAGCAGACCAGAGGAGTTTTTTTAGAAATTAAAGACTTTTCCCATTTGAAAGCCCAACAGTTTTACTTGCCAAGATTCATCTAATACATTACCAACTATGAATCTCCAACTCAGGCAGCAATAATTCCTGTTTGACTGATGGAACACAGTAATCTGCCACAAATGAGAGAATTATGTGTATGATGGCCTTGCTTTGTTCTCCATTTCCTGCTACCAGCACTGAGTCACAAAATCCTAAACAGTCCTGGATGACTGTATTTTGTGTTGTCTCAGCTGTGCCTTCTGCTGTCTGCTCACTCCGTTTCAGCTGCTTGGAAATTTTCACTTCTGCAAATAAAATAGATTCTGCCATATTTTGCTCTGGTAGAACAGCATTGGGCATTTTTATTGTATTATTAGACTTGTTTAGCAGCTTAACTCTTCATGGGCACCACATTGTCTATGAAATTCCACGGACAATTTTAAAAGCAATTGCTTTGCAAATATCTTTATTACTCAGACAACATTATTTAAGAGGTGAAGTGTTCACACCAGCTACTGTTCTGTAAAGCATTTGATTTTTATTTAGCTACTTTTTTCTTTGTTGCTGGTTTGTTTGGTTTTTTGGTTGTTGTTGGTTTTTTTTTGTTTTGTTTTGTTTTTCATTTTGGGGGGAGTTTGTTTCGGTTTGGGGGTTTTGGGAGGTGGGGGTTTTATTTTTATTTTGTTTTTTGGGTTTGATTTTTTTTTCCTGATAGGGCTTAATTTTAATTAAATCCTAAGAAAAATTTGGAGGTAAAGCTCCATTTTTCAGTTTTAAAATCATACAATAATTTGTACTAGCTGGAACTCTGGAAGTGTTCAAGGCCAGGTGTGAGGTGGAAGCTGTCCCTGCCCATGACAAGGGTTTAGGACTGGATGGTCATTAAGATCCATTCCAACCCCTTAAAATTTTGTGATTCTGTGAATTTAAATGAAATCTTTGGACTGCCTACAGTATTTCAAATACCCTTGTTATTCCAACATATCTTGACCTGTCCTACCTTTTTGCTACAATATTATATTTCCAGGAGCTGGACAGAAGGCGTTTAAGGACTTTTAATGCACATTCATGTCAAACAAAATATTTTCTCAAAATCTTTTCACTTTGGGGGTTTCAGAAGAGATAAGAAGAACCTGGACTTCTTTTCTGGGGAGAATGTATTTTTTTGGATGCTCTGCTCTTGATTATGATACCTGTCAAGAGGGCAAGTGTTTCTGGTTCCATCACATTCGTGCCTCTCTTGGCTGTGCAGCCCTTCACACCAATGGGGGCCTTATGCAGCCTCAGGGAAGAAGAAGAATTAAAACATTATAGTGAGGTACCCTGTAGCATAAATAGCACCAATAGTATCTCAGAATAGTGTTGCTATTTGTTTAAAAAAATGTAAATATGATGTATATTTTTATTATGATGTCTGAAGTGTCAGTAGCTTTCTGTTCTCCAATTAAAAATACAAGCTTTCTTAATTTTGGATATATAGGCATTGCAGAGATGAAGTAAAAAGGAATTTTTATAAGACTTGTTCGAACATGAGAATGTCAATCTGTAAAGAAGCATTTCCTTTGTGTTGAGTGGGTATTTTTTTTTGTGCTGGTGCTCACACCTAGAGATGCAATTACTGACTTTTCCTTTGCGAACATTTGCCAAAGCTAATTCTGACAGTCTGACATGCAGTTGTTTACTTTTGCACAAGAAATGAGGTTAATTCAATTTCTGTGTCCAGATTTTCAAGGCTGTTAGTATACAGAGACGTGTAAGAACCCTTAAATCATGTATGCAGGTGGTCAAAGCAAGAACTTTTTGGAAACTTGCAAAAATAAATGCAAATGTAGTAAAACATCATTTCAAACTGAAGTCATGTAGCTGTTGCAAAGACTTTAAAAAAATTGAATACTATACAATTACATAGAATTTCAAGTACAAAGAATTTCTGCATTAACAAGGAATCATTACCACCCCAATCTCATTATTTAGAAATCCTGGGGCAGGACATATCTGATCATGGCTCTTTTCTTGCACTGTCAATATAGACCCAGCATAAGGAAAGGAACTTAAATTCCAGTATGTCTCTTAAGTGAATTGATTGTGGTTTTAAATAAACAAGGTATCAGCTCTGGCCCAAGGTGTGCCCAGATGCTGTTTTCTTTTCTCATGCAAATAGTTCTTTTGTAGGTTCCAAGGAATAAAACAGAGAAATGCAACTACTGTTATTTCTAATAACAATGTTTCTGGGAAGTGAAGATTTGGACATGAAATAAATCATCCAGCTTCTCTGCTCAGTTATTCCATTTGGTAAATTGAATGCTAAAACCTACCTTCTCACAGGGGTGTTGTGAAGATTAATTAATTAGTTTGTGAAGTGCTTTGATCCTATAAAACACTACACAAGTGCCAAGCATTATTATGAAGAATTATAAAATGCCAGCCCTCATGTGCATCTTGGGATGGCCGGGTTATAGATACAAATCTGCTTTGTTCTCTCAGAATCACATTGTTCCACTTTCCATACGTAGCAGCCCATTCACAAAATGAAAGATGCCATTTCTGGGGAAAAAAAAAGGAGATCACTGACTCTCATAAATGTCTCTTTTCAGTTAAGGACTCATAGATAATTATGCATTTTTCTGCAGGATTTGGAATGGCATCTTTTTACCATTAATTCTCAGCAGGAGGAAGAGTAGTTGTCTTTTAAATATCTCTCCTATCTGAAAGAAAACAAAGCTGTCTTTCTATTTCAGTCCCTTTATTAGATTTTAAGCATGGGATAAGTATTCAGAAGGGTCTTTTGCTTTTATTTTTTTATGAAGTGGCTGTTAAGTCATTAGTATGTGAATAATTAATTCAATTAAGCATAATAAAAAAAAATGCTTTAAGTCACAGGAATTCTTTCCATTAAAAGCCCTATTATCCAAAATTATTACATTGCAACGAAGTGAAAAGAATTCTGAGTTTTATTGCCTAACAGACAGACTGTGGCATTTAGTCTTTATTAGTAAGAAAAACTCCATCAACTACAGAACCATGAAATAGTTTAAGTTGCTCCAAGGGTATTGCATATTGCAAAAAACAAATAGAGGTCATCAAACATTTAATCTGATATTTATATAATTTAGAATTACAGCAATCTATCATTTCTCTTCTGCAAAATCTTTGATCATATTATTTGAGCTGGTAGTTGGTGATCCTGAGAAGGGAGGTTTTCCAGTTGGAAGGATATACATAAAATCTCAGAATGCTCTGATCAAGACTCAGCTAATGGGACAGCTGCTAAATGTGTGTATCCAAACACATGCTTAAAGATATTGTATAGATTTCATAAATAAATAGAGTACATTTGCATATGTATAAATTCTACTTGCTCACATTGGCTTCTTTTAATAAAATTGGTAAAATCTGTGATGGATCTCAGAAGTAGGAGCAGGATTGGAGTCCTTGCATGTGTAAGAAAAAAAAAGTTAGGACACTGTAGAATTAATAATACCTCTTGTGAGTCATGCATAATCACTTTCTAGTTGTGATTTTACAGATTAAGATTTTCTTTTACATTTTAATATAAGACATTGTAGAATACAATTTATTGAATGGAAGAATATGGGTTTTTTCCCTACCAAATGTCTTATCTGAAGTTGTAAGTACTTGGATTTAGTTTTTATTCTAGTTAAATACCTAGTTTGGGTAACTTTTTTTCACCCAAAAAATCTTTTTTTCACTCATTTTCTTTATGTTTTAATGCATTTTCTGGGAAGATAATTGCTGATTTGTTCACCCAGTGTTTTATCCTACTTTGTTATTAAACTTTACAGAATGGTAAAGTGTTTTTTGAGAGATAAGAATTATCTAAACTCCTCTTTAGAATTATCCAAGTATAGGGGGTTTGTTGGGATCTTTTTACTTGCATCTCGTGGGTCTATTTCTTTATTTCTCTGAAAATTCAAATTTCTTGTGGTCTTCAGTGTGCGAAGTAATTGAAGAGAGCTCTTCTTGGAACAGTTTTCAGTCCTGCTTAGAAGGAGAGAAACTAGGATAAGTTATAAGAAATTCTGAGGGTTTGTGCTTCCAGGTATGATCTCCACCCTCAGGATGTGTGTAAGTCTCTGCAGAAGAGCACTTTAAAGCTATATCTATCAGTGATTTTTAGACTATAATGCAGATATTTCTACTTGCTGTTCAGTGAAGAGAATTTTTTTCTCCTCTAAATTACTTGTGTAAGATCATATTTTCTTTTTCCTGCTGCTTTTTTTTTTCTTTCTGAATAGCCATTCCTAGAACATTTACTGCATCTGCTAGTCTAGAACTAGCTGGGAAAAGAGAGAATAGAAAATGTTTGGAAAACCCTTTTTTAAAATTTACATGAATGTGCCATCTGTACAAGCAGATGGCAAGAATGTCTCAGGGCCAGGAGGAGTCTGTGAGATCAAATCACAAGGAGAGAACTACATGAGGCATGTTCCTTGTGTCAGAACAAAAAGGACCTCAGCAGTCCCCTCGCTGACGTGACCTGGAGACTGTTCCGCAGAAATGGCTGTTTCAGCAGCACGAGGTGTTTCAAGGTGCTGTAATCAATACAGTAAGGATCCAGGGTTTGTTCTGTGGACATGATCTTTTCTGGCAGTTGCTCAGAAACAAGGAAATTTTCAGGACCCTAAATTATTCTCACACATGGCTGTAAGTCCACATTCAGCATTTCCCAGGGAGGGTTTGCCAGAGTGCCTTATCCTGCTCAGCTTCTGAATTGAGGGGTCACTGTTTTCTCCAGCTTCATGTGATACAGTGGGTCACTTTTGAGAACACTTTTTTAAAAAACCCGCAGCCATTGCAGAATATCGAATATGCATGTCATCCTTCAGTGGCTTACCATATCTTTTTTTGTGGTGGCTGCTGCTGACACATCTCACATCTTTGAAATTCCTCTAGGGATGGTCACTCCACCTCTTTAGGGCAGCCTGTTACCATATTTAACAGCCCCTGCAGGAAAGTATTTTTTTCCTAATATGCAATCTACACCTCTCCTAGTTCAACTTGAACTGTTTTCTCTTTCCCTTTGCTTGTTGGTAGAAGAGAATGACCCTCACCTGCTTTCAACCTCCTGCCAGGGAGTTGTAGAGAGTGAGAAGGTCTCCACTGAGACTCCTTTTCTCCAGGCTGAGACCCACAGGTCCCTCAGGTGCTGCTCCAAACCCTGTCCTGGCTCCACTGCCCTTCTCTGGTATTGCTCCAATGCCTCTATGTCTTCTCTTCCTTGCAGGGAGGGGCCCTGAACTGAGCCCTGCAGTTGTGTCAGTCTTCCCATTGTCTTTCCACGATGGCAAATATAGAATAATTTTTCTGCTGCACAATGACCCCCTGTTCCTCATGTGTGTTGCCCCAAAAAAATACTTACATCTTATGGGCTTTTTTTGATTCGCTGACAGGGATCTGTCTCAGGACTGTTTATTAAAATGCTGACATTTAAAAATATTTGCTCCAGAAATTTATCTTGAAAAGTGAAAGGCATATGAAAGCATAAGACCTTTTAATGTGGAAAGATATCCTTTTCCCAAAGCCCTTTGCAGGGTTTTAAAGCCACTGGGGTTTGTAAAGTTAACATTTGTTTTCACATAAAAAATGTAGTGATAGTCCTTAACAATCCCTGCAAGACTGAGATATCTTTACTATAGAAGGTGTTGCATGCCAGGTTTTTTTCCTATTTAAAGTGGTGATGGAAAATGTATTCAGTATATATTGAAAAATGTTGTGGTGCATTCTCTTTGGTGTCAGAATGGAGAAAAACAGGGGATGTGTAGCTGTTGGGGAAATACTTTGAGAACTCAGTTTAATTTGCATTAATGGAAACTGGAACAGTAAGGTCAGGACCAAGTGGTCCAGCATTATTTAGCTGGCTTCTCTCTTAGGGATCATAACTTTTTAACCTATTTCATTGTGTTGTTTCTGTCAATCCAGAACCTATCCCCATTTGGAGATATCTAGGTAAGCATCAGAAATATTGAAGTAAGAAAGAAATTGTTCTTTATCACAATGTTGACATCCACAAATTCTGTCCTGACTTTTTGTCCTTTGCTATTGTGACTTTCTTTGTTGTGCATGTTTTTACAGCATTTGTTACTGGTAGAAATGCCAGCAATAATTAGCTATCAGCAATAGATCTTTAGCTTTGTAGCTTTGTAGTTTTTTAACTTAAAACCAAGATGTGTGTTTAGAATAATAGTCTTGTAGCTTAACAAGGCAATATGACTGATACTGCATAGGTAGAAACACTCACAACAAAATTTGGAATGCTTCTGCTGATGTGAGAAACCAAGAAAACATTAATTTACTATAATCATAAAGCTTGTTACAGTTTACCTCATAGATACTTTTACTGAAATATTACAAATTTCAGGCAATGAAAACTACTTGGAAACAACTTAGAAATCCCTTGAACTCAGATGACTGCAGGACATCAGTTTGTGTTCAGCTGAGGAGGTAAATTATTGTTAGACCTTGCTGGTAAGCTCTGTCCTTTCAGGGAGATACCACCTATGTTTTCATCATATTCAGTCTCTAGAAGATGGCTCATGTCTTTTCCCTTTGGTTCTCTCTGGAAAAAGCAGAGATGACCCATCAGTGCGCGAGATGGAAAACAAGACAAAGGCAAGGAGGCAAATGCTGAGTATTCATCCCTCTCTCCTTGTTTTTCATTACACACAACAGGAGCTTACTTCATTGTTCAATCCCAGGGTATATCTTATTCTTGGCAAACAACTGAGAGTAAAACACTGTGCATCTTTAAACACCAATCTGTGGGCTGCTTTTCCAAGGGGGTCTCCAAAGCACCTACAGTTGGAATGTACAAGTAAGACATTATGGTTATCCTGAAATGCCTTTGAATATTGTTTCACAGCATTAGTGTTGCTGGAGAAATGGCACGTACAACAGAGAGGAGATGACTTTTGTTTGCTGTTGGATTTTTAAAGAGGTGGTAGAGTAGCTATAAGAAAGATATGCCATTAGTCATTTTCATGTAGCTTTGCTATGCCTTCCAGAAATGCATTCAAGAGCTGCAATACTTATCTGAAAAAAAAAATTCTAAGGACACTGCTGTGTGTTAAAGAAACATCCACCCCTTCTCCCAACCAGAGTAGTTTATTTCATTTTGAAGAAAGAGGTTCTGAAGATATACTCAAGATTACTTTTTCATAGCCTTCTGTCTTCATCTTCTAATGCAAGGTGGTTTTATTGTATAAAGAAGTCACAGTATCATTTCAAGTAAATTATTTGCTCATTATTAAAACTGGGATATGGATAAAATGTTGAATGCTGGTGTTCAGGAAGGTGTTCTTATTTTGCAGTTATATATGTCTTTGATAATATAAATTTAAAAAAATACTTAGCCTGGCTTTGAAGGGTCCAGATGCATATACTGCAGTATTCAGAATTATGATTTTTTTTTTAATGGTTAGTTTAAAAAAAAAAAAAACCACAACAAGGCAAGTTACTATTCTAGAAGAAATTAAAATCTAATTGAGGGTATAAAGGTCTTTGTAGACAAGGATTAGGAGGAAACCTTTCCCCTGCACAGGTGCTTCTGTAAGTTAGTACTAATGCTGCAGGTGGGGTCCCACTCATGTAAATCAACTGCAGCTGCACTTTGCCATTTAAGTCAGGCCTCCAGTCAGCATCTTTTTTCTGCTCCTCCTTTGATTTAACTGGACAGACCCAAAGCTTGTATCATGGCACTCTTCCTTTTTTATAATTGAACACTTAACAAAACCTTGTAAAAAATGTTTATGTGTAGGGATATCTCAGAATCTGATACTGGGGTATTATGGTAAGTGTTTTGGTATTGTCTTTAGCTTTGTTTATTTGCACTTTTTGGGGGTTTTTTCTATGTTAATATTTTGTTTCCATGAGTACTGAAGGTATTTTTCTTGTATTGAATGAGATAAACTCCCATTCCAGCTGTCTTATCAGGTTACATCTTCTCTGGTTTACCTCATTTAATTTTCATTAGAGTTCATCTTTCCATTTTATTTCAATGGATTTAATTTCAGTACAATCTATATTTATGATTTATAAGATTGCTAAGAAAATTGGCTGTGTCCTGGTTCTAGAAATAGGGCTAGATTGAACCAAGGCACTGAAATGGTTAGCAGTGGGGAACATTTCCCCACAGAACTGAAGACAAGTAAAAGAGCATGGAGAGTAGCTATTGTTTAATGTCAAAAATGAAAGTAAATATTAAGTGTTACCTGCCATTACAGGTATTACAGAACTTCATTAGTGCTTTGTTCAGAGGAAGGTATGGCTATTACATCAATATAAAGCAATTAGAAAATACATGATTAGTGGATAAAATGCTCCAACTTCAGATAGGCAAAGATAATTATTACTTACCTCTATGAAAGAAAAAAAGCATTGGTAAAGCAGTTTTTTTCACTTGGATGACTTTTTTATTAAGTTGTATTTGTCAGTGCAATACGTAGTAACAGATTTTTGGTTTGCTTTGTAAAGTATGGGATCAGCAGATAGTGTGATGTTAGATGTGTGATGGCCAAGCTGATAAACCCAGAGAGACTGCTGGTCTGAATATCCCTCCTAGAATCCCAAAATTCCCAGTCCTGCAAAATAGGGTGGGAATGCAACAAATTTAATATTGTGCCCATGGTGCAACCTCTAAACTAACCCCCTGTTTATAGAAATAAAGTATCCTTATACTTTGAGACTTTTAAAATTCTGTTTTAGTTGAGAGAAATGAGCAAGGTGTCAGGATTCATTTTGCTCGTTAGTTTAGACAGGAATAAAGTTTTATTCCTCACAGTTTTTTGTTGTTAAGCACCTCTTACTAGCCCTGGAAAACATAATGTTCAAAGTGCTTTTTAAAAGACATTGACAGTTCAGGCCTAGTGTGACAATCTATTATCTTCTGTTCTGAAAGTGTGATGCCAGTTAGGAGAACAGCGTGTCAGCTCTGCATCAGGGGATTTATCTAATAAAAAAGTTTTAGTGATGATGTTTTGTGCCCAGGAACACAGGAGAGTTTCTGTTTAGTTAAACAGTCCCTCTCAATGTTGGTACAAAGGGTGAGTGTTAGTAAACCATTCCCCTTCTCTGTTTGAGCATAACTTTTGTGCTATTTTCAATATTGAGTAGTAATGAAAACCGCACCCCTCCCCCGCGATTTTAGTTCATCAAATATAGTCTTAGCACTGACCAAGTTTTTCTTCTTTTGTATGATTTTTTTGAAAATGCATTATCCTGTCCCCTTCTGGCTTTGCTTTGTTTTGCTATTTTACCTCATCACTGTGCTCATCCATGCTTTCTGTTAAGGAATTTTCTAATGTAAAATCTCTCAAAGCTCTGAAACTTTTGGAAAAGCAGTGTGTTCTTCTTGTCTGTTTTTCATTGAATTACAGACCTTTATTATCCTGAGTTATTGTTTTTCACTAAAATTTAGCATGTGCTCTATTTTTTTTTTCTCCTTATTGTGAAAGGTAGGGGGAGGAGGGTTGCCTTAGATTAATAGCACAGGATTGTCAGTGAATTTGATTATGTGCTTGTGCTTACCAGCTACTCTTTCAAAAGGCATCATTTTCATCCAAATCCACTGGGACCATTTTTAGAGTATTGTTTTGGAGCCACTGTGACAGTGGCTCAGTAAATGTGAATTTTAATTTATTTGTCTAATGAAGATGAGGATCTTGGCTAATGACTACATAGTCATAAGTGATGATGCTTTTCCTCCTACTCCCTCATTGCTTAGAGCATTTATTAATTGTGCAGATGGTAGTGGCTTAGCTGTGTGATATCTCCTCCTCTGGTGGCATTTACTCTGTGCAAAGAGGGTGTATTGCCCTCATTATTTAGGAGGGTTTCTGATTCATCACCTGCCTTTTAAATCCAATACTATGATCACATCCTGTTGCTAAGAGGCAGAATTTGCACGTGCACTTTCTTCTTTTAAGTACACCTGTGCCAAGCTTTGCCTGAAACCTTCAAGCAAATCACAGACAGGAGCACTGAATTTTCATCTTTGTTCCTACTAATACCAACATGTGACATTTGCAGTGCAAGCTTTATGTGGGTAACTGTAAGTCGTTCCTTATGTGTTCAAGAGATTCTCAGACTCTTCAGTCTGTGAACTTGCCAGAACTTAAGTCAGGATTTCCAGATATTGAAGTTCCACTAAAAGCATTTCTTTTTTAATTTCTGGAATTCGAGTGTAATTTGTATGTGACAGGTAAAAAAGAAATACTTTTACTGCTTTGTTGTTTTGCTTTTCTTTTCTACTCATGCATTTATTTGTTTTTATGGCTTGCAAGAAACAAGCCAATTTAGGCACAACTAATGAAGAAAATCCCTAAAAATTTTATTTCTTCTTTGCTTTCATCTGTCTTTCATAGCCATTCTGCTCCCCAGATTTTCTATTATTGCTTCTTTCACACAATAGTATAGGCATTTCTGTGTTCAAACATTTTCTGGGTTTGTTCTCCAAAGAAGTCAGATTTTATATATTTTACTTATAATTTAAAGTCTTGTTTTCTTTTAAGTATCACTGCTGTGTACCTGATCATTGTTTGCAAATACTAGGGCAGTTTGGTTTGGTCTATTTTTCTTTTTTTTCTTTTTTTTTTTTTTTTTTTTTCTTTTTTTTTTTGTTTAGGAAATATCCTATGCTGCAGGTACAATTAAAGGAAGTCTATAATTACTTTTTAAAAGCTACAGTACTCTTCCTAGCAATGAGAGTTGTACCACAGGTGTCTCCTCAGCAAGTACATACTTACTGTTTCTGGCCATACAGGGATGAATTCCCCTCCACTTGAGGCTGCATGCAGGGGCTGGGGGATGGTGAGCCTTTGGGAGTGACACAAAGTGATGCTGGGAGAGAGGGATGCTTAGGGCTGTGCCTGGCATGTGTCAAGGTTTCCAAGATATAAATAGGCAGAAATGTGAATGAAGAAGTGACCTAAAAAGAAGTAGAAAGAACCTGAAGGGAACCTGGTTTTCCTCCATAGAGAGTTGTAGGCTTGAGCCAGAGCATGGTTTCTGTTAGCTAGCACAGAAAGTGCAAAGGCTTTGCATAATAGGCAGTTTGCTCTCTGAGTGAAGTGCTGGAATTCTGAATTTATGAATGTCTGTGCTATTCCAAGAACAGAGACATTATTAATACCCTTTTAAGGCACTGCAGTAACATTTTAATCTGTTGATAGAAGAAGTCTTGGAGTAAATGGAAAGCTGAGACAGATCCACAGCACCACAATCAAACTTGCAATGCTTTCAGCATCTGAGATGGTAACTGTTGAAAATTCTGAAATGTGGAGCCATTTTGAGCAAGGCAATTTTTGGTTATTGCCTCAGTTTCTTTGTCGCTATAAAATGTGGAACACAATATAAACAGACTCTCATCTATATTCCTAAGAATAATTTCTGTAATGCAGTACTGGTGTTCATGTGATTATTCTTCTCTTTTGTCAGCTTGGAGGGGCAGCAGGAGAAAAATATTTAACCTTAACAGGAGAGTTATGAAACTGCTGAAATTGTTCACTAAATTTCTGGTCTATGCTTAGAAATGAGATTTACCTCCTGAGAGAGATTTTGCAGAGTCACTGGCTCTAGCATTAGGTTAAATGAACATGGGTAATGCATGACAGTAGTGATGAATTCTGGCCAATGCTTGAAATATCTGAAAGTAAATTTGTATCAAAAATACTGATATGTTGTGACAATTTAAAAAACCCCGAATGAACCCAACAAAACCCAAACAGATGGATGTTCCTCCTAACACAGCATTTAACTGCGTACTTGAGAAGGTGTACTGGGAAATGAGAAAAATGCTGGACTGGCTTATAGAGAATTGTCTTACCCTGTTAAAACATGGCACAGATAATTTTCATGTATCATCCCATGTTTGTCTCCTGGGAGACCTGCTTGCCCATAAAAGTGTGTGTCTGTTTTGTTACACAGCGTACTCTCCTTCTGACCTCACATTGCAGGCAACACCAACGTGAAGTCCCCATCCCTGCTAGGACTTTGCTGCTGAGTGGTTATTTTTAAAAAGCCCTTCCAGCATATTTCCCATGAGCACTCTGCCTCACAGAGGGAGTGCTGGTTTTGTTACTGTGCTGGTGTTATCCTTGTACATTAAGTCAAAAGTTCTTGCCAGGTGGACAGTGGTGACTTTTTTACCATGGTAAGTGGCAGCAGTGCTGACGTGTCTGTGGTTCTGTAGGTTTTGCTGATGGCTGTGGCTGGATGGCCATTGCTCACGTGCCTGGGCTCAGGAGTGGCTGAGGATGTGTAGAGGGGACACAGCAGCCACCAACCTCTGTGCTGTGCCTCGGGGATGGCTCTGTGCTCAACCTGCTGTGCCAGTGGTGCTTTTGCTTTATGCCAGTGTTTGCAGTCACCTCAGAGCACCTGTGCATTTAATCAAGTAAATGCTTCCCAAGGCTCTGAATTTGATTTACTGAGTTGCAGCATGTATTGTCCTATTGTTGATGTATAAAAGAATTTTAAGTAAAGCATAGGAGTAATTTTAGAGATTGGTTTAAAAAAAAAAAAAAAAAGAAAGAAAATGTGCACTTTCTACAGCAAAATGATCACTTTAAAAATTCCCTGAACTGAAGGAATGGGTCCCAGACAGGTCTGACATATCTGAGATAAACATTTAATTTCTCATCAGATGTGTTTGCTTTGTTGGGTAGGACTGACATTTTCCATCTGACTTTTCATCTACCTCAACTCATTTTAAATTGTTTCTTGGAGAAAAAAAGGTTCATGTAGAGACAAGGTAACAGAAAAAGCTATGGGGAACATGTTTTCTAAATTAAATTATAAAAGTACACAATACAAAGAAATCCCTCATATGTAGCCCATGTATTGATTCAACTTTCAATGCAGTGTGAAGTGTTAAAATTCAGTTCTGGCTGCACAGAATGTTAAAAGCGATCCCCACTGTCCGCATAAGTCTATGGGAAGCCGAGACCCGATTAAACTCTGATTAGAATCAGTTGAACTCAGACTCTTTGAGACTGAGGGTGTCAAAGAGAGTCTGAGTTCAACTGATTCTAATCTGCCTCCGGTCACACCCTCTCTGCTAATGGGATTGTGAACAGCAGCATCCTAGGCTCTTTGGCAGGTCAGAGTCACGTATCTTCCAAATCTAATGGCTTTATTGATCATAAATGCAAATAACTTTGACTGCAGAAACTGATGGATCTAACTAGCTTTAGAATGTAAAAGAAGGGACCTTGCTAAGATTTCTGAAGCTTGTCTGAAGGGAATACAGATTTATTTATTTAAAAGCATTTTTTACAGGAAAATATGGTAATGAGGAGGAAACACTTTTTTTTTTTGTTTGGGTTTTTTTTTGCAGTATATGGATTAGTGTTCTGGCCACTGCAATCTACTTACTGAGAATTTTTAAAGGTTTTATTTCATAAACAGAGCAGGACCAACTGAATATTTCCTATCCAGATTTTCTATTTAGATTTCCAGCATTCAGTGTGTTACATAGCTTATCAAGCTTTCAGCTCCTGCCAGTATGAGACAGCTGATATGTCAGAAGTCTGTTGAGTGGTTTTCCTGTTTCTGTTTGGAACAAAGATATGAATGTTCTGAAATTAGGTTGAGGAAGAGAAAGGTCGTGACTGAGCATCCTAATTTTGGCACAGGATGAGATGTAGCCCTTGGGAATTGGATTCCAGAAGGATGGCTGGAGTTAACTTAGATGCCTTGTTAATTTTAGTCATTAGGTTTGACTCATTGTTATGCTTCTCTCACACATCAAATAAACTCTTAGTTAAAGCTGAGTTGAATTGATGTAGGTATGGATTTGGAAATATTCAAGGAGAACATGGCTTCCCATTTTCAAAATAATATTCCTGCTCTAATAATATATTAAAGCAATAAGAGTATTTGGTGTCCCAAATGGATCAGATATGAAATGGGCAATACAAGCCTAACAAAATAGATGAGGAGAGGGTTGAGGCCAGATATGACATCTGGAATGTAATAGAAGACAATTCTAAGTAATTCATTTTTTCATTGTCAATATAAAAAAGAATTGTACTGGCTTGGGCATGTCAGTAGACCCATATGTCAGAAGAGAGAAAAGAGGAAGTAGGATCAGAAATAGCTGCAAAATGGGTTTTCCCCACAGATCTCCACTTACAGATTACCCTGAGCAGGAAAAATAGCAGTGTTTAGGAATTAAATGAGCAGAATAAGCTTGTTCATATTTTTCTCATGTCAGACCTATCCTAAAGCATTTATATAAATAAGAGGGATCTTCTTTTCCCAACTCCTCATTACAACATTTTACATAAAAATTCATCTGTAGGTGTTTTTCTTGTCTTTTTTTTTTTCCTGCTCTCTGCAGGAGCCTTACATAAAGTCATTTGATGATAATAGAAATTTGTAATTTGAAACTTATTTGCTGTGAATTAAGCCTAAAAATATCTCCTAAATCTTTATTAATTTCCTCAATTAAATACTGTTCACATGGGAGTAGTTGTGGAGATGAGGTATATAACTACAATGCAAACAGGTGATTTGTTCAAGACACCTTAAACAGCCTCAGATCCAGCTGATAATTGGGCAGGAGAAGTCCCACTGACACTGGACACACTGGGCTTGAGTGAAGCATGAAGATCTGTAGCATTATTTCCCTCAGTGTTAATTCTTAGTGTGCACATTGAAGATGATTTACATACATGTCTCTTTCATCTGTGCTTTATAGGTAATAATTTAATACAAATCGTTGAATAAATTGTAGACATTTTTAAGAATTCTGGTTGTCATTTTAAGTGAGCGATTTCTCTTCAATAAATTCAAAATGTTGTTGTGGAATACCCACTATCTGTATTTATACTGTCCATGTTGGTCAGATCTTATTTACTCCGTGCAGGATTTGGTGTCCTGCTTGGTATACAAGGACATCTGCCTAGGTAACTTGTAGGATTAAACATAGGCACCGAACCTTTAAGTGGTGAAAAATACGTATTTTAAAAAATATTAACTAAGCGTCCATTCTACAGAATAAATGATGTGATATCTTTGATACAACCCAAACAAATCTTCTGGAAATAAAACATCACTTAAAGCAAAATGAGGCAATTCAAAAGCAATTAGCAGCAGAGATTCTTGCCCTCTTTTGTTGGCTAATACTGCCTCCCCCCACTTAGCAGGGCAGTGTTGGCCTTTCTGTAGATCATGGCAAGTAGGTGAGGAGGAGCAAAAGTGAGAAAAGTAGTTGAAAGTAGTCTGTAATTAACCACATTGGACTGAAAGATTTGAACCTTAGTTGAGGTTCTGACACTGAAGATATTAATCCTGCCCCTCTGCAGTTTTGTGAGGTGTGATGTGCTCAGACACTTGGATCTACAGGTCTTGCAGGCATGTACTTGTGCAAGAGGGCATGTGAAGTACTACCTATATGGTGCAGCCTTAACATTAACACCAGTATCAAAAGTACATTTTATTATACGTGGGGTTTTTTTTGCTTTTGGTTGGGTTTTTTCCTCATATTCTTGGTACATAACTACCTGGAGTGCTGTTGACACACTAAATTTCTCCCTGTTCTAGGGAAAAATGCTCTCATTCCTAAGTGAAAAACTCGACACTATTCTGTAATCACCTCTCTATGGACATAACAGTTGCTGCAAAAAACCATTCAAGCCTTCCCCCAAGGGCTTATCTGTAATTTTACAGTGCCTCTTTTAATTCTGTGTGGTGTTCCAGGTCGTTATGTATTATGTCAGTTGTACCACTCCAGTATCTGGAAATAGGCCCTTGGTGCTGCCGTGTAGACACTCCTAAGGGCATAAATCAAACACAGTTTTAAAACCTGGCCAGTGATCTCTTTGTGTGCAGTGTGTGTGATCTGCTGAAATCAGAGCTGTGGGAAAAAAAAGAATAATCTAGTCCAATTATACTTATTACATTTTTGCAGTCATATGATGTTAACTTTTTGCAATAAAAAGCCAAACTTAAAACCACTTGGTATAAGATTATAAGCTTCTTGACAGCAGTTTTATTGTTTATTTTAACAGCTACAGGAATCAGTAAATCAAATGGTGTAAAAAAAATAGATACAAACAATGACAAAAAGTTGAATTCTTAGGAATGCAATTATAGATTGGTGCTAGGTATTAATTGGGGTCTTGTGACATTAATATTGTGGTCAGCGTCTGTTCTCTGTGTTAAATTTAAAAATTGACTTGGGTGATGCAGTAGTCAACTACAATTCAGGAATTATTAGTAATAAAGACTTGTGTAAAATCAAGGATAAAAACTTGGTGAGATACTTCCCAATCACTGTCACCCAATCCTCGTTGCCCTGTTTGGCAGGGATTTAAAATGGTATTTGGCTGCGAAAAAAAGGAAAGTACAGCTGCAGGGATAAGCCCTAAAAGTTAGAGCATTTATCAAGTATGATGAAGGAGCATATGTTATTTATGTTGTTATATGTATGTGTGTGTGTGTGAATGTATTCGTGTTGCTTGTCACTCTTGATGAATATGAACACAAAATGGAATTAATAGTGTTAACTGATATGGGTGCACAGTTGATTCAGTTGTTCTGTGTTTCAGAGCTATTTTTGTTTTCTTTTTAAAGCGTGCTTTCATATACTTTGAGACACTGTATAAAGGAAGAAAGATACTTTTATGTATTTCAAATCAGGGGTTCCATTTTCCTTTGAGTCCTGAAAGATATGGTTTCTAAAGTATCAAGTCATGAATTTTGCAGTCAGAAGAAAGGGGCAGGAGAGGGAGGGGAAGCTGGTTTCTTATTGCTTCCTTTTAAAAGATTTTACACAGCCCCTGGAGACGCTGATCAGGTGAGGATATGCAAACATCCTTGTAATTAGTATTATGTGCACTGGCTTTGTAGATGCAAGATAAATCTAGTATGGACAGTCTCACTCTCACTGAAATAACCCTTATATTACCTTCTGTTTTACCAGTAGAAATGAGATACATATATATATATGTGTGTGTGTGTGTACATATATATGTACATATACACACATTTTTGTGCACTGCAGAATTTTTATTTTGAAAAAATCGCAACCTACCCATGCACTTCACTACTCCCATCCCCTTATTGCTACAGGGGGATGAAGCATTATGACCTACTAACTACAAATAATGCTCATTCAATAAAATTAAAAGCAAACTGAGATATTAGTGTCAGTGTGCTAATCTAGCCAATGGCAGTGTAATACATTAGCATAGCAGACATAAAGTCTGAGGCCTTTCAGATGCTTTGGAGCTTTAAGATCATGTGTGTTACTTGTTTGTCTTTTGCCTTTATTGACAGTTGATATTACAGTGATATTTGAAAGAATGTCAGTAGGTTAAAATTACATATTTGGGTATGTGTCTCTTACTCTGCCCTAAATATCAGAAATAAGCTGAACTATTTATTTGCAAAGCTAGAGATATTAATTTCATTACAATAGTCAGTTACAAGGATATTTGAGTTATTTTACTGAATGATTACAGGAGATTTAATCATCCTGTGCAATAGCAGGACAAAACAGGACAGTTTCTCATTCTCTTTTTTGCTTGTGGCACTGTTTCAAGCCTCCAAGATGCATGAGGGGAGAGGGAAGGTGGGGACAGAGGAGATTTTGGCTACATAATTCTCCTGATGAGCTTAGCAACTGCATGTGCTTCCAGCTCTCACGGGAACTCTCTTAAAAATAAAATTATTTTCTACAGCTGTTGGATAGTGGCTCACCTCTCAGAGAATGAAAGAGGATGTGTTATCAGAGGTAAGTGTGGAGATGCATTTTGCAAGAGCACCCTATGGCAAGCAGAGAGCACATTCCAGCTGCAGGGGCTGAGGGGGCTGTGCTGCAGTGGCTCAGGTTGCTCAGGATGAGCTTCCCTGGGACACAGATCTGTGGCTCTTACTTTGGGAGATGGCTTGGCATGCTCTGTTTCTATAAACTGAGTATCTGGTGAATGACAGTTTGGTTTGAGACCTGTTCAGGGAGTAAGGAATGGGAGAACCTCATCCTCTTTGACATCAGGAAAAGCAGAATCAAAAACAATTTAAAAAATTTTAAAATCTACATTTTTATAAGACTTGGTCATGGGTAGAGGTGGCCCTAGTGCAGTGTTCTCTAGAAAGTTTCACTAACTGGAGCACTCAAGACATCTTGGGCAATGGTGGTAACTGCAAGGCAGCAGGGTTGACATATAATTATGTCGTTGTGAATCTGCTTGGAGGAGGATTTTTCCCTTACTCATTCTCTATTGTGGTGAGCAAATCATGGTTATGTGTGCCCTGTTACTTTGACATGCTACTGAAATAGTTTCTGAAGCATTTTAGGGAAGGTCAGGTTGTCTATCGACAGAAAATAAAAGAAGATATTAAGAAAAGCTGAGCAAACACTTCATTACTAGCTCCAGTGAAGTTCTTTCAGAGCAGAAAAGAGGAAATATTTGTGAGCTTTCCTTTTTTGCTGGAAATGCAAAGTATATAATAGATTGTCTAATGGGGGAAAAGGCATAGAAAGTAAATGGTATAATAGAAGTCCTACACAGAGGCAGTGTAACTCTCTGCATTCCAGTCTGTTGGATAAAAATTTCTAATAAAAATTCAGTTAGATAGTAATAACCTGTCTGGTATTCTACTATGCTTCTTGCAGCTCACCTTCATGCTGACTCTTAACTGTCTCCCTGTTTGATTGTTTTTCAAGTGTGACTCCTGTTTTAGGACAGGGAGAGCTCATTTTTCTTTTGTTTCAGTGATTTGTAAGAATTGCATGGGTGAGTGCTTTATTGTAAAGGTTGTTGAAAGAAACTTAATAATTTCTGGTCTGTGTCACAGGGTTTTTTACTGATTTTCCCACCTTTTTGGATCTGGGAGAATTTCTGCTTATTAAGAGTCCACTTGCATTTATTATTTCTATTGACATTTTCCTGTGGGAAATGAGTGTCTGACTCACAAAAGCCAGAGGAATGAGAGTTTTGGGCTCTTTTCTTACTACTTCTGTAAGAATTACTAAATAAGCTGCAATCATAAAACTTATCACTGAAGATTGTTTTTACTTTCACTTTAGTTTTTCACTTAAGTAGAACTTTTTTCCTCCAGAACAGTGAAAACACCTTCCACTCAGTTTCCTGGAATCTGATACATCAAATACATCTGATAAATCAAATACACAGAAACCATGGATTAAGAACATAATCAAGTGGCTGCAGCTTCTGTGTGAGCTCATTATCCAGAGCACAAGCTCCTCACTAACAGAGGGAGGTGCAGGTTGTGTCAGCAATAAAAATTGTTAGTATAGGGTATGTTTACAGTGCAATGTACTTGTTAGAGCTAAGCACGTTATTTTAGGTGGTGAGAACTGATTAAAAACTCACCAAATTCATGTGTCCCCTTGAAAAGTTCTAGCTCTCTTGCCTAGTTTGAGAGTCTGTATTTAATGTGGTGTAATATCAGAAGAACTGGTTTAAAAACGTTTTTTATATATGATTTATTTTATGCAGTGTGACTTGGATGGTAACAATATAATTTTTTAAGAGAAAGAAAGTGAAATAATGCACTTTTTATTTCATTGCAGACATGCAGTGAAGTAGACCTGAATTTTCCCAACCAGAATAAGAAGCATGTTTTGTGAAATATTTGAAAGTATGACTTTGAGGTTTTCAGTGATGCTTAGTAAAGCAAAAGGACTATAAACTCTGGATGGGTGGAGGAGATGCACTAACTCTTTATTCCAAGGTTGCTTGTTTCATACTACTGATCATGCTCATGTTGTTTCATTTTCTGTAAGTCCTGTAGTATTTCAGCATACTCCCTTTTATTTATTTCTTTTGAAAGGGAGAAGTGAAGTGAATGCTGAAAGACAAGGATACATTTCTCAGTGATAAAATATTAAAATTATGAAGTGCTCCTCTGAGCTTTTCTGCCATTTTATGTAGGTGTTATTTCCTGGAGAAGAACCTATTACTTCAGAGAAAGGTTTGAATGAATTCATCTAAAGCTGAGTTTATTGTAGCAGAAGATTTTACTGCAGTGTGATGTGTGCTTTTTGCAAGGACTTAAATTACGATGGTGCTATGACTGAATTTTGGACACAGTGACAGGATAGTAAGAAATGCTATCTCACTTAAAGAACAATTTATAGAGCTACATATATAGCATAAAGCAGAAGATGGAATGGAACCCTGCAGCAAAATTCTGATTCTTCTGTGACAGAATTATTTTACCATGAAATAAAAGCCCAGTTCTCTGGTTTTCCATGACTCTTCCCTTCTGGCATACAGATGGCTCAATAGGCTGTACTTCAGCAGAGAAATGCAGAACATCTTACCAAGAAAGATCAGAGGCATAGAGATTTTAGTTTCCTTTAAAAATCTGGTATTTTACCAATAATCCCAGCAACAACAAAACTTAATGCGGTCAAAGTTTCTGTGTGGGCTCTGACTCCCTGTGATTCATGAGCTACAAAAGGTTTTTCTTCTCTTGTATTACATTTGGATAGTGCTTTAATATAATATCCTTTGTATTCTTAACTTGTATTGTGGTTATGCCTTTCAGCTTGTATATATATGTATATAAGTACATAAATAAGGCATATATACTCTGAAAGCACTAAGTATATATGACAAATATACCTAGTGCTTTCAGAGAGCACCTTACTGTCTAAGGACTGCACACTCTGGAAACAAGGGGGAAATATCTACATGTCATTACTTCCAAATGGAGTAAGAAAAGTGAGCTGTTGACACTTAGGTTGGAATACTCAGGAAATGTTGAGGAGCAGTGTTAGAAGAGAGTGTATTACAGATTCTAGGTAGCATTAACAGCTGGTCTTCTCTTCCTAGAAAACTACATTAAGACTCTATATGCTGTTTACAGTTGAAAGTTTATAGTTGATTTATAGTTGAAAAATTCAGTAGCTGAATTTTTAGATTTAATGTTGAATTTTTAGAAATGTCGTTATTGTTTGGAGTTTCCTACAGCCAACCCTTTACGTATGATCACACAAGGGAAGCTTTTATTTTCTGTGAATAAACAGAAGGAGAAAAATTCTGTGGACTCTCTAATTAGCAATAAGTTTATTTTATTTAAAAGTAGATCTGCTAGTATGTCTATCAACCTTGACATATGCTTAAATCCAACATTATCATCCAAGAGATTTATCTCACTGATATTTTGTTCCCAGATTTTCCAGGTATTTAAAACTGGTTCTGCTGGCTGCTGCTGTCACAGGTATTTCCAGCTGTCATGCACAAGGACTTTTTCCAAGAAGCAAAGGTGAAAAGTGGGTTTAGCTGCAGTAAATTATTTCAGTAACTAATTTAAAGAGTTCCTGACTCTCTTTCACCACACACACAGAATTCTTACAAAGTCCTCAATAAAGGGATTGAGTCTGTTGTTCCTGTGAGTTCTTTGGATTGCTTCTGGTGCTGTTAATGGGGAGTCAGTCAGCTTACAGATACACAAAGCAGAAGCAGAATTTCACTCTGCTTTCAACAAGATATATGTGCATACATTTAGAGAAAGAATTAGTTTTTGTATTTTCATGGGCTTCAGCTCTTTCTTTGACTCCATAGAATCATGTTCTGTTAGAGCTAGAACTGGAGAGGAGGGTGTGACAGAGTTCTTGTACCACCACTCTGCTCAGGAGAGCTGTCTGAAATTGTCTCCCTCTTGCTCATAATTCCTGTGTGTCTGTAAACCTGTAATTGTAGGTCAGGGCTACTTCCTTCCAGGGCAGAGGTAAGTTTTTCTTACTGTTTATTCTCCACAGCTTTGCAAAGCCATTGCAGCATCGAGAGGGAATTGGATTCTGTCCATCTCCACATGGCATTAGCATTGCTCTCCTGTCTTCCAGTGCTGTTTTTTCTTCACTACTGATGTCAGAACTGTTTAAGTTGCTATTTTGGATTTCAAATTGCAATTGAACTTGTCAGAAAAGCAAAATGTATAGGATTTAGAAAAACTGTTCCCTGCATAGAACCGAAAAATAAGACCTACTAGTACTTCTGGGATAGTATTATAAGAGGAGTATTATTTTCTGCCTCACTTTAAGTTTGGAAGTGTTTAAAGAAGTTCTTTATGGCTTTCACATTTGGCCTCTTAAAGAAGTAGTGAGAATTTCTGACTCTTATTTGAATAACAAACCCTCCAGAGATTTGGAGGTGTGCAGATTTTCAGCTTTATCAAAATTTATCTGAATTATTTTGAATTATTGACAGCAAACTTTACTTTCCCTGCAAGTCAGCTGTGGTGCATATTTTTTGCACTGTAGCTGTGCTTCTTTTAACACGAGAAGTTTTCTCTAGGTCTACTTCATAATACTTTATTTAGTCAGTTTAGTGGTGCTTCAGGGTTAGCTTTTTTCTTGTGCTTAGTAATCAGTCTACATTCAAAATATAGTTCATAAAAGAGGAAGATGAAAACTCATTTTCATTTTTAGGAATCATAAAATATCACAAGGTTTCTCTTTCTTTAGCAACAGATGAAAAGATGAGTGTATGAGAGAAACAGTTCTGTGATGTGTTTCATTTCATGCGGTGCCTCTCTGGGTCCTGTTATTGTGTATCATCCCTAATGACTGCAGTGCCTTGAGTCACTGTGTTGTTTTTTCAAAAGCTTTCACTTTTTCACTGTTTGTTCTCAAGGTTACTTTATGCAAAACACAATGTTATATTTTTTGCACTAGTACAGGCTGTATAAAAGTATTTTTAATCCTGCTGTGAAAATTTAAACTGCTCTGCTCTGGGGGAAAGGCTTTGGGCCTGTTTCAAGTGTTCCCAACTTCTAAAATGAACTGTTTCTTCCTCTGTCTGAAAAGGTGTGGGTCATGTCTCTTGCCTTTAAAGGTATTCCAAGGTGGTAATTCTTGCACTCTGTTGCTTTGGTAATTTGATTTAGCTAATAACAATGAATTGTGAACCACTAAGAATTATCCAAAGGTAGTTTTACTGTTTAATTAATTATGAAGATGAAAGAGAACTTCTACTTTGCTATAAATGTGAGAAGCCAGGCTATAAATATGAGGAAGGTACGAGGAGAGGAAAGGACAGACTACTGATTTTATTTCAATGGATTTGCATTATGGATAGGAAGGAACAAGCAAGTTGAATTACATACATTCAGTTATTCAAAACTTCTGTTTGGACTTGATTAAATCCCTGCTCTGCAAATAATTTTCCTTGCTGTGCCACTTTTTTTTCATTTACTTTCTGGTGAGGTGCAGGGCATTGTGTCCTTTAGTAATTTCCTAATGTTCTCTACAGAGCTTTTATCCCAACTGTCTGCAGCCTTTGGCCACTCTTGGTTTATTTGCACCAAAAATCCTCTGGAAATGTGTGAGAATTGTGAGTTCTCCACTCCACCAGTGGGAACAGACACTTTGCAGAGGGTAGCAGGGGCTGGGGGCTGTATCTGTGTGGAACCCTTGGATCTGGTAGGCTCTAGTAGGAAGTGTTTAGTGCAGAGAAAGCTCTGAGAAAACTTTGTAGTCAACCAGGTTAGCTTTTACCATAACTCTTTTGTGTATTTAAACCTTGGCTGTATGTCTGTGCTCTGCCTTTTCCTCCATAAACTACTGAAACTCTTGTAAAATCCTGGCTATAATATACATGTAAGTATGGAAATACTGAGGAAATCAAAACAAACCTCCCCACAAAAAAACCCAAACATAACCCAACAAAAAACATGAGCTGTAATTTTTTTCTGGTCTCTCTATACCTTTCTTGAAGTTTGCCCCAAAATAATCAATCTTATATTGACACTGGAACAGGGCAATTTCTTTGATTTTTCTTTAAATTTAAAAATAAGGAGCCAAGTATTAACTGCCAAGAGGTTTTTTTACCAAGATGTGCTTCTGCTTGCTCCATTTGCATTTGCTATCAACACACATGTATTCCCCAGCAGTCTGATTTTGTGAAAATCTGGAAGGCTTTCACTGAGAGGCACCAAAGGAGCCTTTTTCCCTCTACTTTCGTCCCACTCCACAAAGTTTTTTGTTGTGAAGCATCTCTGGTGATACACACTGATTAAAAACATTATATCTTTCAAAGCAATTCTGTGAGTACACCTATATGGAATGAAGAAAGAACTTGGTGCCAAAAGATGTTCCTTTTCTCCAAGACACCAATAGGATAGGACAGTAAGCATACTTATGAAGATTCTTAATTTCTGCCTTGCAGGAATGGTTGTTACAGTCAATTTTGAGTGAATTTTCACCAGGCAACTGTAATTTTCTGCCACTAATGAACACTTTTTAGGTATTCAAGAAGAAAGAATAAGATCTATCAAATGAAAGAGTTCTTTGAAGTCTTTTTATCAGAACAACATACAAGAAGTTTCTGGACTCGTATTGAACATTCTAAATATCTGCTATGAAAAGCCAGTAGTAAATGTCATACATGAGACAGGATTTTGAGAAGGAAACTGTCACCCAATCTCTCATTAATACCTTGGAAAGACATTGATCCTGTAATGTCTTAATGTCTGCATGTGCTGTAGGCACTCCATCTACTCCCCTTGGCTCCCATTGTGGAGATCATCATCTTGGATTTTACAATCTGAGCTCATTCCTTTGGTCAGCCTTTCAGCTTGAAGAAAGCTTGTACCAGTGGCTGCTGCCCAATGCTCTCATTGTTCTCATGGTGTGGAAGCAGGCTGCCCAGGGGCTTTGGCCAGTCAGCTATGCTTAGCACACAGCAGCAGGCCGCTGTGTCGAGGGGAAGCAGTGCTGGGAGAGCCTCCCTGGGACAGCATTGGTTACAAGCAGGCAGCAGACAGGGTATCCAAGCAAGATCAGGCAGAGCATCAGTCATGTAGCAATACAGTTTCTTCTTTCACCAAAGTGTGATCGAGGAAAGGCTGGACCAAGGCACATTAACAACCTTCCCATTAACAAACTCTTCTCTTTCCTTCCCAGAATTACAACAACAGCTGCTTGTATGATGGACCTGCGGAGATATCCGCTGGACGAGCAGAACTGCACGCTGGAGATTGAAAGCTGTAAGTACTTCTGCAAATCCTACTTATTCTCTGGTCAACTGCTTTAGAGTTTTTATTTCTGTCAGTTCTGATTTTTTCAGGTTTTGTATTCAGAGTTTTTTTGTTGTTGGCTTTTTTTTTTTACATGCTACTAACCCAGTTGTCTTTCTGTCTGATGATGTTTAGATTCTTGTAAACACAAGCAAAAAAAATAGCTTTCCAGATGGATTAGTAATTTGTGGCACAAGGATTAGCTAAAGTTATTCTGTGTTTTGATGGACAATTTACAGCTTTAAAAGTCTCATTCAAATGCCTTGTTGGAGTTCATGTGAGGAGCACAAGGATTATTATCAGTTCTTTATCCTCCTTTACTTCTGAACTGTGTGGCAGCTTGTTTACACTTATAAGTGAAGGCAAGAGGTTAGAATTGTCCTTGAAATAGGTGTATTATGGGTTTTTCCTAACCACTGTGCTGCAGTTAAACTTCCAAAGCATGTAAACAATCTGTTTATATATACTGGTTTAATGGCTGGTGTCTATTGAACTTATGTAGATAAAACTTGTGAAGTAAAACTCTCTTTTCTCTAAAAAATATTCATGATCACTTTTATAATGACAATATTGCAAGCATGTTATTTAACACTCTAAGATTATATAAAAGCTTTCATGATTAATGTTAACATTTTAATATACAGTATACAAGTATGTGTATTTTTAAATAAGTTCTGTATTATGAAATATATGGGATTTCTGTGTTTAATTTGTGCTACGGCCTGGTAAGAACTCGGTACAGCTGAACTTCTTTTGAGAAAGCATTTATGAATATGCTTTATATTTGTGTCCAAATTTCATTCATCTTATTGGAATTTACAGATATGCTAAAATTCTTGTGGCACTGTTGCCTGAAATAATTTCCATGCGTAACTAAGCAGAGTTGAGACTATCATTAAAATTCTGTGGACTGATATTCACAAGCAGCAAATGTAGTAGTGGACTTTGCACTGGGAGTGGAAAAAAATCTAGTTTCTTTGGGGGTTTTTGTAATTCTGTGTACAATTTCCATTGATAGCATTTGATCAAGGATCTCATACCTGCAGCCAGCTATTATGCAATCAGTATATAGGTAGTATATGTATTATGTTGATTATAATGTGTGAGAAAACTATTGGCATAATTCAGGCTTACAGAGATTTTTATTGAGGAAAATTTTTGCTGTGACAGTGTCTTTTAATTGTTCTTGTAGCAAGGACTTGGTATTTTTCTATTTTCCAATTATGTGTGTAAGATGGGAAGCTGGAGAGTCAGAAGAAATCTTTTCTCTCTATTTACAGCATTGTTTAAATGGCCAAAAATGTCTTGCCATCTCTCTGCATTACTGAGATGACTAAGTCTTATTGGGATTCACAAAGTAGATATCCCTCCTCTCATCCTTTTACAACCTGCTCTGGAAAATATTCCCAGGAAATACCTGTCACATCAGTCAGGCAAAGCAGAAAATTGTGTCTCTGCTTTTCAATGAGAGCACTTGCTGTCATTCAGACTTAGAATGTGGGACTTGTAAATTGAAATTTCCCTTTTATCTGATTTAGAGTAGAGGTTTGATGCAGATCACTTATCTCTCAAGAAACAATCCTAAAAACTGAGGTATTGAGCGCTCAAAGTTGTTCCACTCAGTATGAGAACTTAATGCTCATTATATCACAGAAAGGGTACAAGTTGAATTTACCATAGAAGTTGGGATGGCTGGAGCAGAGGTCATTTGGTGAATTTTTGAGCTCTGTTGCAGCATCACAAAGGTAGCATGGATTTAAATCAGGATATTAAGTGTAGCCAGCCTGTCTGTCATTGTAATAATGCAGTCCAGTAAAGAGTGTGGATAAAGTAACATTTGAACTGTGTTTTGAAGCACTGTCACACTGCTTTAGAAAATGATTCATCTTCATAAACATCATTCTGTCCTGATGAAAATCTGTGTGTCTACTCCTCATGAATCACTTAAGGCAAAAGTGCTGGTAGGTAGATGGGCAGGATGAATAAGATTGAAAGTGACTTTCCAAGTCATTCAATGCAGGTGTAGAAGTCATAATCACTTCTAAAAAGTGGTTGAGCTGCATGCCTGAAGAAGGTTAATTTTTTGCCCTACTGATCCTCTTGGATGCTTGTTTCACCACTGCTTTCTTCTAGTGGTGAGATATTCTGTGAATTCCTACCCCAAGTCTTTTCATGTCTTATGAAGGCATGAAATTATTACTCACTGCTTGGACCTACACTTTTTTTTTTTAATTCAGTATCTTCTCTGGCCCTACTGGGACCTTCATAACACATTTAATGAAAACACTTGTTTCTCATAGATTTCATTTAATGAAACTGAGTATTCCAGTCTTTTTAGCTTTGTCATGCAGGAATATGTTAAGAGAAATGCAGAACTGGCATTAGTTCTTCATTAGGAATAACTAGTACCATGGACAATGTCCCAGATGAAATCTGTATTACACTATGACATTAATCCTGCCTTTCTTCACAACGGCATATCACAGGTGAGAGTCCTTTCTGGAACAATACAGTAAGGTCTTTCCCTTCCTCACTCATTTTCCAGCAGTGGGTTCTTGCTACCTTTTTGAAGAATTTTTTTGGCATAGTGCTAAGAACATGTGACTTGGCATTTCATAACACTGTTCACATAAATCAGTGTTCCTAATATTGCTACAGTCCTCAAGGTTATCCAGTTCTTGTTATATTTGTTCTGATCATCCTTGGTCCTGACAATGCCTGCTGATTTTGTTTCATTATAAGTTTCATCAACACACAAATACTAAAGAATATTAATGTCAAGAAGGAAGAGCTTTGCTTACAGCTATTCTCTATTGATCATGACCATTCAGTACAGTACAATTTCCTACGCATCTTTTACACATCTTTACTAATTGTCTTTTCTTCGTTAGTCTTATAACAAGTACTTCTATGAAATCCAGCTCAGATATACATTGTTTAAAAAAGGAGTTATTGTCAAGTCAGGTAATTTGAGTTGTAATGATATTTTTTATCCCGTTTCAATTCATGTTCATGTCCCTAATGTCCTTCTATTCTTTCTCTGCTTCCTCCTTCCTTTCCTCCCCTCATCCTCTTTCTGATGCCAGAATTGAATGCATTCTTAAATACCTGGGCTACTTTTTTCTTCATGTCATTATACTTACTGATATTTGTGGCCAATACCAATTTTTTGTTAACCTAGATTTGCATCAATATAGATTACTTTGCAAATTGGAAATTCTTGTGCAAAAGGGTTGTATATAAAATATAAAACATGACATGGAGGGGGTGTTAACATCTATTAAGATGCAAGACACAGCATTTGGAAGGGCAGTCTTAGTGAGATGTTGAAAGTGTAAGAGAGGACTATTCCCCATTAGTTTAAAAAGTATCAGTTTTGAGAAATGAAATCCTGTTTTTCTCCACGTATAGCTATTTACACTCTGAGGTCCTTTAAAAGCAGACGCTTGTTGAATATTCAATTTTGCTAAGATACTTCTAAACCTGTGGGCTATCATGTCCAAGGGGGCCTACTCTGAGCTATTCTACTTCTCCCTTTTGTTATTCCCCAACATACTGAGGGTTATAATACCAGAGGGAAACCAATTTTCCTATATATTAATTTTTTAGTTTTTCAACTGGCAGGCAACAGAGAGTTTTGGTTTTTTAGTTGAATATTGACTTAGTAAATACCTGTCTGTTCTGCACCCTACCTCTGCCACTGTAGTTTGTATTGCTGAGTTTCTGATGACTCTTGAGAATGATTTTATTTCTCTGCTGTTTCCTGCCTCTCTGGAATTGTAACTGTTGAGAGGAATGGCTCAGCTAATCATCCATAAGACTAGCGAGAGCTCAAAGGCAATAAGAAGTACAAGACAATTTGAAGAAAACTTAACATTCCTATAAACTAATAAGATATCATATTGCACATCCTCAGCCTAACAGAAATTGTGATTCTTTTAAATAATTTAAACAAAATTATTCAAGATTCATGTGGCACATCTGGACCTTTGTCCATTTGAATTATGTGGTGCCACATAAAGACAAAAATTTACTTCAGTTCCTTCTTATCTTATTTCATAATGTGTTAGGCCTGGCTATATTTATGTTATACTGAGGTAATATTCAGAATCTGCCTTGTGACAGTGTTTTGGTTTTTGGTTTTTCAGTTGTTTGTTTGTTTTTTTGTTTTTGTTTTCTACATTTCTTTTTGCTTTGGAACAAACAAGAATGCACTGAGTTTCTCCTCAGAAACACTTTCTGTGGTGTATTAAGGACGTGGCATTAAAGAAGCACATCCAAGCCCTTAGCAGACAGCCAGCTCCCCATGTGGCTGTACTGACCAGGGAAAAGCACTCTCACACAGGCAGGGGGAATACTTTGCTGATGAATGAGGAATAATTGTTTTCATGACATTTCATTTTTGTGAAAGCCTGAGGTGTTCAGAGCAAAAATCATTAGATTTTTTTTTCTGCTTCATGACAAAACCACCAGAGAAGCACACTAGGTTAAAAACTTCCATTCAGTAAGAGAATCTGGAAAAAGCCAGAAACAGAGCCAAAAGAGTTTCATTCCTGCCCATGGCAGTGCAGCCCAATACCAAACACTTTCTAATCAGATCATCTGTGAAATCTCATCAACAAGAGAAAGAGAAGTCATCTTTGTGTGCTCAAGGTGACTTTATGAGTACTTTTAAGGCACTGAAAAGAAATCAAAGCAGCCTTTTGCTGGAGCTTTGAGTACTTTGCAGATGGCTGCTCTGGCCATGGATCAAAGCTGTAATCAGGTCACACGGGACAAATGGTAGAACTCCAGGAGCTGACCAGGCAGGGCTTTTCTGGGTTAGAGGCGAGAGTGTTTGATGCCAGGCAAGAAGCTGCAGGTCCCCAGCAGTGGGGTGCTCAGCACAGGAGGATACCATGGCAACACGTGACTTCCAACAATTGCACACTAAGTGGAAAGCTAAACATATTACTTGGGCCACTGACAGCTAGAATTTTAAGAGTAGTTAATTTTTTTACTTCCTTTTATCAAAGCTAATGTGTATTCCATCCCTTTTGTCTCTTCAGCTTGAGACTGTTTTGCATCACGGCCATTGCAGAGAGGATATTCCTCTATCAGTAGATGGTCTTATCAAAGTGGCCCTTTCTTTCATCTTGTTCATCATCTCCATATTCAGATTTCCTAATTTGGATTCCTTGCCAATTCAACCTGTACAGCACTGTGTGTGGAGGAGAGATATGTGTTGTTTAGCAAACAGTGATGAATTCCACTATGTCTGTTGCCATTTTGGCACCATCAGCTTCTAGTGTGGCTTCCTTGGGACAGGTACTTTATTTGTCCTCAGAAATTTTATCTCAAGCATGTTGAGAAGAGAAAAGGTATCGTTTCAGTGGCATAATGCACACTGAAAATGAACAGGAAATCCTTGACTCCTCTTCAGTGTGGAGATAGGATGAGTCAGGAAGAGCTAAAATAATCCCTAGCAGTAGATGATTCTTCGGTGTCGTCTGAAGAGGGGAAGGAAATTCAGGCTCACCATCAATGCATATGATCAGGGTGGGCTGTGTACAAGGGAACCAGTGTTTGTAGGGTTTTGATAACACCCACCCACACCCAGCTGGCGGTTGGGCTTTCAAGCTGCAGCTCAAATAACACCTGAGATTTATTACCCTACAGGTAGGCAAGGGGGAAGTATTTTCCTTTTTTCATTATATCTCAGTACATCTTTGCAGCAGTCTCTGGATCCTGGAAGTTCTCATAGCACTTACAAGGTGATGTAGTGTTTGCAAATGAAGAAAGAATTGTACAGGAGCTCTGCAACAGACTCTTAATGCTTTCAAGCTGCCTGGAGTTAAATCTAAAAGGGAATGCAATATACAAATATCTAATCTGTGCCTATCAGCCCCAGACCATACTGGCAGCATAGATTTCCACAGAGAAACTAATAATTTTAAGTGCCTTTTTTTCTTCTTTTTTATCATTCTATAGTTGACTATGGAATAATCGTATAATCAAAAGGACAGAAACAAAATCAAATGGTTTTAAAACTTTTAATGCATTTTGTCTTTTATACTCAGTTTGGACAAGAGTAAATTTTTCCTTATTCCAAATAACCCTGCATTTTATCAAGGGATTATTGGAAACAAAAGAGGGGCACTTTTTAAAAGTCCATATCCAGAAAGTATCAAATGCGAAGGTTTGGGAAAAAAATTACATGTCCAGGAAGGCGTCTCTCATGCTGAAAGGTATTTTCCAAAAGAAAAAAATATATTTCTAACAAAATCTCTGATAATCTTATATCCAATAAATTATGTGGAAGCATGGAAAGCTGATGGGTTAGCACTTTACAGTCCTATTTTGAGAAGGTATGAATTTTACTAGGTAAATATTCACCTTTATTTTTTGCTTTATTTTTTAGGATCTCTTTAGTATAAAATATTATACTTCAGGCTTTTTTTTCTGTAGGTCTGGTATTCTTTCCAGATGACTGTAACTGGTGATTTCTTCAAGAAAAATAAGTATTTATACGTGCTATTGGAAAATTCATGTCCTATTGTTACATACCTTAGCAGGGTGTAGGGTATGATCTGACATTATACTTTGTTTTTATTATTTTCTTTGGGGACCACATGTGGTTAGGTCTTATTTTAAAATTTTTAGAACATTGAAAGGGATGGAGGTGGTGCTGAAAGCTAATAATGGCTTATTCTTCATGGCATCGGGTTACTTCAGTAGTCTACTGTCTTTTTCAAAATTAAATAGTTTCTTCAACATAATACAGCTTTTATGAAATAGTAATATTTATCAGGTACTGGAATCCCTGGACCTCAGGTCTCTTTAGAAGACAATGCAAACTGTGACTATCATATACCTGTGAAAAGAAGTGAAATATGTTTCTACACTCATTTGATTTCCTAAGATAGTGGGCTTCTTCCCTATATGTAACTACAGCTGTCTTTAGTTCATCAATCGCATTAAAGAATGCATGCAATTTTTTTAGATTAGTTTTCAAAACATCTAGGGGCAGGAGGGCACTGGAGTCTGTTGTCAGTCTGATCTGTATTTGCCCTTGGTCACTGATAGCAGCAACTCAAACAGTTAATGTCAGTGCTCTTGCTAATGCTCTTCAGCTCATGCTGAATTACTGACATGGGGGAAGAATGAAAATGAATATTTGAGTCACTGCAGAACTGTGGTTTCAGATGAAATTTGACAAGGCGTTTTGGCCTGTTTACAAACCGACAACAACCAAAATGGGGTCAACTCTTACCCACCCTGGCCAAGGGTCCCTTGTTTCCTCACGGACAGCAGTTGGGCTGGGGTGAGAGGTGGTAACGCTCGTTAGGTTCCTTCTCTGACAAGAATTCAATTTGCTGCTTGAGGAGGAATCCAAGGCACCAGATTGGTGAGTGCATTCTGTATTTGGGTCACTACTTGTCCATTTGTCCTAAGTTTCTAGAACAGGAATTGGAGTTTCATCTCTCAAATATGAGCTTAACCTTCTTCAGTAGCTCTTGTTAAAGAAAAGAAATATCTGTATTCTCCAGCAGGGTTGTAATTTTTTTGTTTGGTTGATTTAGTTTTCTTTTTTTCTGAACTCCAATTTTCTTTACTTTTTCTTACTGATGCATAAATGCAAAATATTGCATCTGAACAGGAAAACAATTTAATTGGTTTTGTTTCAGCAAGTAAAAGTCAGAGTGAATAATAAGATCATTTTTAGTTTTGATTATGACATTAGATTTAGGTTGAGGAAAGGTTGACCTTCCAAGTAGACAAGCCTAGGAAATGTTATTTTACTTTGGTGGAATAACAGAGAAGAAATTGAATTAGAAGCAACTTTGACAAAGTTAAAAATTAAAATATTTTCGTCCCTTGATCACACCTTGCTAATGATGGGAGCTTTGTGAGACAATTTTATTTTCATTTGCTCATGTTATTTGGTACTCCTAGCCAGGTTGATCAAATCCCACCAGTATTTAGCAAAAACAAGCTACTTTCTCTTACTGAATGCAATCCCATTTTCCTATGTCTTAAGTTTATATATTGAAGCCAAAGGTAGTATTGCTTATGACAGCAGTCATTCATTGTAAAATAATTCAGCCTTATATATCCAACTTTTGGCAGTGCGAGGGGGAGTTATCCTCTGGCTGATTCTTCTCTCTTCTATCCATCTGACACCACTATAGGTGATGTGGAAAAGTGCTACTGCAAATTTACTAAGATGTTGCCTTGCTGTGCAGGTCGACGCAGGGAAACTCTTCTAGTTTTAGAAATGTTTGATACCTATGCCACTTAAGAGTATCCAGTGTGGTTTTGACACACTGTCTAAAATTATTTGGATGGAAATTCAAGATATCTTTTATGTATGAAATATTCTAACTCTTGGATAAACTTTCTCATGATATGCATTTGTTCTGAGCAAAAATGAAACATTAATAAAACTGTTCTTACTCTAAGTATCCTGAAACATGTTTTGTGAATGAACATTTATAAAGGAAAGGGTGTCTAAGTGGTTGAGAGAAATAAAGATTATAGTCTTTATCATTTATGTTGTATTATAAAAGAGTTGGAGTTTATTTTTACCCTTTTTCTTATGTGGTAATTAAGGTGTGGGTTTTTTTTAATGTTCCTTTTTACGTGAGGAAAGAGAAGTGACTTAATCTATTAATATGTACTTATATTTCAAGTTGTACTTCAGGAATAATTCGGGATTGAAGGGACCTCAGGAGGTCCTTAGTCTAATCTATTAAAAAAATGGTCAGCTCTGTGGTCAGAGCAATTTACTCAGGGCTTTGTCCAGTCTGCTCTAGAAAACCTCCAAGGACAGAGATTGAAAAACCTCCCCGGACAGCCTGTTCCAGTGTCTGACCATAACAGTGAGGAAGTTTAGTTGACGTTTTCTCTCTGATTTATCCTGTCCTGGGATCCTACATCTGCCTTACAGAATCAGGAATAAGTATTTACCATTACTGATCTGAAACAGAGCCTCAGTGCTGCATGACCTGCATTGGGAAAAAGTTCGGAGTCAGGTAACAGAATGACAATGCCATGAGAAAGCTCTGAATGAATCAGTATGTTGCACAAGTAGCCTTGTAATTTAACAAAGAGTTAAAGATGCAGTTTTTCTTCCATGTATAATCTGGTGTGGTATATAATCTGTTCCTTATTTCTTTGTTCAGTTACACAGGTACTATTCCCATTATATAGACTGAAGTGTCTCTGTCACCACTTGTTATGGTTTAAAAACTCTCCAAATAAGGGTTCATTTCCCCAGATAATGATCTCAGAATTTTCATTATGATATTTGGCTCAGTAACATCTTCATTGTTACGTGCATTTGAAAGGCAATTCTCTGTATTCTATGACTGTACAACATACAAGTTGTCTTTATTGGGTATGGAGCACAGATATAATTAGTCAGTTTTGCATGAATGTATTGGAAATGCAGAGATTTGGAACTTGTGGTATGTCATACTTCTACTCCTCAGCTGCAGAGCAATCCACTATGTGCATTTCCTCTCAGACAAGCCTGTCTCATCTGGTGATAGATGTGTCACTGCAGCCAGAATTCAAGATGCTACCTGAGCCCAGCCAATAATCTCACATAAAAACAGGGTAACATAATAGAAAAAACAATGTGGGAGACAGTATTTGGCTGTAAGAACACACCTTTCCACTCTGACAGGATGTGAGCTGGTACTGTGCAACACTGGAAATAACACCTTGTTAACAGGAGGAGTCTGCAATGGCATGGATGGAATCAAGTACTCTGCTGGATCCGGGCACTTTATTGATGTGTCAAAGTGGATTATTTGAGTTTTTGGTGAATTTTGCATAAACTTATGTGTCAGTTTCCTGGTAAAATCACCACTTTAAGCCATTTTCTTAAGCATACATTAGAAGTGAACATTTATCCAGTATCAGACCCAGCTTTATTCAAGCCAAACAAACCTATTTTGGGCTGCTATGGGAACAAGTTCCATAAAAGCACAGCAGGCACCTGAATCTGACTGTGTGGGAGCCCATCAGTGAGCATCTGGGCACTCCAAGGAACCGACAGTTTGTTGGTGGAACAATCATCCCTTCAACAGCTGACTTCTGGGAGAAAGATCTGCACCAAAATGTTGCACAGACAACCTGAGTGATATTGAAATGTTGGTAAGTTACATTTTTGCTTGTGAATCATGATTTTATTCCTATGGGGGCTTTTTGTGTCTGGAAGCTTGTAATCTCTTCCTGACACACAATCTGGGGAAAATTCAGTAAAGGGACAAAGAGAGAACAGTAGATTTTTTTCATTTTACTTATGGTCCCTCTCTATCTTCTTTTCTTTGCAGACCAAAAATGAGTAATATAAAGAGTAACATTAGTGACTCCTACTGTGTTAGAATTATTCTCATAGGGGTGGTATCCATGCCAAGGAACTTCTCATTCTCCACAAGGAGCTAACAGGAATGTGCAGGGGTGCAGATGTGCATCAAAGTGCTGCAAGTGTAATGTCCTTATGCTGTAAGCTGTTTGTGTTGCTGTAGCACAGGTAGGTAGTGGTGGTGCTGTGCACATGTGCTAGTTAGAGTATTGCTTTCCTTTCAGGTTCCAAGAACAACTCTCTTCAAATCCTGCAAGGTCCACAGCATTATAGGTAAATGCATGACACTTTTCGCCTACAAAATCAACCTAACTTCCTGTCAAAGTTGTTGTCTTGCTGCCAAGAAGAAATATCTTTTACTTCCCTCTATTTTTATTCATTTCTGGGAAGATGGTACTAAAGAACTGGGGTTTACATTTTGCTATGATGGCAGAAAAGCTGGCATCTCACTATGTCCAAAATTAGCATTTTACCCTATGTGCTATGTACAGCATAGCTGTCTCTTCTTTTCTTTTTTTTTTCTATTGCCCCTTTGATCTTTTTCTCTCTTTTTCTTTTCCTCTTTTTCTTTCCCATTTTTCCCCTTTTCCCCTTTCAATGACCCTTTATGTACTGCTGATACTACTGTAGAATTGATTGTATAGGTGTGGGAAACTTACTTGCATTACAAAATTACAAGTTGCTTGCTAAATATGTTAACTTTCTTTAAAAAATAAAATGGTGTTTTTAATTTTGATATCTGTGTGTTTCTTTATAAATTTAATGTAATTATGAACACAGCAAAACATGGGAAATATTGGAAATCTGCTGAGAGAAGATTACTGTGAGGTTTGAATGTCCGTCAGCTAATTTTTGTATTTATACATTTTAAAATATACTCTTAAAAATATTTCTTTTTGGATGGGGATTCTTGAAAGTGATGCAAATATTAGTAGCATTTGTATTGTGCACATTCCTGTCAACTTGTGTTGCTGAGTGATCCATGAACAGACTTTTAGTCACCTTTTTTTGAAGATAGGTCTTTGTAACTGAACAGTGAGTTCCTATTTGCACATATTTACATATGTGCTAGCTCTTATTTGGTCTTGAAGCTGTACTCAGGGACACTTTGTTCTATGGCTGGATGCCAAATTGCTTTTGATTTTAAGGGATTTTAGAAATATATATTTGATAAATTAGGTCAATATGCCTGTTACATATGGTATGGCCATTATTTTGCCGGATATTAAATTGTAAAAGTAGTGATGTAATTATCATTTAAGGATGATTTTCATAGTTGTAATGGCCACATATGAACAGGCATTATAACATGTTTTCATACTTTGTCTTAGAATGATTTGCTTTTACAGGGAGCTCTCTAGGCTGATTAAAACTGCACTTTTTTCTGGGTATGAAATCTGCTGTTGGCAGAGGAGCTTTTTTTGAAAGGGCTGGAGCATGTCTTTCCTGTTTTGAGCATTAGCCAGCACCTCCCACCAAGTCAAGCTCCTCTGACTACTTCTTTGAGTTTGTTTCTTCTTGGACTAGAAAAGTGTTATTGTGAATGAATTCTGAGATGTTAATATGGCTGCTCTAGAGGTGAGTAGGATGACAGAAACAATGACATTTTGTGGTTTTTTTCTCTAACAGGGAAAATACTGTGGTTTGGAATGTAGCATGTTTTCCTTAAACACAAGGCAACCTAGAGCAGCTGTTTGTTCTATGTGGGTTTTTAAATTTTTTTTTGCATTTTTGGGGCTTTTAAAAGGCATCTTTACCTTCAGGGATTTGGATGATTGTAACAAGTATTTTAGCCAGAAGGTAGAATGCAGCTCACTAGGGAGACTCCAGCTGGGACTGAAAATACAGCAGTGTTGGTTCCACATGTTCATAAGTCAACACATGAGGCCTCTTGACCAGCCAAAAATTACTCAGTCTCTAAAAAAGGAGGCAATACCTTGTATTGAGAGCTTATAATTCTGTTATTACAAATATATATCCAAATTTCCTAATTTGCTTATGCATAATGGTTATTCCATGAGTGTCTGACCTTCGAAGAAGCTCAGCTCTCAGCTCAAGCACTATCATCCCTAGCGAGTTGTTCAGAATAGATTGCAAACTGCTTCCATAGGAAGGATGAATGTAAGCCCTAAATAATTATGAGAATGATGACTAGGCAAGCCTTTTAGTTAGATCTTTCCTTATCTAAATTGTTTTTCCAATCATGATAAAAATATCAAAGTATGCTATAAAAATATCTGAGCAAAATATCGGAGTCTGTTGCATAGAGGAAGATAATTAGCAGATAGTGTACATCTGTTCTTACAGAATCAAAGAAGGGCAGATGAGCTGATGTGGAGCTCTGTGTACTTTAACCTGGACTATTTTCAGCCCCTTGGTTGTCTTAGAATTTGTCCACTGCATTGCAGCTGTCTGCAGAAGGCAGATCTATCAAAATAAGCCAGTGCTATTTCCTGTAGCGTGTGTGGGGAATGGCTGATGTCAATGTAGTTTTCTGGTCAACGTAGCTAAAAGAGATTCAGAGTCCTTATCTCTCACTAAAATCTGATCAAATAAATGTTAACCAAAAGCTTTCACCCTTTAAAGAGGTTTGCATAAGAGATGTTCCCATCTCAAGTCATCGTTGCTGCAACTGGAACATGCAGTCTGAAGTGTGTTGTACCTCTTTTAAGCTGAGTGTTGCTGGTCTCTCATAAAACCTGTTACTGTGAATGTGTGGTGGTGCCTGGAGTCTTTAATAAAAGGGTTTGTATTCCAGATTTTTTGGGAACATATCATCAGTGCTTGGAGTTTTACCCATGGAAGGATTCTGCTGTCACCCATGTGACAGAGTGGCTAAATGAGATTTTTTACTGTTCAGAAAAAAATTTTCCCAGTCTTTTTTTGATGGCTACTCATGGATGTCCAAGGTGTGATGTTAGTCTGCTCCAGTTCCTATCGGGACAAGGCAGGGTTTGGTGCTTTGTATAGTCTCAAGGAGATCCTATGTCCTGTGACTGTTTCCTAAATTTGGCATCAGTGCCTCAGTGTACACAGCACGAAATCCTTCTTTATTGACAGTTCTCAATCTATCAGTATAGCAATGTTTGACCATACAGTATTACATTTAAGGGAAAAAATGCAAAAATAAATACTAATTTCTAAAATTGCTCTGGTTTTCAAAATAAATGTTACAATTTAATTGAACACATTTAAATAGAAGTTCTCTTTTGTTGTAACAGCTTTTGATGAGGAAGTTATTGGGTGTTATTTACTGTGTGTCTGCAGCTAAATGACATATTTTTGCATTTTAAGTTGTTCAAACTATTGCAAAAAGGCCTTGGGAAGTCTGTGATGAGATGGATATCTCAGAAATTTATTTTGTAAGGGTAGACATGCTGGCTTATGGAATGCACATGCTTGTGCTTCCATAAATCTTGCTAATGGTTGAATATTTCATCTAGGGGACAGGGTTATTCATTCCATATCCATTTTTTACCTGTCTCTATGCTCTGTATGACTTCTCTGAAAAATGATGATAGTAAAGAATAAAAAAGTTCTGTAACTTCCAGGGTATGTTAAGAGAGAAAAGGGGGTCTGTTGGTGTTGGTACCTGTCTCAATATTCTCTTCTCTGGACATGAAGGGCTCTAATCTTCCTAAAAAGGAACCCAGCTTTCAGATGCTGTGTGCTTGATGTTGATGATTTGAATGTTCAGGTTATTAGAGTGAAATATAAAAATTTCTGAGAATATCCATTCTTGCTTATTAAAGTTCAGTGCATGAAAGAAGAGGAGCATGATGACCATTTTCTTTCTCATATTTAAAATAAGGTAAGGTTATCACAGACCTCTTGAGCAATGAAATAAGTCTTGCACATATCTGTAGAATACCACCTACCTCTAAATGATCAGAATTTTTTCAAAGCTCCACAAAGTCCACATTCAGCCCAATCATTTGGCAATCCCACAATGTCAGTATGGCAGCCCAGCACCAGTTTTGCAGTTGTTATCCATCTGTTATAAACCAGACTCCTTTCACGTTCCCATGTTATTTCAAGACATGCTGATTACTTGAATTCCTTGTGATTTGTCTTATCTCCAGACACATTAATTGTCCTGTGAAGTATGTCCATACTTATGACCAGACCAGAAATTCTTTATTGAGTATTTTCCTAAAAGGATGTCAGCCCACAGAAAATTAGCAAGTAACCCTTTTGGCTATGAAAGAAGTTCTGAGCTGTTTGGGTTTTTTAATTTTCATTGCCTTTTTCTGTTTTCTGTCACCACTTGCCTTTGTAGTACTAAATGCATATATGTCTTTGCCTCCATGCTCTGTTAAGTGGTGTGGTAACATATCTCACTCAGAAATGTTATTTTGAGATTTTTCCTTACTGCCTTTAAGAGTCTGTCCTTGGCAGAAGGCTTGGCACGAATGTCAAGAATCGATGCAGTTAGTGTGTCTGCTCTGCCACGTTGTGGGCAGTGTCCCCATAACTCCACCTCCCCACTGATGGTTCCATGCTGATCCTGATATTTGTTTTCTGAGTTCTTGTGTTTGAATCATCAGTAAGGGATTGCTCTCCTTTCTAAACCTTCTTTAATAAAACATGCGCCAGAGTGTTTGCAAAGCTGGCAGCACAGTGAGACCTTGTACCCTGTGTGCCAGCTGAGGAGCCCTTGAGACTGCTGCCAGTAAAATGGCACTGTTAGAGGCACAGTCTCCAGAGAAAAATCACCTCTGGGCAGTCACAGTAAGAGCTGGAAACGTTAATGATTTTAAATGAGCAACAGAATTATTTGTCCAATTAGTATTTGTAAACCTCTAGTCTGAAAAAATGGTCAGCTGTCTACATCTCCCCCCTGCCAATGCAAATATCTCCTATTTTGTATAATGCTTTTTCCATTTTGAACCTAACACTCCTGTTCATGAGTGGATCCCATGTGGTGGTGCCTGGATGATTTCTGAACAGCAGAGTTGTTTGCTGGAGGCACTAGATGTCCTATATTTTGACATTAATAAGGTTCCTGATGTTGTATTGAATGACATTCTTATAAACAAGGTGGAGAAACATGGCTTAGAGAAAACCACATTTGGAAAATAACATGAACATGATTATTGAGTTTACAGGAAGGAAACAATTTTTTATCAAGTCCCTCTTCACTGTTTTCATTTAATGAGCTGCAGATTATGGAACTTTCCAAACATTTGTGCAGCTTGAAAAGGTAGAGTTAGGTTTTCATGGTTATCACTAGAGAGGCAGCTTGAAAAAAAATCAAATTCCCAATTTTACATCTAATACTGGCATCTCAGAACTGGGAAATAACGAGGTGCAAATGGCAGCCCAGGGCAGGGGTGTGGGAATCAAAACAAAATAAAAAGCCCAGCCTTGGGGAGATATCATGGATTGTGATTTGACACTTGGCAGCAACAGTAAGGCTGACATCAGGGTCTATAAATGGAAGTGCTATTTGTAAAATAACTGATTTTTTCTGTTTCATCCTGTAGTGGCAATACATGGTGGTCAGGCAATGTCCTTCTAAGGACTGCACCTCAAGGAAGATTTGTATCAGTTAGAGAATATCCAAGGCATAGCAAGTTAACCCAAGTCCTAGAAAACATGACTTGGAGGAAAGAGTTCTGGTAAAGGGGAATTTACGGAAGAGACACGTGAGTCTTGTAATACACGAAATGTACTGCAGTGGAAGAAGATAATCTGTTCTCTATCATTTTGGTTAGGACAAGAAGTGAAGATCTGAAATTGCAGCAGTGAAAGTTCAAAGTGGAGGTGGTAGGAATGGGGAGTAATAAGATAACCACAGTGAGATGCAGGGATGGATTTTCACCCATTGTGATCCACACCAGGAGGGCTCTCAAGACAAGCAGAAAACCATTTGACAGGAGCTGTGGAGGTACAGTTGCCCCTAACCTTGCTGATAAATATATTTTGCATGAATGATGGATACACTAGCATGAAATTATCATTGTATACAGTTGATTAAAACCCAAAAGTAAGGCTTGATAAACAGATGAGGAACTCCACATATCTTACTCCCAAGACTATATTTGCATTTTCCTCCAACCAGTCTGAAGCAGAGCTAGAATGGGTGTCTCTGAGTATAATCAAGATCATAAAGGTTATTTTGATTTATTTTCTAGTAGAAGGTTGTCTACACTTTCTCCTTGTGGTGGTGTACACTCCCTCTTCAGGTGCATACAAGCATCAGCAAATGACAAGTATACTGCTGTACATACTAAGTAGTATTTGAATATGCATAGATATGTTTACCTTTCAATATTTGCGGGCACAGGACAGGTTGAGCTGTATAAAAGGCTGTGACTTTGTAAATTTGTCTCAGGTTTTCCTCTGGAATAGCTATAGGAAGTAATTATCCTGTCTGTTACCTTGTGTGTGTAATTTCTGTGCTATGAAAATAATTTAAAAGAGAATGAGTACTAGAGGTTTTGGTGGTTGGATTTTTTCAGTTTTATTCTGAGGGGAAGATTACTACCCTGCATCAGTACTGTGTAGTTTTGTTTTGTTTTGTTCATATAACAGTGCGAGAAAAAGCCCATAAGAATGTGCAATGTTATTTAAAATGTCCTCAGGAACTTCCAGTGGCATTGCTGGGTTTTGAGGAATTTCGGTTTGTCAGCATTCCTGGCTTTTAGATGTTCATGAAATTGGCAGTATTCTGGGTTGCTGTTTAAGAACTAACGTATTTCTGTTAAACTTTGCTTTTCTTCCAATGTTCTGGAAATTAACAGGGGATGTTCATTTTCTTTTTAAGTTTCCTCAGATATTTCTGCTCACTAGGAATCAATCTTTGGGGTGTCAGGTATTAGTTCTAGCTAGTCCTAGTGCCTAAAAAGAGCCCAGCGTGAAGAAGTAGTGGTGATGATGTGGTTCCACTTTTCTTTCCAGAGCTGACTCAGCAAGGGAGGGAATGGCATGCTGCATCATTTGAAGATCACGTGTTGCAGCAAGTATTTCCAGGAATTTTCAGATAAATATGTAGGAATGAATCAAATCTAGTTTTAGATACTTCGTGCCCTGCAACTTCTTATTATCTGTAGTTTCAAATCTGGAAGTCATCTTTATTAACCTAAAAATTTTCAAGAAAAGAATTTCAGCCTTCAGCAGGAAGGGAGAACAATACATTCTATTCCAATATGGATATACCAGGGAACTCCCCTGACAGCATGCCTGTGAAATGTGTGCTCTATGCTCCGTGCCACAAAGGGGACAGAGCCTGTCTGTTTTCTGTCTTCAGTCATCATCATTTTATGGCTGTTGTATTCTGTCCTGCTCCTTAGGTAAAGAAGTTCTTTCCTGTGATTAACCTTAGCAGGTTTCTGCTATGATGGGGAAAGGCAGTGATGGCACATTTAGAGAGTCAGTCCGTTTCATACTTTTAACATGCTCTATCTAAACAGATTGTAATAAAAGTAACAAAACAGGTGGAGGCAAAGTCCCACATGTATAAAATAAAGCATTATTCAGCTAAGTACTTTTAAAACAATATGCAATGTCAGTGCAAAATATTTTTCTTGTAAAAGACATAAGTCAAAGAGCAGCCTTTGCTGTGTTGTAGCATATGCTTGTGCTTGGCAAAAGTAGTGGCAGAAAGCATGTCAAACGACAGTGCTTAGAGTATTAAAGTTTTAACAAAATGTCAGAGAAAACTGGAAGCTGGTTAATCCACAGAAATCTGTCATAAAGATTGCATTGTAAGGTGGTTTCAGCATGAATTCTAGTGACATATGGGAGCTTAAAATATAATCTAATGATATATCTCTATCGGTGAGATGTTTATGTAACGATTGCAACAGAGATGTCTTTTCTTGTTAATTTATTAGGATAATGAAAGTTGCCATCTTTGTAGAACAATGCAAAGAACAAGTTTTATTCAGAAAAATCTTAGTGTCGGAACCAAAATGCCTTTTTTTTCCTCTATACATATATGAAAAAGAGAAATTATGCATCTAGTTTGAAGCATGCTGAAGACTGGCAGCCTGCTGTGTGGAAGTCTGTGTTGCTGCTGACTTCTGTTCTGCTCTGGGCATTAGCACATGTGCCCAGGAAAAAGATCTGATAGAAATACAAGTGAAAGACAAAACTTTGTTGAGAGAAAACTCTGACAGAAATAAGTTCATATGGGAATAATCAAGTGAATGTCTTTTCCAGTGGAACTGGAATTGAAAAAGCTCTGTCTGTAACGCTGAAGAAAAATCCTGAATTATTTCAATGTGCTGCCGTTTATAAACTATGGATTTTATTACTGTGCTGCTTGGTTTTATAGAAATGAAGAAAGAAATTTTGCAGTGTGGTTCCAGAATTCATATTGGTCCTAAGTTTAAAATATTTCTGTGCTATGGAAAGGTTTTTAATTCAAATATTTTTTGACAGACACAATTTTTAATGTGATGGGCTGTAATGTATCACTAACGAACCATCTGATTTTGTCTAAATCCCATATTTGACACAGTTGTTTTCTCATATCCTTCATGTCAGTGGCGATACTTACACATTACATTGATATTAATATTAATTACATACTTACAAATACTGTGACAGAGAGCAGAAGTCTCTCTACCATTTTTTTCCACAAGAGGTAAACTTGCACCGAACACTGACGGGCCCTTTGCAGCTGCTGCTCCTTGTGCGTGAGGTGAGGAGGCATCTCCTGGCAGGGCTCTGGGGGGCCCAGGTGCAGAGCACTGTGGAGGGATGGCCTGTCCCTGCCAGCTCAGTGCTCCCTGGGGAGCCACGACAGCCCTGTCACCTCCCCGAGCTCTGCAGCACCGGGGAAAGGTCAGTGCCCAAGAGGGGAAGCTGCCGTCACTCCTCGTGCTGTTACAGTGAGGGCTTGGAAGGGCTCAGCTCTTCACAATGATCAGGCACGCTGGATTTTGGCTACTTGTGGAGCTGTCTAAATAGATTCCAGCCACTTTTTAAAAGCTAGGTTTTCCGTTTAATAATTATTTTAGATAGGTTACAGGAGGACTGAGGAAATCCTGTCTAATACATTGCTGTGGAAGAGCATCCTTTTAAATAAGGATGAAAGTTATTACTACATATGTATTCAGATCATATTTGTTCTGAGTGATTTTCTGGAACCCTGAAAGATGTATGCAACTAAATTTTATACCTCTTTCCCTTTTCTCTCCCCTTTTCTCCCCTTTTCTCTCTCTCTTTTTTTTTTATAACATTTATGATTGTGTGAGATAAATCAGTGCCCAGTTTTGTAGATTCTGTAACAGGAAAGTACAGGCTTGCCACAAAAGATACCCATGTACACAATTACTTTTAGCTGTTGAAATATTTTCTGTATCTGAGAGAACAATAAGTCTCTGTTGGCTTGTTATGTGTGGTAGGGAGAGTTGTGTGGGTAAAATGCCATGTGATTGCCTTACTGTGGGCTGTGTCATAATGCAAGTGCACAGCAGAGTGAATTAAGGGAACAGATTTCAACTAGAGGGATCTACTGTTGGGCTTTGGAGCCCCCATGTTTTATTCTTCATAGAGTTTAGAGAAGAAAGATGTAGGAGGATATTAGTCCTTTTAATGTTGTTCAGGCACGTGCCAGCAGCACACTCCATGGATCTGTGATGCTTTACAATTCTTTGGACTATTAATGTTCACAGCAGATATAAAAACGGCACAATTCACAGGCAAATTGAACATATTTGTTTCATGACTGTGGTTTGGCTGTGTCTGCATATTTTTTTTCTTTTTCTCTATAATATGAGATCAATATTAAAAGCAATTCCATCCTTCTGTTCAGGAGAATGTCTTTGTGTTTTGTGATTCTGCTGAGCTCTTCTAAATGCTAAGAGAAATAAAAAAAAACAGCCTTAGAGTAGCATTTGTCTGATGAGTTAGTGTTTAGATCACCTAAGAACAATGAGCTAGCTAAAGAAATTGTTGGGTCTACCTGGATTGCCAATGGGAAGTTGTACATCCCTGTAAATCAGGTCATCCAACCTGACTTACAAGGGCATGTGCCCTTCTGAAGGTTAATTCTTTCCAGTTTCTGCATATGGAGTCCAGGTGTCTAGTCTGAGTCTCAGGGTTAGGATTGTGATTTTTAGGGATGCTACATCTCTCTCTAGCCTGAACTGCACTGTTAAAATCCTCAGAATTCTCAGTATGTTAATTTTGTCCTTTTGCACTGTGAACATTTAATATATATTCTGTCATGTTTACTCTGCTGGTGAAACTGGAAATTTCCTCAAATCCTCATATTCTGTGTCTATGGAATGTGCATTTTATATCTAGGCAGCAGCTCTATAATCTGGACAATTGGTCATGAGTCTTAGTGCTCGTCCATGAGTACCTGTCTTTTTATATAAATATATTTGAATCCTAAGAGGCTTTATTCATGGTCATTCATTCAAAATGAGAATGCTTTCAGGTTAGGTATAATCATGATTTGAAGGACTGTGTGTCTTCAGTCATCTTCTTTTATCGCTGGAGAAAAAACCTCTTATGTGTTATAAGTATTTATATCTCTAGATTCTCTCAGAAAAAAATTCTTAATTCCAAAGTAATCTTTGGAATGATCAGTCATCTGGGCTAGAGGAGCTAATACCATAATGTCAGACACAAGGCTTAGTGTCTCTGACATCGTGTGCACTTTTCCCTTGATTTTTCTTTTCAATTTCCAGGGTATCTGAGCACAGCCCATCACTCAACAATTTCCTACATGTTGAGCAGAGCCTCTGCAGCTCACTCCTGTGTGGCTCAGGGATGAAAAGCCAACCTGGTGACATCATGCCATACTCATATGAATGGTATTGCATTGACTACATTTGTGTTCTGTAGAGAAAACTGGTGACTAAATGCTAATGGATATGTGAGTACAATTGTTACAAGAAAAAGGAGCTGGAAATGTTAAATATCTCAGGTGTTTAACCCAGTTCCAAGTAGTGCACACTGACACCAGGCCTGGAGACTCCACCTGATGAAAATTCCCATTTAAGGAGTGCTGCTGTAAGGTGCAGAGCAAGGTGCATTTCTTTTTGTAGGTCAGGTCACTGATTGTTGTCATTAGGTTGACAAAAATGTGTATCTCTCAAAGAAAGCTCATTTATGAGAGTTGTGTCCCAGTAAGGGTGAGAAGCTGATGTGGAAAAGCACCAGACTGGGAAACAGATTTCTGATTCTACATTTACTACTAATTTGGTCACTTCTGTGACCTGTGGTGACATTTATCTGTGCTATAGTTTCTTTTTATACTGTATTAATGTTTCTCTGGCAATCCACTGCATGAGTTGAAGCTGTTGTAATCTAGAATGATTGTTAGGAGCATAGAGCATTAGGAAGAAGCTGGCCATAGTAAGAGAAATGAAATATAATACAGCTTTTCACAGGAAACAGTACTACTGTGGGAGAACTGCTTAAGTAAATTGTATTTCCAGGTTAGCAGCAATAATTGCTGTCAACATTATGCCCTTTGCATGTAATTACCTCTTTATTTAAAGCTGGTTTTGTAAAGCTTTTCCTATTCCACATGTTTTTTGATTCAGGCACCTAATAACTCCCCAAGAGAAAACACATCGTGCACAGATTGGCCCCATTAGTGCAAACTGCATAATAAGATAATACTATAGACTGTTGCACATTAATTTTCCAATTATTTTTTTTTTGCCTTTCTTACAGATTCCAAGCAGAAATTGATAGCATTAGGCAGTGTATGGGAGCACACTAATCTGATTTGTCTCTCCCCAAAGATTACAAGCTCTATGCCGTCTGGCCTGTTTGAACATAATGAACAGATTATATTATATTATATTTTTGCTGCATTTATTTTAAAATATTTGTTATCATATCAGTATTCACATATAACATTTTAAAAATAAATCCAGTATTATTTATGTATGTATTTTTAAGAAAAGCAAATTAGTTCAGGTAATCAAGAGATTTTCAATACCAACAAGATTTGAAAAATAGAGCAGGTATATTGAAATCCAGGGGATTAAATGCACTCCACCTGATTGCATTTATGTAACATATGTATGAATTCCTGATTTTTTTTCATATTTCTTTGACTTTGAACTCTTTTTTTTTCTTTTCTCTTACAAAACAGAAAAGTACTTGGAATGTAGCTAGTTAAGAGAATTTAATTTTCAGGAACACTCAAGCCAGCCTTCTTTTATCTGAAACATTCCGTTAGTGTCTTTTATTTTTTACTGTATAGGAAGTTGACAGATTAAAATTAAACACTTTGAATATTGAGGGCATTTGCACATGAGAATGGGATTGCAATGGGGAAAAAATTTCCTGCTTTTTTGTCTCAATCAATCTCCACAAGGACAGAGAATATTTTGTCTTTTCTTATAAAACTGTAGAATATCAAGTATGAGAATAAATGTTTGTCACAGGAACAGACATTCCTTTGAAGAACTAAAAAAGCCACAAAAAACCCCAAACCAGAGATCAGAATAAGCCCTGCTGCCCATGTTATTAATAGAACCAGAGCTCAAGGAGACATGAGGATCTGGAATATTTCAAGGAGATGCCCTCAGGTCAGAGATTTTAGGAAAACTTTCACAACAAGGTCATGCTGGTTTGGATGCTGCAGTTATGTTCTCATCTTTGCAAGCAGCCAGAGTTTTCATCTGGTTTGTAGGATGGATGTGAAAGTGGTTTGTTGGGATTTTTGGGGGTTTTTGTTTGGGTTTTTTTCCCTCTCCTGTGGTGTAAATCCCAGCAGCACAGGTGAGAGGTCAGAACAATTGAGGGCTGAGGATCGAGAGGAGATATGATGCTGTGTGAGGCTTTCTGTTTGACATGGGGTTACAAATTTAAATGATGAGATTATGCTATTACCTACTTTTTTTACAAAGTAAAATCTAAAAGTGATGTGGAATGTGTGGAACAGATTTGCTTGAGATCACTGACACTTAAATCTGATTTTGGAAAGAGGCTAAATTTGATATAGCTGCCTTCACTGTGTGAAAGCCACACATGTTAAGTCTCCAAGGTAAAGCCTAAAGTAACAGAATCCTACTGATCAGCACTGGTAATTCATGAATCAACCCAGCTTTTATTGATTAAATCTGATGGGTTTGATAAATATGTGATGAATAAAGGCAAAGTATTGTATTTAAGCATATTCCTTGCACATTTTTCAATTTTCTTTCAGCTGCCTTGCCCCATTTCAGTTATCAGTCTTTTCTTATTAGGGCAATTCATTATTAGGATGAAGAAGAAACAGTATTATGTGAAAAAATAACATGTTAAAGTGACTTCTCAGCCTTGCATATTGATCAAAGCTATCTAAATGCCAATCAGGTGAGACTTTTCCAATCTTCAGTAACAGCTGATCCATTTTCATGGTTATTCCTAGACAGAAAATAAACAATTGGAATTATTATTATTCTTTTCTATGAATTGATTTAGTGATTTTTTTTTTCAAGTACATCATTAGGACTGGGGGGAGGGGTCTGAGAGTGGGGGACTTCTGATTTCTTAGTGATTGCAAATGTTTCAGTATATTCCTGTAGTTCAGTATATCCTTAAGGAAATAAGAGGAATTTGTAAATATTCAGTGGGGAAAGAAAAACTGTATATATAAAGTAAAAATCTGGATTGGTCTGTAGTAAAGATATGCAATGTATATAAATACAGATATATGTATATAAACTAATGAGGCAGCATTTTTGTTTCTTCTAAAGCATCAGTTCCCTATTTAAAGTAGTAGGTGAATGATACATGTATAAATGCAGAAATCTTGGGTTTAGTTATTCAAGTTCATGTACACAAAATCAATGGAAGAGGCGGAATATCTGTCTTCAAAAGCTCCATTATAAAGTAGAGCCTTGTATCTAAATCAAGAGTGATCTCTGCCTGTAAGTGACTCAAAAGTTCCTTTGTGTTCCCACAGAAACACTTATTTGCTGTTTAAACTATTGAGCAGCTGAAGTGAACTGCTGACAGATTGTTTTATTATTTTGCTGTTCTTGCTAGGTGTAGTTAAAAGCATAGAAACTTCATTGTCAGGTAGCATCAACCTACTTCAACAAAAACAGAAAGCATGTAACACATTACTTATTTTAATAAGAAAGATGAATTAGAAAAGAGAGAATTTTCCAGGAATTTTCATTTCATAGTTACTGAATATAAGCGAGGAGAAAGAGTGTTTTCCTTTCCCCCTGAAGTTACATTTTGCTTTAAAATAAAATAAAAGGATTACTCTGGTTCTGCCTATATCAACCTGTAAAAATTCGTCAGCCATTACACAGTGAAATGAGTAGAGGACTCTGTGAGTCCCAGCCTAAGCACCAGAAGGATGTTCCTTTCTTGGCACCTACCTGTCTTCCTAGTTCTAGTGACTCCCAGAGCAGTGTGGGGCACTGTGCACATTTAAGTTCTCCAGGTCTGTTACTAACTGTAGACTTAGTCTTGTTTTACTATCACAGCCCAGTGGTGCAGAATGAGAGAAGAGTGAAAAAAATAGCAATAATGGTCAGCATAACAGCAATTAAATCTCTTCTGCTGGGAGACAGGGCAATAATGGAAAGTGGAGATTCAGGTCTGTGCTACAATTCTTTATTCAGTGTGCCTTCTGTCAGCCAGAGTTAGAGCAATTCAGTTTTTAGAACTGAAACCCCCTTTAAGATATCTTAAGTAATGTTTTAGTCTCTTAAAATTGTTGATTCCTACATATTGCTGAGATTTAAAAGCAGTGCTGCTGTAGGAAGAATTAAAATACCTGATTTTAGAGGTGCAGGTTATAATTGATGCTAGGTGCCCACACAGGAATTGAGGCATTTCTTCAATCAACAGCTCGCAGCCACTTTTCAGCAGATAATTAAAGTCACTTGCTGACTGAGATCTGAGTTAGGGTAACCAAATGCTCTAGGTGAGAAGTGGGTTGGAAGGAAATCCACAGTGCACAAACAAATAGCAATCACACAGCACATATCATGCCCTGGAGGCTTTCTTGCCGGTGTAAAAGCAACTTTACAAAACTAAACATGTTTTCAAAATAAATCAGATTTGTTAAAGCTGAATATATTTAATAAAACCACTTCAGAACATACAGTAATTTCTATTGCTTTGGATGGCTTGGTGAGATGGACTTCTAAAGCATTATTTTTTCCATTCTGGATTACGAGTAATTGCTTTTATTTCATCTACCCTAAGATGTAGCACTTCACTTAGAGAACCAGTAATATATAGATTTAATTCACAATTTCCCAAATCACAAGGTTTTATTTTGCTTTCAGTAAAATTAATTGAAAGCAATACCTTGCATACACCTTCATTTTATGATGAAAATTTTTATTTTCTAAATTGAATTAAAATTCTTATGTGAAAATTACAGTAATGGTGCTCAATATTTCTGTTATTCAAAGGGCAGCCTTTAGGCAAAGATGATTTTTTTTAAACACTCTTTGCTTTGAGGTTTTAAAATTTTTTTTCTCTTATTATTTACGTAATTGTAAGAGCTCAAAGCTTTAATCTTGATGCTTTATTTGTCCTGCACTCTAGCTACTTATGGATTTACTAACAGTAGGGTTCATTAATGCTGGGTTTCTGATATGTATTCCTTTCCTTTCATCACTAATAGGATAGGATTTTAACTCATAAGTATAATGCTGATGGATATAATGAACAGCTTAATCAGGGGCTTCATCTTTCATCAGTGAGGTCGTCCAGTGACTTGATGTTAATGATAATGAAGTTGCTAGTGAACCTAGAGAAAAACATTAACTGCAGTCATTAAATATAGTAGAATTGAATTTGGATTTCAATTCACAATGTTAGTGAATGTAACCACTTGCCAGATGTAGAAAATGCTCTTATTGGACAATATATCCCTTCTAGAATTGTAGATGAAGGGTATGTTTCCAGGGATGTTTTGCATGTGGATCAAAGTAAATACCAACACTCTCCTAAGTATAAGAAATATCAGAGAATATAACAGAAAATGGGGATGATTCAGTTAATGGCTTTAGTTGATTTTTAAGATTTCTACTGTTGGGAACACTTAAAAATTAGTCATCTATATTTCAGGAGGTGTTCAAATATCTTTAGGTAAGTAAGTGTCCTCATTGCTACTTTGGGCATGCAAGAGGTAAATAGTAGAATTTAAGAAAATCTTAAATTAATTAAACTTGGAAAATATTATAGAACTGAGGTTTTTTTTTGATTCTGCCTATGTGGCTGAACAGGTGCTCTTGGCTATCCTTCCAGGTGGGGCATTGTGGGTCAATCCCAGTGAGGAAGCCAGTTTCACTCAGTTTGTCTTCTCTGCCGTTTTGACGTTGTTGTCTCACCAAGGGAATGAGCTCGGGCTCACTTGCCCACTTGCCATATGCTGTGGCCACAACCTTTGTGTCCTATGGCCACTCACAGCTGCTTACAGGAAGCTCTGCAGCTTCACAGAGGGGAGGTGAAAGGTGCAAATAAATGGGATTTAAACTGTGTGCAGAAATAGGAAAATCAGCATGCCAGTGCTCCAGCAGTACTGCTTGGGCTGGATTAGGGTTTTGGGATGAGTCAGAGGCTGCTGCAGCAGCGCTGGGAGCTGAGAAAGCAGCACTTCCCCAGTCTGAGGGAAACAAGGGTCTAAATGCCACTGGAGGATCTCTCTAGCAAATGCAATCTGAATTATGACCCAAATGTTTGTTACCACATATTGCTTGTCACTTTACACTTCAGAACAGGTGTTAGCCACAGTCTTCTGGCAAAATTTTATCTTTGCTAATTAAATTCTGCCCTGCTAAACTCCTCCTGTAATTTTAATTGGATTTTGCATTCCTCAATGTATGCTTTATACTGTTGTGTGAGGCTACTTTGTGCTATTAAATGGCTGCATTTAATTGGTAGCTGGCATACTCCTTAACCCCTAATACATATAATGATAATTTGGGAAGTGATTTAAAATTTATTACTTTTAGTAGCTAAAATCCATGAAGTCTTCATCAGACAAAACTCACTCTCGGTTTCTCTTAGTTTTCTCAAGGGATTTTTTTTTTTTGGCTAAAAACTGTGTTACAGAATTGTCTCTAGGGAATGTACAGGTAGAATTGCAAAGTGTTTCTTTCTTAAAAAAAAAAAAAAAAAAAAAAAGAGCCCACCTTTCCCCATGCTGGGAACTAATTTTAAAAGAAAGTACTGTAGTACAAAGACTGCAAAAGAAACTAAGCTGAAAGATTATTCTCATGAGACAGAAGTCTGGTACTAAAAACTGGTTTTTTCTATGCTTTAGACAAGTCAGCTCTTCATAAGATTTTGTATTAATTTGCCCATAGCATAAATATATAGTTGAAGTGAATTTAGGTAAAAATAGAGCCATAAACACTTCTATTCTACCAAAGGTGAAGTAAAGACAGGTTGAAAGCAAAATTGTTTCCCTTGGATTTTCCTCATGTGCTGCTGAATAATTTTCCTTTTTAAGAAGGGCCTTTCTTTGTTGGAATGGGTTTTTGCCTTTTCCAAATTTTATTTGATTTTTGCATATCTATAATTTCAGTTCTGAAACACATCTAGCCTTTCCAAACTAGAATTATTTTTCCCTTGGTCATGCTGGTTTTTATATGAACGAGTTTCTAATGCAGCCTAGTGTTGTAGTGATGGTAAAAATAGCTGATAATACACACCCAGGATGAGCCCAACAATTTTTCTAATCACCTTTCTGTGTGAAAAACATTTAGATCCTCAACAGGTGAAAACCCTCAGGAATCTATTGATACATCAACCCCATCTGAGCCACTGTCCCTGTATCATTTTCTTTCATCAAACCAAAATTCTGAGGTTTCTGAATTACAAATAATTCTGAAATTTTGACATACAGTAATTCTGCAGAGCACAGATGATGTAAGTGCAGTTTCTGTATTTCTGCTAATTTAAAAGATTGTTTGCAACAACGTCAGGGAAAATCCTTTTCAAAGAAGGTATCATTGCTGGACGTGCAGCTCTGAAGTAAATCCATGGGAATGTTGCCATTTTCATGCGCAACAATTAATAATGCACAGCATTTGATAATGACTTCCTGTTTTTCCTTTTTCCTAATATTCATTGTTATTTATATGGGATCTTTCTTGAGATACTTGATATTAAAATTTTGTTTGTTTATAGTCATAGCTATATGTATTAGGTTATGTAATTATGCTATTTAGCGTGGTTACACATTTTAAAATCTGGATATTCTTATTCTTTGCCACACAAGAGGCCTTTCATTTTAAGCTTTGGAAAAATAGTTGCTTTATACAATCATAGTAATAAAATATTTCCTTATAATTACTACAGCATACATGTACTTGTTACATAAACAGGGTACAGCAGTAATTTAATAATGCAAATTTGGGAGCACCACAGATAGGACAATGGTTTGATAACCATGTTTACACGGTGGCTGTTAGATACCTGCCTCAGGGATGTGTCCCTGAGCCCTGACAGCTTCCTGGGCACCGAGGATGCTGCAGAGCAGAGGAGGAATCCAATTTTCATATTTATGGTAGCAGAGCTCACTGTACTTTCAGTTTCTTGCTTCTGCACTGAAGCAATATGTTCCCTACAAGTAGCAACTTTTCTGATTCATAAAGCCCACAGACACATACAGGATAACACTTCCAAAGGAAAGACAAAGTTAGAAAATAAGAATATAGATGTAGATAATGTGTGATGCACATAATCCTTGGGTTGTAAGGATAAGCTAGGAATGAATGTCACTGTGTGAGGGAAAAGGCAGTTTAAATAAGAAACAGACAGGCACAGGTATGGAATACTGTAGGTTTATTTGAAAATAGTTACACTGGTGTTTTGGTGTTGTTTTTTCTTTTTTTTTTTTTTGGTAGTGTGGAGGTGAATTTGACTCATAACTCCTTCAAGAATGATTCTGTGCAGTTGTCAGGAAAGTATAGTGATTATGAAGCACTACTTATAACATATTCCATTGCTGCATGGTTTATTATACATTATTGTATTATTCATGTGTTTTTCTCTTCGTTTTTTCTGAAGAATGGTGTTTATTTCAAAGGCACGAGAGAGGTGCAGTCCACATGGGGCTCTCAGCAAAAAGTTGTAGTTCTTTAATTTTTGTATTTGAGGCTGATTTCCTTTTATGTATGTTAAAATATTGTACTGGATTCTTCTTAATGAACATTTATATGCAGATATCCTGTTTTTCCAGCCCAAGAGACAACCTTATGTAATACATATTTGCATATTGACACAGTTACAATACTAGAGCTAGAGGAAAACAGAATAAAAGTCAACAGTGTGTTAAAATGTGCTTGCAGGGAAAAGTCCCTTTAAAGGTTGGCATTATCTTGTCTCAGTCACATCTACTTCATGAAATAGGCATAGCCTCCAGCAATGCCTGGAGCTGCAGCTCAGAAGAAAAGTGAGTGTTAGAAAAGTTAGAGACAATTTTGTGAACTTAGAAACTTCTGAAATGTGGTAATGAAACCTAGTATGTACCTAGTATGGTACATAAATGCAGATCAGAGGAGAACACCAGATACTGAGTGAAACAGTATATTACCTATAGAGAAGGATTTAATGCAGCTTTTTGGTACATAAAAGCCAAAACTTTAAACTTGACTAGGGCAAGTGAATTTTCCTAGTGAAAAAAATGTGGGATGAGGTTGCATCTGCCATGGATTTATGGAAGTAGCTGCTGAATGGTGTGTTTGAGGCTCTAAGGGTTAGTCTCCCGTGCCAGGTAAATGCAGAGTGCTGAAGTAGCTTTCATCCTCCTTTGGCCTTGTGCCCATCTCCTGTTAAAACACTTCCAATTCCTGCTACCTTGTGCACACCCATCCAGAACCATTAGCATCTTGTGACCCACCAAATAACTTTTCTCTGTATGCCATTTCTAAAAGCTGGAGGGATGGATGTCAAAAGAATTTATTCTGGCCTCTTTCAGCATCCTCAGAAAGTAGCTGGGATCCTGCCAACAAACCTGTGCTGTCTTTCTGATAGAGGTGTCACAACAGAGTTTCCTGCAGGAAAGTCCTCTGAGCCTTGAGGCACACAGCTCCCACTAAAATATTTTGAGGAGGCAGCGATGTGGTTTCTGATACCAACCAAGCTGTGTGAAGGACATAGAAATGTTACAGGACTATTGCAATTTTTAGAAAATAATGATGTAGTTCTAACAATATCATGGTCTATAATTAAAGTTCCTATAAACTTCATTCACATGGTACTGTATAAATAGTTCTCCACATCAAAGGTAGATGTAATTATCCTTGAAAAACTTGACAGAAGACTTATCCAGATAGAAAAGAAAAAGTTCCCAAATCTATACATGTGGATGACTTTAGAAGGAGCATTAATTATATCTTGCTCATTACTAAAAGAAAATTAATTTCTGCAGGTTCAGTTAAGTGTCCAAACCCAACCATTATTCTATATGTGTAAAAATCTTTGGGCATTTTTACATTCTAATGAATATTTCACTCTTGGCAATAGCAGGTTTTAGCATGTTCCTGCTGGACAGTCTATGAGACCAATGTTCCTAAACCTTCATAACTAGATTTTTACCTAAAAGTAGAAGTAGTTTAGATACTGTGATGTCCTTCAGGCAAAGATGGAATAATATTTCAGAATATTACCTCACACTTCATTGCAAGCTAGCACATCATAATGAATAAATGTTTTTCTAAATTGGAAAAAAAATGGCACAGCCACAAACAGAAGGGCTTTCTTCTACAAATTGCATTTTTTTCCTCGTGGCCTTGTATTTTTAATACAGCTATGGAATAATTAAGCAGAGTGGAGTATTAATGCAATTTTATAAATAAGGTTAAGGTTGCCAGATGTTGTTCATTTTTCCTCTTTTTTTTTTAATGTACATCAGCATTCAAAATGTAGGCTGGTAGTGGGTTGCAGGAAACTTAGAACATTTGGTCTTACATATCTAAGGTATTAAAAATTGAGCTTGTGCAGATGATGCTTTGCTGATTCATTTGTTTGGATATACCCCTCATTTCTATTTCCAGTTTCAAAAAGACAATTCTTAAATCAGATGAGAGAGAAACAGCATACACAGTCTTTTCATGAAGTCTTCTCTGAAATAAGCAAATTTTGAGATTTGTTTGTCTAATAGAGAACAATATTCAATGGCCTTCATAATTTCCAGATTACATATAATTGTTTTGGACAGCAATTTTCCTATGCATAAATTATTTAATGTAGTCAAATGAGATAAGAGTATAGGAATCAGCTCAAATTATGAAGTACAGGCTGCAGTGATGGTAGGGTGCAAATATAAGTATTTGGTTTCCCTACATGATCCTTGTCCTTACTGAAAGGAGAGAAGAGAAGAGAAAATTATTTGTCGTTTACACCCACTCACTATGGATGTACATTTTACTATAAAAGTTCTGAAATATGGCTTTTGAAAAGTAGAAGACAGTTGCTAATAATTCTTTTCAAAGAACAGAAACAGTGTTTAGTTTTATACAAAGAGTTGAGGATTAAGAGATTTCCATCAATCTTCAAAAATATCTTTTCAGAATATAGTTGAAAAATTTAGTGGATGTGTATATCTGTGCATCAAAGTATCAAAAATTGTTCCTTCTGCACCCATGTTGGCTATTCAATATTATGCCAAAAGCACACAGTACTTCCTATTTGGATCATTACTTATGCATATCCCTCGTTTAAAAACACAAAAGAGTTTTCATATTTGATTGTGGGGTTGATGAGATTACCTATGCAAATTTATGGATTTCATAAAATGATCCAGTTAATATATGACAGGCATTATTCATTTACTGACTTGTTCAGTTGAACATTTTTAGCCATGTTCATTAAAGTATGTGCACTTCACTACCATGCTCTTTAAACTGGAGGGTTTGGGTGTGGCAGAAGGTTCAAGCAGACCTTGAGTAAGCTCTGGGCACTCTGAGTTCTCTCTTCCATGTAGATCTCCCAGTTCAGCTTTCTGGGACATGTGCTTTGTCTCTGATTGAGATTAAATCTTGTGAACTAGGGTAAACATTTGTTTTCCTGTAAGCAATTTTTGATGCCTGGGTGATATTTAAGGTATTTTTTTTAAATTTAATTTTGACTTTTTTAAAATTGATTTGAATGTGGAAGAAAATAGCTATGAATTGTGTAGTAAAATATTCAGTCTTTAAACATAGGAAATAATTTATATTTTCACTCTGTTGATAGTTCTGGGAAAAAAAGCCTGCCTATAATTGCCTATACCTGATTGTACTTGTCTTTTCTCAATGGTTATTTTCACTTGAGTTCTGTTCATTTTGTGATTTAATGGCATTGAAATAGATCACTTAAGTATTCATGTATTCATTTTTATCCTATTTACATCAGTTCACATTTCAATAGAAATTTATTTCTGCCTAAATGTTGCTTTCCTCAGCAATGATTGGTATCATCTTCATCGTTGCATATTGCAATTTCCTATTGCATCTTTGAAGATCTACTGAGAAGTGAAAGTAAAATTCTTGTTTTTTTCTGTGTTGCTGACAATAAAATTGAGATTTAAGAAAATAGTTCATTATATTGGGTTTCTTAATATTGAGTTTTGCAGTTTTCTACTATAGTCTACTTTTAATTGCAAATGAAACTAAGCTTCCCGCCATCTTTTATGTCTAGGACAGATTTGTCGTGTCTCATGCAGTTACTTGTGTGTTCCAGAACTCCTTTTTTTCTGTGGTAGGTGTAATAAGGAAATAATAAACTTGACTGAACAAGTCTAATGTATACTAATCTGGTTTTTTAAATTTAAAGGGCTTTTTTCTCCATAATTTTAGTAGTAGTGAATGTGAGAAATATGTTTAGCTCTAACTTTATATTGACAACTGTTGCCACCCATGATTTCCTGACATATTTGCTTAATGTCACCCATGCTACACTGAAATAACCTTCAAGATGATCCAGACTTAATCAACGTGCTGACATAATGCTGTCAACCTTATCCTCAGAAAAGGTCATCTGCTAAATGAAGTAAGTGGGTTAGGGCATACAAACTGTGGTAGAAATGGGGGATAGGATGTTTCTGTGTACTATATAAAACATTATCTAAAGCTGTTTGTTTTCCTACAGAAATCAGATACATAGTTTCCACAGTGATGGAAATCCCTGGACTTTAGCCATTTAAATAAATAAAACTAAGCCAGATATGTTGTACTTTATTGTGTTTTGGGATACATTTAATGCATAAGCATGGCACTTGGTCTGCAGGACAAAAGGATGATGGAAACCAGAAGGAAAAAGATGAAGAGCATCCTTGCGTGCAGGAAGTGGGAGAGGTCTGTGCTCCAAGGTACCCAGAGGGTGCCCAGTTCTCCCTGGAGCCCCAGAAGGAGCTGGCTCTGAGGCTGTGGCACCCTCTCTGTGCCACTCAGCCACCATGACCTTCCTTTCTCCAGGCACATTCTGCTCCACAGGCTCTTGTCTCTGCTGCATGAGGAGCTCCTAGGCTTGCAGGATCTCCACAGTGTTGAATGCAACAACTTTTTAGATCCTTCATAGTGGTGGGAGTAACTGAACTTGTAGAAGCAAAAAGATTGTGAGAAATTGCTGTGTTCCAGGAGATAAAAGGTTTTGGATATTATTGCATTGATACAGTTCTCCCTATCTGATTCTGAGCTCTCTTTCTTTTCTAGAAATATTGTAGCAGTGGAAATATATTTATGAAAGCATTTTGCAGGAGGTTCTTTAAAGTATTAAAGATTTTCAGTGAAATCATTAGGGGAAAAAAAAATAAGGTGTTCCATCAGGATACCTATTCTGTAAGTTACCAGGCTTCCTGTAAGAATCAGCTTGAAGTATCTGCATAAAAATTAAACTTGATTCTGCTAATATCATGGAAATCCCACTCTAAGGCCTGGAATCAATTTTATTATTTCATTTGTTCATCAAAAGACATTTACTTTGTTTAAGTAGCTGTATATAGTAATTACAGCATTGCATTTGTCTCTTTCTTTGACCTACCCTACTCTCGCCAGTAAGGAGCCATTTGTACAACTTGAAGATGATTGTTTATTGAGAATATTGCCAATTTAATCTAAAAAATCAATTGAATTTCACTGCAGTCAAAAAATTGTACATCCTTTTTGTATCCAAATCCTCAGAGCCTTAGGGGAAAAAGCCTTTGAAGTGGAATGTAAGAAGAATTTTAATATTTTATGCAGGAATTGTAATATTTTATGCAGGAAGACAGAACTTAGAGGGGATGAGAAAGAGGAGAAAGAAACAAGTATTATGTACTTTTTCCAATTGCTCTGGCACACAAACTCTGCTTTTCCCACTCACCCTTGTATCACCCTGCTGGTTTCAGCACCTCATGTCTTGTGTTCTCCTCAGCTTTAAGCATCTCTGCAAATTCAAACACTTCTGACTTACTCTTCCTGGCTATGTTTTTGAATGAATAAGTGGAGGCTGAAGTGATGCAGTGAAACAAGTTTGAGAGATCTGAAAGGTTTCAGAATTTCAAAATATGTTTGCATGTTATTTACAATTTTATAACTAATTTTGCTATTTACTCTGTAAATGCAAAACTGCTGAAGAAAATCTTGATAAAGGAGGGAGTAGTGGTTCTATTTTTAAAAATAAATGAAATGCATAGATATTGCTACTAAAGATACTCTACACTGTTATACAAACAGGATTAATGACTTAATATTTCTTTATAGCGTTCATCTCATTTTAAAGGGCCTGTAGATGTCAAGTTCTTCAATTACTCTGAGTCTATGACCTACATTTATATAAATTAATGTATTATGATTGCTAGCTAACAATATCTTGTATAGTTGTAATCAAAACATTCACTTGGGTATAGATATCATATATGAGTTCTCTCCATTTTATTTTGGGAAGCTACCATATAGTGAGTGTCTAGGCAAAAAAAATCCACTTGATAGCAGCAGGAGAAATTAAATAGCTTGTTATTCATTCCCTACTTATGAGGCCATAGGTTTTTGTATATAGTAATGTACATTTGTGATTTTTTTTCCCCCCAAAAATGCCATGTGTATAATGCAACTCTTATTCTCCACCAGGTATATGCTGTTCATCTTGTAAATGGTTCCTTTGTAATAGTCTTTAAGTCCAGAATCTGCTGTAGACTGAGTTCTCATCTCTTTTTTTATTGGTGAGCAAAAGACAAATAGCTCAGGTGATCAAAGGTGAGGGCTGTGCTCCTAGCTTTCCCCAAATCTCCAGACCTGCTCAGCAAAAATTTTGGAGTAGCTGAGCAGTGCTTCATTATAATTGCATGCTCTCAATGCTCAGAATCACAGGTACAGGTTGTAACTTGAGGAGCAGTTGTTTGGATAAGCTTTAGCAGCTGGAGGTGGAATTCAGACAGCTGCCAACAGGATGCTTTTGTCTCCTGTGTCTCCTAGTCAGGGCTGAGGTGGTTCTCCTTTGCTCAGAGGCGATGCAGGGTGTGTGCATGTACTGCCCAAGCTCACACAAATTGCTGATGGTTCAGAACAGAGAGCTTAGGGCATGGCCTCAGAATCCTCCCTTTCTTTTAGGAACATTTTCACTGTTTTGCATGTTTGTCATTTCCCTCTCCCTCCTCTCCCCCCCCAGAAAAAAAATCAGCAGCTGCCCTACCTTCAGTCTCCAGGTGCTGCCATAGTGTCAGTAATGTGGAGCACTTGAATTCCTACACATGTAAAATATCTCCTGGCTGTCATGTATAAACTGCAGCATTGTGAGGCAGTGAATCCTGATAAATCCTGAGATTTCCAGAAAAATCTTTTCTGCCGTTGTATGGTGTTTCTAATAATTGTCTTGTGTCTAAATATTTTCGTTTTCAGTCAGTAATGTTTCATTTTAGGTTGTTTGTATTAGAATTTCCTACTTTGGACTTGTCTTGAATAGGCTGGGAAAAAATTGGTGCTTCTATAGTTTCTGTGTGAAGGGGGTTTTATTTTATGTTCTATTAGTTGTTTGTTTTTCCTCTACAGTGCTTCGTCATCTGTCATCCCTCAATGCATACAGGATGATAAACTCCCTGTCCCTGTTAATGGGAGTCGAGAATGTTTTGCTTCTCTCAGGATTGGTGCCATATTACCAGGACAATGTATTGATTTGGGTGACTGCCAGTGTGTGATGCATGACAGAAATGAGAAATTGAACTTTCTGAACGTGAAATAAATCGTGCTGATGATGATATATAAATGATTGAGGGAAAAGCAATCAATCAGATGCTCTCTGCTGGCAGGAGAGCTACATGCAATTTAATATATACTAAACCAACAGTTATTTACAGTCTAAATCAAATCGTGTTCTGTGCTAAACTCATATTCTTGCAAAGATTACTTGGAACATTTTTGGGTTTAGTATGCTTTCCTTTCTGCTTTACCAACACGTGGTGTCTCATAATTTAGAAATATTAAACTGACTCTATTAATTCTTGTTTTTTCTTGTCAAGAGCTACAGATTGTTTTTTCTAGACTGCTTATTACTACTTGAAATTGGTTGATTTTTAAATAATTTTAACTTGTAAGTAGAGTTGTTTTGATTCCCAGATACCTGCAGAAGGAGTTTATTATAGCCACCAGTAATTGGACTTTACTGTAAAACATCCACTAGGGACATGAATAGGCCCATTCTCTCTTTTGGCAGATGTTTTGCAGATATTAGACTTATATCCAATTATCTTTGGGTACTTTGTCAGTACACAAGAGCATTCATGTGCAGATGACTGTAATATTCTTTGCTCTCCTTCTCCACACTCTGAAATGAACAGGATAATTTATCCTTTTTGGAAAGAGAAGTATTTTAATGAAAGCTTAAAGAGACTTCCTGAAATTCTCTTTATTAAGGGGTCCTGTCATTCTAGGTCTGTCTCAGGCTATCATTTGTCCAATGTAAGACCCTTCAGCAGCAGAGAATTCTGCTCAGTTCTCCCCAAAGCCACCCAGAGCTGCAGAGTTTGGAATCTTCAGTTTGAGCTTTGGGGAGGGAGTTTCCAAGGATTCCTGTCTCCAAAGTAGTTGTCATTGTTTGCTTTGTGTTAAGGCTGTGAGAATCCAAGGAGAAGCTGAACCACATCTTCCTGGTAGAGGGTAATGTTGAAGCATTTGGCAGTCAGCTGGAATGTAAACCCTGGAGTTCTCTTGAGTGAGCCTTGGTATGATTAGACAGCTCTAGGCTAAACTGTTCATAGGCAGTTCAGCAAAAAACTGCTTCTAACAGTTATTTTAAGAAATACAACCAAATAAAAAGTCATTTGGGCTTTTTATAAACAATTTCTCTTACATAGAAAAGTGGGATTTTTCCCTGCCAAAACTTTATTTTAGCATTTTAGCATTTGTTTTTTTCAGAAATAAAATAAAATACTTATTTATTAGCTGTGACGTTTAACAGTTTAGTTACCTCAGAATTAAACATATTACTTTGATTAATCCAAGTTCAGTAAATAGTATTAGAATCTGGAACTTGCCATTGGAGGGCAGGGTTGATGTCAGAATATCAGCAAAACTTGACCATATCACAAAGATACTCTCAAAAAAGTAATATCAACCTTTTTAAACTCTCTAAGGGTGTTCTTTTATATTTTTCTTAACATGAGGTGCAGTAAGTTGCTTTTACATCTCAATGTCAGCCAATATAATTATTCATCTTTATTTTATTTTCGACTTTATTTTCTTTCTCTCTCTGAAAGCCTAGACAAAGACTTGACAAATATGAAGTTGCTAGGCAGGAAAAGATAAGTAAGCTGTCTGCCTCTTTTCTGAAGACAGACTTGTAATGAGGACAGTAAGAGTCGCTTATCAAAAACTCTGGAATTGCTATCAACATACTATACGAATGTATCTACCAAAATACTTTTAATAATTGTGTGTATTAGATTTTTATAGTTGCTTCAATATTTTTACAGATTATTTGGTTCATGTCTTCAAACTTGCTTGCCTTCTGCTAATGCTGTACAGCTGGACTCTACTTGAATTATCAAAAATTAATGATGCACATTTCAATGAGCAATTTTACAGATTCTATACATTATTCCTTGAAATTCAGTGGTATTTGAGCATTCTAAAATGGTATTTTGTGTACAATCTTGTCCTTTGTCTGTAGATGAGGACTTAAGGTGTTTATGTATTTATTATCTTAATTTGCAAAACAGTCATGATCATTATTCTGTGTTTTAATTTCAGTGACAAAAAGGTTTAGATTAATGCATAATGAAACATTAATGAAAATTGTATTTCCTGGTTTTGCAATAGATTTATTTCTGATGTCTCACGATCATTTCTGTACACCAACTCTGGAGCATGGAACTTGGCTCAGGTGCCATTTGGGAACCCAGATTCCCTTCTCATAGATATGTTTTATGACTGTGTGAACATGTGCTGGGTTCTGGGGTGTTTTGTTGGGTGGTGGGAATTTTATTTTTCTTTGGTTGATTTCTTGTGGGTGTTTTTTTGCCACTGATGGGTGTTGCATCTGCTATAGTTGCTTCCTATGAGGCCTGTTACAAGCCTCAATGAATGTTGCTGTCTATTACTGCATTCAAGCCATTTTAGAAAAAGAATTATGCTGTTTTACAACTAAAAACTAAACATTGTGAGTGCTGATGTTTCAGCTCAAGGACAGAAATTACAGTAAACTTGTGCTGTTTTATCCAGCCTCAGGATCAGAAGTTACCATAAGCTGATGTACAGTTGCTATCTGGAGATGGGATGTGTGTAGTCCTAATTTGGTTTTAAAGCTCTGCTTTTGTTAATACATTCATGTAATATATCTTAAAAAAAAAAAAAAAAAAAAAAAAAAAAAAAAAAAAAACACACACAACACAAAGCCAACAAATATTAAAATGCACCTAGAGTAGCCTTTTGAAGTTATATTTGGAATGACCTGTGTCTGTGTGTTTGTAAATGGCTTAATTTTAGAAATATATTTTATATGTTTTGAGTTAATGAACTTTTCCCCATGATGTCGGAAGAGACATGTATCTCACTTATTTATTCCTGTTTTTATAGATGGCTATACAACAGATGACATTGAATTTTACTGGCGTGGGGGTGATAATGCAGTCACAGGAGTGACAAAGATCGAACTGCCACAGTTCTCCATTGTAGACTACAAGCTTATCACCAAGAATGTTGTTTTCTCTACAGGTTTGTAGAGGGTAGCTTAAAAGGGGAATTCTTTTAAAGACTTCTAAAACTGGATTAATTCTCAGTGTGCAGTTGAGGAGCAAAACTTTTGGGAACAGGAATAAAATAGAGCAGCAGCTGTGAATTTGGAAAGCAGAAGTTTTTGTTACAGCTTCCATAGTGTATAAGGCACTATTCATTAACATTTGTAATGTGTCATGTTAAGGCTCATCAAATGAGCTGTATTTTCTGTTTACCTATGAAAACTGATTAAGTCACTTATACCCCTCTGTGCCATAAACCCAACCCAGCATGTAGGATATTTAGGAACCTTTTTCTCTGTATTTTTAGATGTTCCTTTTGCCAAGTTAAGGATGTATTAGACTAATTATTTTCTCTTCAATATAAAATCTTTAAAATGCTTGTTCCAGGATTTCCACTTTAGCCAATTCTAGCAAGTGTATGACTTTCTGAAGCCTGAAAAGATGCTTTCTGAGAAGGAGCCAAAAATCAGATTGCATTTTATGAAATAAAAATAATAATAATAAAAACCCAACATATTTCAGTGATATTAAATTGTTCAAGAGAGGCAAGAGTTGGATTGGACTGTTACTAGGAGATGTTTTCTACCTACTTGAGAAACCCATTAGGTGTGTTAAAAAATTATCTTCAAAAGTCACTTTCCAGATATGGGTAGAAATCATCTTTGGAGGGACTATAGAAGGATTTTACATCCCAAATTCTTCAAAATCAAGCAGAAATGGGACTTGAAGAATGATTTCTAGGCACCCATATTAACAAATGTTTCATACACTACAATATTTCTGGTGTCCAGTGACAAAATAGGAGTGTTGCATTTCTTGGAGAAAAGTTTAGGATAACGGTCACGTTGAAGCTGGCATATGACAGTTTGTTGGGGAAGAGGAATTTTTGTGCTTTGTTGCTCTGATGTGTATTTTGGCTGCTGATTGTTGAATGCTATGATTACCAGAAGATAAGCAACTAGAGCATCTTTGTACCCTTAGCATAAAAGATTATTTAATCCCAATTCTTGCTAGAAATTCTGCAGCTGAATATCCTGGATCTTTCAGCTCTGAGTATGCTCTATGTTGAATGAAAAAATAAAAATGATGGAAAAAAATGTTTTCAGGCATTATACAAATAAATTATGGCCATACCAAATATTCTCTTTTAGGTGCCTACCCAAGGCTGTCTCTCAGCTTTAAACTTAAGAGAAACATTGGTTACTTCATTCTGCAGACCTACATGCCTTCTATTCTGATCACTATCCTGTCCTGGGTTTCCTTCTGGATTAATTATGATGCTTCAGCTGCAAGAGTTGCTTTAGGTAGGCATTTTTACACATCTCATGCAGTGTGCATTAGCTGAATGGTTTTTCTAGCTTCTGGCTGAGTGGATAGTGCATGATTTGAAAATAAAAAATATACGTGTTAGATCTTTTTATGTCTGGCTTGTTAAGCTTTGCATTATTTGAATCAGCATTTAAAACATCAGAATTTAAATAAAAATTAAAGTGATTTCATGTCTGAATCAACTAACTTTATAATCATTGTAATCAAAATTAGCCTAATTGTCTCAACATGTTCTGTTGTTCTTTTGCTGCTTGTTTTTTCTCTGAAAAGAATGCACTTGCTTTTGCCCATAGCAGTCCGGAGCACGCGTCCAGCATTGTGTTAAGGATCGTAAATTGGTTTTCCTTTCAGGAATTAAATAAAGTTTTACTAGGACTGTATAGCTCACTTGTCCTTATGTTGAGGGAGAAGGCTGTGCCTCAAATCCTGTGTCCAATTCCAGGCTCCTCACTTCAAGACAGACATTGAGGGGCTGAAGTGTGTCCAGAGAAGGGCAACAGAGCTGGGGAAGGGTCTGGAGCACAGGTCTGATGAGGAGCAGCTGAGGGAGCTGGGGCAGCTCAGCCTGGAGAAAAAGAGGCTCAGGGGGGACCTTCTTGCTCCCTAAAACTCCCTGAGAGGAGTGTGCAGCCAGCTGGGGGTTGGGCTCTTCTGCCAAGTAATAGGTGAAAGGGCAAGAAGAAACGGGCTCAGGTTATGCCAGAGGAGGTTTAGATTAGATCCTAGGGGAATTTTTTTCACCAAAAAGGTTTCCAGCCCTGGCAGAGGCTGTTCTGGGAAGTGGTGGAGTTTACCATCCACGAAGGGATTTAAAAGATTTGAAGATTTGGTGCCTGGGGACATGGTGGTCATGGCAGTGCTGATTTAAAGATTGGATTCAATGAACTTAAAGGTGTTTTCCAACCTAAATGATTGTAAGAGTCTGATTATTTTTTTCCTTACTGTTACCTTACGTACCAAAAGCAAAACTGCTTCCCTAATTATCTCTAGAGTATTTGTATATCTCGTCACTAGTCCTGTATGAATCTGTTTATTCTGTCCCCTCATGATAAGAAGCATTTTACAAAAATAAGTATCTATCTCTATTGCCAAATTTTGTCAAGATCTGGCTGATTCCTGCCAGTACAACTCTTGTGTAACTAAAATAAATAAAGCCCCGTAAAAGATGCCATTGAAAATTTGACATTTTAATGTTATAGAATACGTCTGAGTTTTACCAGACCTTTCTGTGTAGTATTTTGCCTTAAGAATTTGAGACTGCAGACATCCTGAAAATGCTAGAGGAAAGCAAGATAAAGCAACTGTAGCCTGTAATTTTTAACTGAGACTCATTACAGAAAGTTTGCAGTTTAGCTGGTTAAAAATATACTTATGGAATCCAACTACTGTTTGCTTGACTGAGCTCAATTTATTGCATGTGTAATGTTTTTTATGCTATGCAAAAAATACAAATCCAAGATAAGGACTGAACAAGATGTTCCTGAAAAAATTCAAACACAAAAAGGAAAATGACAGAGGGTGGTGGCAAGGTCAGGTAGCCTGTGAGAAACACACAAAAAAATCTGAGCAGCCAGGGATCAGGTTAGGTAAGCTAAAGCCCTAAGACAGAACTAAATCTGTCCAGGGACATCAAAGGCAACAAGAAAAGCTTCTATATAGGTACATCAGTGCTAAAAGATGATCAGGGAAAATGGGAGTCCTCTCTGAAAGGAAACAGGAGGCCTGGATACCCAGGATCTGGAGAAGACTGAGGTGCTGAACACCTTTATAATGCCTTGCTCTCATGGACAAGTGCTCCAGACACATTGCCCAAGTTGCAGAAGTCAAAGGCTGGGACTGGGAGAGTGAAGAATCACCTGCTTAAGGGATCTTGTTGGAGACCTTCCAAGGAACCTGGGGATCCCAAGCACAAAGTCCATGGGACCTGATGAGATGCATCCACCGGGCCTGAGGGAACTGGCAAATGAATTGGCTAAAACTCTACCCATCATGTTTGAGAAGCCATGGCAGTCTGGTGAAGTTTCACTGACTGGAAAAGTGGAAGCAAAAGCCCCCTTTTTAAGAGGGGAAAAAATAAAGAAGACTTGGGGAGCTACAGAACTGTCAGCCTCACACATTGGTGCCTGTTAAGGTCATGGAGCAGATCTTCCTGGAAACTGTGCTAAGGCACATGGAAACCAAGGAGGTGATGGATGAGAGCCAGCTTGACTTCACTAAGGGCAAGTTGTGCCTGAGAGTCTGTGGCCATCTGCAGCAGGGTCCCAGCACTGGTGGAATGAGGAAAGAGCAACTGATGTCATCTACCTGGACTTGTGCAAAGCATCTGACACTGTTATGCATGAGATCCTTCTCTCTAAACTGAAGAGTCATGGATTTGTTGGCTGGACCACTTGGTGGATAAGGAATTGGCTGGATGGTTGCACTTATATAGTTGCAGTCAACAGTTAGATGTCCAAGTGGAGACAAGTGACACGTGTCCTCAGGGGTCTGTGTTGAGATTGGGCTGCTTAACATCTTGGTCAGCAACATGGACAATAGGATTGAGGACATCCTCAGCAAGTTACTGAGCTGTGTGGTGCTGTCCACATGCTGGAGGGAAGAGATCCATCCAGAGCAGCCTTAACAGGCTGGAGAAATGTCACAAAGATAATTGTGAGCCTGGAGCACCAATCTCTATGAAGAAAGGGAGTAGGAATTTTTCAGCCTGGAGCAGAGAAGGCTCCAGGGAGACCTAAGAGCACCTTTGAGAGCCTAAAAGGGCAAAGGACTTGGGACAGAGGGGAATGCCTTTAAACTGACAGCGTATGGATTTAGATTAGACCTTAGGAAGAAATTCTTCACTGTGAGTGTAGTGAGACAGTGGATCATGTTGCCTGAAGCTGGGGCTTCCCTATCCCTGGAAACATTCAAGGCCAGGGTGGATGGTGTTATGAGCAGCCTGGTCTAGTGGAAGGTTCCCTGCCCATGGTACTAGATGGTTTTGAAGATCCCTTCCAACCCAAACCTTTCTAGGATTCTATGAATATGGACAGAGGTTAGAGATATATTTTTGCAACCGGGGGAAAATAAAAATATTTTTCAACTACAGCCTTTAAATAGTATAAAATATTATTCTAGAAAGTAAATTAAAATTATTTCAATCACTAGACTTCTCAATTCTTTTTTCCAGGAATCACAACTGTGCTCACAATGACAACGATTAACACCCATCTTCGAGAGACTCTTCCCAAAATTCCATATGTGAAAGCCATTGATATGTACCTTATGGGATGTTTTGTCTTCGTTTTCATGGCTCTGCTGGAGTATGCATTGGTCAACTACATCTTCTTTGGCAGGGGACCTCAGCGTCAAAAGAAAGCAGCAGAAAAAGCTGCCAGTGCCAACAATGAGAAGTTGCGAATGGATGTCAATAAGGTAAACTGTAATCGGGATAAATTTTTAGCATTTTCCCAGGAAGACAGGCTCTCACTTCTGTCAGACAGTGCTTTAAAATGTAATTTCTTGTAGAAAATGAGTGGAGTGGAATTATGATGACCTTGTCTTAGCTCTGCAGAGCAGTGTACTTAGCTACCTCAGCAATGAATATTGCCCTCCAGCCTGGAAAGCTGAATGACTTGTTTCTAAAGCATGCAGTCAGTGAAGCTTTACTGAGAGATGTTTTCTTAGAATGTAGACTTGAATATGTACAACCTGTTTCCAAAGGAATAAATCCAAAATGATGGCTGTATATTCTAGTAAGAGCTCTATGGGATATTGGAACTAATAACTAAATTTAACCTGTTTTCATAAATCTTTCAGTTGAGCTGGATAAGAAATATTTGCCACAGAAGTGTTTAAAGTTTGAGAAGTTTGCATATTTTTAATGTCTAATGGGCCAGGATACTATTGACTAAATGAGGAACTTCTCAGATATAAACCATCAATGTGCTGTGTACTTAATTTTGAATCTAAAAATGGCCCCCTAGGGATGGAGAATTGAGGCAGAAAAGGTATTTGCCAAGATACACAGTTCTGGGAAAAGTATCCATTATGCTTAATGAAAATGGGGCACTTATCCTAAAGCACTTGTAATTTATCACTTTGGCCATTTTGGGATGAATTTCACACAGTGGCAAATCTGTGCTGAATGCAAAAACATTCTCAGTCTAAAATGTATAAATTTTCACACACATGCAAAGTTGGAAAATTAAATAAGGTTGAATTGTCTTTGGGAGTTTGGGGGTTTGTTTGGAGGAGGTGAGAGGGTTAGAGGGTTGTGGGATTTTTTTTTTTTTTTTTTTTTTTTTTTTTTTTTTTTTTTTTTTTGTCAGGGCTAGCTCTTTGAGTTGTAATTCATCAGGACAGTCCCAGGAGAAAAAAATCAAAGTCAGAATCTAAAAAAATAAGAAATCTACATTAGAAAAAAACAAGGGATTATTTGTCAATTGGAGACTTAAGTTTCATACAGCTCTAGTAGTGAAATTTCTAATGTTTATTCAGAACCTCTTACACACATAGTGGGTCTGCAGACAGAAGAACTTTTTATTCCAAAAATCCATCACACATTGATAGCACAAAATAATTTTATAGGTTATAGTTTATAGTTTTTTTAAAAGGAGAGTTATATGGTCATGGTTCATATCTCATCCATTTTTTTTTCTTTTTGATTGGAGCGAAACATATTTTAATGAATGAAGGCATACTCAAAATTATGAGTTTAATTTTATCTTATGTTACCATATATTATCTTTTAACATTATAAAGCTCATGAAGAACATGTTCTTATTTCTACTGGATTTTTCAGCAATAAAAAAAATCTGTGAGTTTAACTGTTAAAGTCTTTTTTCTTTTTTAAAATTAAATTTCACTTTAAAAATGCTATAAACTACCCTGTAACTAATTTTGCAAGACTAGACCTGCATTTACCTGAAGTCTTTCCTCTAACATCAGTGGAAATTTAAGATCCATAGGTGTTAGAGTGCCACCAATAGCTGAGGTATAGTTTTGCACACTTTGCTTCACTTGTGGTGTTTTCAACATTCTTGTTCATACGATAGACTTTTCAGCTGTGTAACAGAATAGCCAAAGTCCAGTGGCAAATTGCTGATCATGAAGAAGAATTTGAAATTGCTGTGTTAATCCAATTCACTAGGCAGAGTAAATTAATTTCAATACTGTTGCAGAACTCTACCAGCTTACAGGATTGACACAAGGTATATTGTGGAACACAAAGAACAGTTCAACATTATTTTTATTTTTTTTCATAGTGAGCCTTTCAGTTAATGTTCTAGGCCAGCATGGTTAACAGTCTATGGCAGTCCTGCTCTGGTATCCAGATCCACTCTGATCTGGTAATCAGGTCTGCAGTCCTTTAAGCAATAGACAGGGAATCAAATAGGAGAGGATCAGAGAACTTGTCCTACTGCACAGGCTGCTCTGGGGAGAAGGAAAGGAGCTGACAGCTGCTCGTGTTGTTTGACCAGCAGCAAAAAAGCATATTAATATTTAATGGGCCTGAATATTTTATCTATTAAAGGGAGACAAATATTATGTAATTATTTTCATTTATAAGAATCAAAAAGGGGTCTGATCTGCTGAAATTAGTTCAGAAACAGTTTTTCATAAAAAGCAACATAGTTTTGAAATGGGATCACAAAACACTCCATCTTTAACTAGGCTCCTATAGTGAAGGACTGATTTTACAAGGTATGAGTGTTCTTTTGTAATATTACAAGATTCCTCTTGAATCACTATGTGCAATATTATGAATTCATAAGAATCAGATACTAGACAAGAGAAGACTGATACCATGAGGAAGAAACCTAAGCATGAGGATGAAAACTTCTACACAAAACAGCTTCTGTTACTGCATTCAGCATTGACACTGCAGAAGAGGTGGATAAATAGTTATTGGAACTGCTGTTTGGAGTACAGTTGCTTATACTTTTTAGATCAGAAAATCTGTAATGGTTTTCTTGCAATTCCAACACTCTTGTTTGGTAACAATCTCATACAACTTGCAATCAACAGAAGGTGGTGAGAGGAGAACTGCTTACTGGTCTTCTCATCCACAGCTCTGCTTGCAAAATCAAAGAAGTTAATCCATGCTCCCTTTATGCTGTTAAATTCTCTTCCATGGACAGATTCCAGTGTGGATACGGGCACTGGTAGTCTCTCTATTTTTGCTTGCTGTTATTCAGAAGATTCTAGGGAGCCTACAACACAGTGTGCAATGGAAGCTTTTTTCCCATGGCCGTGGTATCTGCTGAATCCATTGCAATCTCTTGGAGATTTGGTGACTCAGGTGTCCTGTCACCTGAGTCACATGTTTTTTCCATTTGAGTGAACTCCATTTGACTGGCTGCAGAGCTTCCCCAGGGCTATTCCAGATGAAACTGTGGCCAAATCTTTCTTTTAATTTCATATCATATTCTTATCATATGCAAAATCTGGTATTTTGAGGTTTGTTCTATCTTTTTTTTTTTTTTAATCATGGAATAGTTTGAGTCAGAAAGGATGTTTAAAGGTCACCTACTCCAACCTCATTGTAATGAGCAGGGCCATCCTCAGCTAGATGCTCAGGGCACCATCCAATGTGACCATGGATCTCTGTTTCCAGGGATGGGGCATGCACCACCTCTCTGAGCAATTTCTTCTGCTGTTTCATCACTCTCATTTAAAAAAAATTCTTCCATATATCTAGTCTGAATCATCACATAAGATATACTCCATTTTCAAAGACTGTTGATCCTGTTTGCAGTAATGGAAAGGTAGAGAAGGAATTGTGTCTTGATTTGCTTCTTGGATACTGAATTCTGAGTAATAAAATTATGTAGAAATTTAAAGAACATAAAACTCATGGCAGATTCAGGCTCAGTTGCCAGCAGATACATTGCCACAGACTTGTTAAATCAAATAGGACTGGCTTGATTTTCTTTGCAGTGAGTTCAGATAAAAATAACTGTGAGTATCATCATTTCACTCTTGAAACTTCTCAGCTGCATTTAGCAGTTTGTTCCTTCGGTATAACTCATCATATTTTGCCTTGTCAAGATTAGTTGTTCTTTCTGTAAACAATCATATTGTTGCTTGTAGGTAAATCACTGCCTTTCTTCTTACTCAGATATCCTTCATTTATTTGAGATATCATTCACGTAATTTCCTCACTTCTCTTTTCAAGTTTTTCATCTTATGTCTTGAAATGCCTTTTTTGCCTTGGTAGTCTCAAGTTTCTTAGTCTCTTCTGTTCTGATTGGCATAGTACTGCAAGTGTACATAAGGATAGTTACACTGGAGTGACCTATTTCTGCTTGAGAACCTAGCATGTCGTAATGTCATATACTCTAAGCCGTTGTTATGTCTTTTTATTCCATGAACTTTTGTATTTAAGAATGCTGATGGTCATCAGTATCCTTTTGGTATTTTGCATTTCATGAATCTTCATGCCAATATTGTCTGTGCTTCTTCAAAATTATTAACAGATACATTAAAATACAGGGCCAAATTCCAGCCTCTGGCTTCCCAATATCTGTGGGTAATTGTACATGCATCTGGGACATGATAGCCCTTCTATTTTAAGATAATGTACCAAAGGCTTTACTGAAATCCATAAATCATATCTTCTCATTCAGTAGCTATATACAAATGGTCTAGAAAGATCTGGTCTAGAATCCTCTATGACCCTGTTTTTCTTTTCATTGTAATTTTTTTTTCATGCTTCATTTTGGGATAGAAGGGGGGTAGGGGAGGGAAACAAGTTATTGTCATATAACTCTTCAGGTTTTCTCCCTATGATGTCTGGTTTTCTCTCCAAGATGATTTGCCTAACCACAGTTCCAGTGTAGAGCCTGGTACAACTTCAAATAATTTCTTAGGCAGACCCCCAGCCATTTTAATAAGTTTCCTTTCTGTTATGACAGCTCAGATCATGGGTTTATTGGTGCTCTTTCAGAGCTGGCTTATGCTCGTTAAATTTTTTCCAGAATGCAGGAGCCAAGTTATTTTTTATTATTTTTTAAATTTACTCTTAATTTGCAGTTTCTAATAATTTTACCTTGGATGTTTCAATCTTGGAACTCTGATTTAGATGGGCTTGATGATGCTGACCATTGTGATGAGTCTGATATATCTTCTAGACATTTGCTGTCTGATCACCTGCCAAGTTCTATATTTTCCATTTGTTCTCCTGTGTTACTAAATTTCCTGTACATCAGCTGCATAAGCTGCTGTTACATCTATTGGATTCTAATGCTGGTTTTTCTACATTTGCTCATCTGTCTCATTTGATCCAAACTACTACGTACATTAATTGACTACTCTTGAGGCATAAGTAGGGTGAAAATGCTTTTCAATATCAATTAAATCTCTATTTGTAATTCTGGATAGATCCGAAAACCTGCATTAGAGGGGTAAAACCAGGACTGGCACTTTAAAGACCATGGTAAATGAAAGGCTGACTCTTCTTCCTCTGTAAAGAAGTGCTTCTTGCCATCTGTATGTTTGACAAGAGGTGATTCCCATGGAAAAGCAGCTCTGTGCCATCCTTTTCCATAGCATCAGAGGCAGCAGAGATGATACTTGTTGTGAGTATTGGGAGGAAGACTCTTATTAAAGGAAGAACTCTTTAGGATCTGTCTCTTTAAGGAGGTCCTGGTCAGTCTTTTCTTCAACATCACTATTGTTGTCTCACCAGGATATTACCTACAAACAGGATATGATACTTCCTTTTTTCAACTCAGATATCAAACCTTACAGAGGCATTAACACATAATGATTTGGTGCACCTTCCTTCCATTTCTAGTCTTTCATACATGTTTCCAACTTAGCTTAAAGCACAGAGAATGCTCCAATGCACAGGCAATATACCTGAAGTACACGATAACATGAGTTACATAAATAAAACTACCTTTAATTTTGCAATCATACTCTGCTATTGTGAGCAGTAACAGAGCAATTTCCCTCTGGGAAAGAGGGGAAAAATGTCAGCATATTATGCAATGCTTTGTAAAATTGTTTATGCAGATTTATTCAGTCATTTTCTGTAAATAAATGTGAAGTGACATTGCTAACCTCTGCATGTTTAGATAAGGTTCCTTTTTAAATATACTGAGTGTATTTTTAAAACAATGAGTAATTCTTTACTCAGACCTCTTTCTATTACATAAGGTATTCAGTCAGCATACCTGAAAGGGACAGTGCATTGCTGCTCATAGTGCGAATCATGAACAAGGAAAACTGTCAGACTAATGCCATTTTTCCATCCAAAATCTGGGTACCAAGAACATGGAATGTCAATATGATCATGAGTTTAAACACATCTTAATAGATTTGAATACCATGGAAGTGTTCTCAAAAAATTAATGAAGGGCTTAGGAAGCTAAGAAAGTTTAAACAAATACAGGCATCTGCAATTCATTGCCCTCCTGGCCCATTGTTGTTATATCTGGATTAGCACAGGGCTGCTAAAGGAGGTGAGTTAGCAAGCCAACAACAAATGGAAGCTTAACGTGCCCTCAGAAACACTTGGTAACTTTCTTCCCTTTCAAGTTGTCTCAGCTGCTATTTTTTTCCTACATCATTTTGACCAAGGAAAGGAGTCTGACCAAGTTTTGCTGGACTAGTTAAGTAGTTTTCCTCAGATCTTTCACTCTAAGAGAGCTCCATTGCATTATCAGAGCTTTGAGAGAAAGAAGAGCCTACAATCACCTGTTTCACAAGTGATTACACTTAATTATTTCAACTATGCAACTGGTAGGCTAAGGATGGGCTGGCAGTTTGTAACCTAGGAAGGAAATGGGGCTCCCACAGCATCCTCCTTCCTCAGATGCCCACTTTCAGATTCACTGTCTAATGTATAGGTGCTCTAGGAGCAGGGAGACTGAGAACTTTCTAGTCCATTGTGCCAGAAATGTCCTCTGTTACAGCAGCTCACTTGGAGATGGCAGCACCATCAGTTCAGGTGCTGGTGTGCTGCCTGACATTTCCCATGACAGCTTCCAAACTTCTTTTTACCACTTTACTAGAGAATAACTGGAAGAGCCTTGTATTTTTTTTTAATCTGTTGTATCAATAGATGCCTCTAGAAAAGGAGGGGTGAATTAGATGAAGGAGTGTGTTAACCTGAGCCAAAGGGAATGCACTGATCTGTACCTGTGGCTTTTTGCAGTTTGTGATGGCTTTCAGTGCACTGCAAACAGACAAGGTCACTCTCTTCAATTTTCAGGCTGTGGTGTGAAGATGCATTAGCAGGGCTGTAGGCCCGAGATAATAGACCTTGCTCCATAGCAATGCTCCAAAACAATTAGGCTTGGCTAATGCCTTTATTTCCCCACCGATTTACTGCTGGCTTGCTGCTGGCCTTTTCAGTTCATAGCAATATTTGTTCATTTCTATCTGAAGAAATCATATAATGCATCTTCAGGGAGAAGAAACTATTGCAAAGGTACCTAAAACCAGTCAGTACCTATTACATAGAATGGCAGTTTATACCCTATGGACTAGAGGTACTTCTGGTATAAAACATGAGTAAGCATATATAACATGTTTACAAGATGTAAAAGCTTTTGGTAAAAAGAGGATTTTTCAACTGGTTTTATGCACAGACTCAGTTAATAAACTGAACAGGATATTAAAACACTAAGGCAAGAGGAAGCTCTTAAAATTCTGGTCTCAAATTCTTACTGCTCTGTATTGCTGCAGCTAATGCTGCCACTGTCCAGATGTCAGTGAAAGAATTCATCCTCTTTCTCTCCAAGGAGAGTTTTCATTTTGTTTGCAGTACAGGTAACACTGCATGAGGACTGATTGTTGATCCAGGATCAAAACGTATTCCTTACACAGCCGTTTATTGAAGTCCATGTCACAAAGTAGGCATGGATTATAAAAGCTTAGCCTTTCTCCTAAATTTCCATTCATGCATTCTCAAGGAACAACTTGCATATGAAACAGTCAGCAGTGCCCAGGGTGTCTGGCCAGCCTCTTCGTGTTTTATCAAACCAGAGCTTGGAAAGGAGTGAAATTTGAGGAGGTTCCAGTTTTAGCTCCCAGCACTTTGCAGAAGCAGTCAGAAGGTGATTTTCCACTATCTGTGTTGGTATTCCACATGACATCTGAATAAAGGTCAAGTCAACTGGATGAGGCTTTTTTTCTCCAGTTGCACTCCTTTGAATGCCATATTTAATTAATATAAGACCAGTGCCTGTACACTTGTTTAAAGCACATTCTCCCCTTTGCCATTGTACTGCATCTACAGCCTGTGACCCTGAGCAGAACACAATTTTTAGTTCATAAAAGAATCTCTTAATTCAGTTTAGGTCATTAGATCAAGTTGTGAAGAAATAAGACACAAAAAAAGACAAATTATGTACAGTGAAGTAGAAGAAATGTATGTAGCTGCAGTCCAGAATGTGTGTCTGGTATGGAATTTGGTGAATTGATTTCCTGAAACACAACAGCTCTAAAGAGTTTGCAAAGGTTTAATTCAGCAGCCAGGAGCTGGCAAATTTCTATCCAAAACATAAGTTGTAACTGCAAGTAGTATGTGCTAGAGAAGGTAACCTAGTTGTACTCATGAATTTTGAGATCACTGGATTATGTACACTTGGATGTCACTAAGTGGTAAAAGTATTATTATAATGTTGTTACAGTGACTGTCAGTCTCTTTATATGTATGAGAACAAATTCTAAAGACTCAATCTATTTAGATTTAAATGGATGCATTTAGGGGTATCCACTTAGACACACAGAAACTGAATACTTACTTTTTTATTTTTTAAAGCATGTTAGGGTTTGTGTTGCTTACACATCTGTTAAATTTAGTGAAACAGTCAAGCTGGCCTGTAAAGACCTATGTTTCTTGGAAAATTCACTTAGTTACAAATTCTTTTGGGTTCTACTGCTTTCCCAGAATTCTGCATATGAAGAAAGAAAGACACCAGGAGTTAGTTTTGTGTAACTTAGGAAAACATTAGGTAGGTAGGTTGGTAGGATTATGCCTAAGCTCAAATACGTATATAGAGAAAATGTATGTCTATATGTGAATATATCTTTTTTACTCCTTAGCAACTAGTTTAAAGAATACTTCTGCAATGATAAAAGGTTGTACTACAACATGGTTTCTATGTCCTTTTTCATTCTTATGTCTCCATTCCTCTTTTAAGTGTTTAGAGACTTTAATATAGTTTTCTTCCCCATGTAGAATTGTCAAGACTTCTCCCTAAACTCAGTGCATCTTACAGCTGTGTGCAAAGAGCTCCACATACCTGTCCTTGCTCATGTTCTCAAAACCAGTTCTGCATTCTGGTAATGTGGTTGTCAGAAACACTTGTGACTTGAAGGATGCAACAGTAAAGGTCACAGAGCCTAAATCAATATGATTTTTTTCATGTAATGGGTTTTTTTGACAGCTTTCTATCCATGTATTTTATAAGTATTCAAAGTATAATATGTTTAACTAACTGAACTCAAGTTTGATTGAAATGTACAGACACAAAAAGACATCATATCATGAAGAAAACTATAATCTAGTTTTTATTTTCCCTAGAATTAATACATACACAAAAACAATTAAAGTATAATACAATTTTTTAAAATAATACATAATATTGGTATATATTTTGCATATGCAGAAATTTACTCAGAAACAGATTTTAAATTACTAACCATATCTTGGTGAGACAGTTTCTTCATTCTTGTTGCTCATTTTGAAATAAGTGACAAAATGTTAGATTCTCCCCAAAATCCACACCATCAGTGTAGAAGTAAATCATGGAGGAACATTTTAATTTAGTTGGCTTTGGGTTTTTTTTTCCCCATAATTTTAAAGCAGAAGACTTTTCATTTTAATATTTTCTGGACTAGGCCTCTGAGCCTTGTAGTATCTATAGCTGTGGAACTGTCTCTGTTTCAGGCTTCTAAATCAGCAATGAACTGATCATATTAAATACTTTTCTGGATATTTTTTAATTTGGACATTTATTATAAAATGTTAGAAATTCATCTTTCTTTCCTTTATAACAAAATCTTCTCAGTGATTTTTCCATAGAAAGATCTCAGGAATATTATTTTAGTTTTCTTCTTCTTGTGGAATTAGTTGCAGTTTCTCTCCAGAGTTTTATCCTTGGACCTCTTGCTGCCTCTGAGCATGTTTGTCTTTGGCCTGGGCCCAAGAATTATGTGTTCCCCAAAACCACAAGCCTAAATCTGTTGACAAGTGAGTATATCATGGTCAGAAGGATGAAAGTGGTAGACTGCCATTCAGTCCACCCACTCTCATGACAAGGATGTGCTGTGTAGTTCTTTGCACATTATATTTGTCTTCAAACAAGAAAAATGACACCTTTAGTATATTTTACAGAAGCTGTTCTAGAGGAGCAACTTAACAACCTTATTTTTACCATCTAGTTCATGTTTCAAAACCATAACTATATCCAAATTATACCCTAGAAATTTTGCCAGTTGTGGTGATAATTATCTGTTCAATGCATTTTTTTCTCTTTCATGACACTTTCTTATATAACCAATTTTGCTCTGTTTCTATAGTAGATTTTTGATGCTAGATATATCTACTAGATTGTATTTTGTAAGACACCCTAATGGGAGACTTATGATTGCCATGAAGCCTTGATGAAAATTTGATTTTATTTGTCACAGATGGAAGTGAGCAGCTTAAGATGCAAGTTCTTGCAGATGTATTCTTCATTTATATTATCTTCACAAAAATTAATTGTATACTTCATATTTCATCAGAGTAGTATTACTAAGAATCTGGACTGCCCAACACCTTGGTTTTTGTGAAACAGTAGGATTTAAGCCATTGTTAATTGCTACCCCAGAAATCTTCTGTTCCCAATCACCTTCCTGTGCTTCCTCCCAAATGTCTGCGTAGTAAAAAATTGTTGCTGAAAATTGTATTTGAGAAGACATTGATATAAACTTCAAGCTTATTGGATTCTGTGCAGAGGTTTGAATAAGTTTATATTTCATGGGTTTTATTCAAAAGCCATCAAAGCAAAGACGCTTTAGTCTCTCACATTTCATCTGGGCACTCATTCTTCAGTGTCTTAAATACAGAATCCCATGTTTAAGTAATGCATACCAACAGGAAGTCATATTTTCAACCATTTCCCAGAATCCTGCAATATTTGCAACTAAGTTATTGATGCATTACTAAAGATAATGATCAAGTCACATAGAAAGTAAAAATGGATGTCTAACAATTGATTTACCATTATTTAGAGCAATGTTAAAGCTCCATTTTCAGATCTTGTATTTTTTCCTCACCCTCTTTTTTTTTTTAACTCTTACAGGTTTCTTGTGGGGGCAGGGTGTGCTTAGCTTTTTAGTCTTTGAAAGGTCAAGAACCTGAAGAAAATCCTTCTGTAATTTGCAGAGTTTTTCTGAATTTTCTGATTTGAAACCATGTGAAGCAATCTGAAATTATAAGTCTACCCCATTACAGTCCTGTAACTGCATTCTTTACACCCCGATCCAAATTTTAGGTGTATAACAATGCATGGTTTCATATACAATAACTGCAATAGTGGCAGTAAAATGAGTTTTGTACAGACAATGGAAATGCAGTGTTTGTTGCATTGTTAAAGACATTGTTCCACATATGGATATTTTGAAATATTAGGCATTTGTGTCTTATAAATTTCTATAGCTTTATCTCAGCAGACTGACTTAAGTCAAAAATACCACTACAGCTTTAGGCAGGTGCCCTTTGAAAATCATTCATTGTTTTTTCATCCAGAGTGAACCCAGCTTACACAGAGCTATCTACCTCCCACACATTGCCTGTGTAGTCAGGGCTATCCCCAGAGCTCAGTGGTTCCCATTCCATAAGTCAGACCTTCCTGATGAGGTGGAAGATCACTATCACACATAAAGTGCACGTCATAATTTCATCTGATCTTGCTAGAGCTCCTGTGAGAAGTCAGGAATGGAATGTTAGTGGTTTTCCAAGCAAACCTCAGCTTTTAAGAGGTGGGAAACTCTGCTATAGATAGTAAGGTTTTCATCTATAATTGAATTATATATCTAGACATGTAATGTAAGTCTTCATTGGAAAAGGGATCTTTATTTCTGTCTTCATTTCTTATGAATGTCTCTTCACGGGACATATAACTGCTAAATTTCTGGTTTTAATCTTTATAATAGACTGGGTGCTTCCAGCTTAGACTTTATGGTTTAGCTTACCAGATTTTGTTTTAGTCTAATGGCAGCTCTACTTAGCAAAAAGATGTTTCTTTTGAATTTGCAAGTATTTTGTTACAAAGAATTTTTCTATCAGGAATTCCATCCCTACTGTCTGTTTTATACAGACAATTTCTGAGCCACTCTACCATAAAATGAGCCATCAGTTCCTGCCTGTAGTTGAAGGTTACAGTTAAAAATGAACAGTGCATGAGAAAGGAGAAGTGTCAATGTTGTATCTTTTTGATCCATCAGTATAAATTTCTCTTGTATTATAAAGCTGTGTTTGGCAGAACAGCACACCACAATCACCAAGGAACTGATTTACTGGAAGTTAATAATTTCAGAGGTCTGGTCATCCTTGGAGGATTCCTAATGAATGTGTGTGGGAGTTGTAATTTCCTTGTATTTTACAGTTGCTAATGTATTATTATAAGAGGAATTCCTCAAGAAAGCCATCATTTTGGAGTTTCTAGGTATCAGGAAGAATATATAATGGTAACAGTTCTATGCTTTCCTCTGTATTCCCCTTGTTTGAGACCATCAAAAAAGTCATGGCTGCTTTCAAGGCTCCAGAGTCAGCTTTTCTTCCGTTTGACCTGGACCTATAAATGAATCATTTGCATCATCTATTTTGTCATTCACATTTAAGATTGATTTATAAAACCCCTGGTGTCTTGCATGTTTGCATAGCTCTGGTCATTTCTCCTCCACTTCTGCCTTCACCTTTTATTTCCATAGTACTTGCTGCTGCTTTTTCTTCATCTTCATCCTCCCTTCCTTTCTCGTCCTGGGAATTTCTCCATTAAGTTTGAACTCTCCTGTTCACCATGAAGAGTCTAGTTCTATGGTTGAACAATGCTTCAGCACCAAGAGATCTTTTTAATCTTCCTCCACCTCCTTTTGAAACCACTTTTACACTTACTTTCCCCCCCGCCCAGAATAATTTTAATAATTGTTTTCATATCATCATATCTTCCTTGGTCAAATGACCAGTTGGAAAAAATGCATTTACATCACAACATTATGTTACCTTGAGGAGCACAGCAAGGCAGTAATAGCACCTCTGAAGCCAGAATGTACCTATGCTAATTGTCGGCTTAGAGGTCCCTATATATTTTAATTACTTGTCCTACTATTATCCTATAGTGCTTTAATTTTAAATGAAAGATAATAGCTGCCTTATCTCTAAGGAAACTGGTCTTGATTTTATTAACTTACAGGACAGAAGAATAATTGGCACATATCATTGTCCAGAAATGTATTCAACAAAGGTATCTTTCATTGTTTTCTAATGTTATTACCCTCAGAGACGTAAAATTCAGGTCTTGACCAGTTATGGTCATTAAAGATCCCATGGCACTTTTTTATAGCGTGTTCATCTCAACCCCAAGCACCTGGCCAAATATGAATTTGTGTAACTGTTCTGCTTACCCAACATTCCCCACCACCACTCACCCACCCCATAGTTTTAATTGGCTACGACATTCTCCATTTCTTCGACTAAAATAAAGTGTGTTGTTCTGCACTGTCAGTCACCACATTTCACCTCAGAGGTGATTGTGCTTCACTGGGAAGTGAAGTGGTTCTTCTTTCTAATGCTCGTAAAGCGCTTTGGGATCCTTTTGAATGGGTGGTGCTGTTTACAATTAATGTAGTTCACTGTCATTCTATCTCAGGCATCACTTTGTTACAAAAGCATGTTTTACTTAGAGTTGGGTGAATCTTCTTGGTGGAAAAAACAGTCCCAGCTCTCTCTAATCTGACAGGGAACCTTTTGACAAAGGTTGAAGAGTTAGATTCCTTGCTTCCTTTCCTTCCTTTCCTTCCTTTCCTTCCTTTCCTTCCTTTCCTTCCTTTCCTTCCTTTCCTTCCTTTCCTTCCTTTCCTTCCTTTCCTTCCTTTCCTTCCTTGCCTTCCTTGCCTTCCTTGCCTTCCTTGCCTTCCTTGCCTTCCTTGCCTTCCTTTCCCTCCCTCCCTCCCTATTCCTTCAGATTGGAAATTCAAAATATCATGAGGAAGTGCATTTATTCTTATGGTCAGTTCATAATTCCAGATGCAGGAAGGTCAAATTCATGCTCAAGGAACAGCTGACCTTTGTGAAGTTTATCTGGGTATTGTAACACTTGAAGGTTCGCCCATCTCTAATATTTACTGTATTTTGTGTTATTCCTTCTGAAGAAGTCTTGGAATATTGAAAAATGCTGTGCTTCAGCTCTAATATGAGTGTGATATGTACAGAAGAAGACATTTTTCCCTAGAAGATAGTTTAGAATATTGCTTAATGTTTTTTCTGCCCAGCATCACTAATCTTACTAACTGCTTCCAAGATTATAGACAGCTGCAGCATTTTGCTGCATTAAGAAAAAAAGTTGACTGGAATGATATGATGTTGCTAAAACATGTCTGTGTCTAACTCTAGCAGACTAAAATAGCCTTTCTTGCATGTGTGTTGCACAGAATGTATGCAAATATGTAAAGAGCACTCAAATTTCTAATATCATTGCAGATCAAAAGGATAAAATGCTTAAAGTAGATTCATCCTAAGAAGATTTAAGATGTGAAAAAAAATGTTGGCACTAAAATCTTTTCAAAAATAGTATCCTAGAATGCACAACATTGAGGTGAAAATAACCCAGGCTCTGGGCTAAAGGGTAAACCCATTACGTTAGTGGATGTAACATCCAGCTTCCCCTGATGTCACTGGAACTAAAACTTCTTTTCTTGAGGTTATATGAAAGTACAGAAAATGTAGTTTCCAAATGACTTTGCACCCCTCATGTAGGAAACTTACCTCTTGTGATTTTAGATATTTTGGGATCAAAGAATGCCAAGTGCCTGTAATTAATTGTTTTGTTTGTAGGACCCTGTGAGTCTTTATGATTGGTCTGAGATCTAATAAGAAAAATGAGTCCCCTTTCATTTTACTCCCAAAATCACAAAATAATTTTCCAAATAAATACACTGATTAGAAAATAATGTTTGAAATCCATCTTGAGAAGTTTCATAGATCAGTTTGAAAGCTTTTGCAGATATATGCTTTTGTTGGAATTACAATAGTAGAATACTACTATTACTTGTCCAATGCAGATGAGAACTAATTTGATGACCTTCCTGGATATAGAAGCAGTGTTCCCTCACTATGCTCAAGATCAGGCTACAGAGCACTTAAAAGAATTTTTCTTGAGTTCCAGCTCAACTGTCACATTTTTCCAGTGTTTTTCAATTAAAGATTAATTTCCCACATTAGGAATTTCATAAATTTCACGTGGCTTTCATGAAAAGCTAACAAAAAAGAAAGATTTTGTCTGATTCACATTGAGTCATGACATTTGTTTTATAATTAAAATATAATGAAACTAGAGGGGTGCAAACTCAGATTGGGGGGAAAAAGTGACAAGAGAGGGAAATCTGTCATCTCAGCAACACTAGGTTTTGTGTATCACTTGAACAGATGTAATCACTCAAATAACAGTGTTTCAGTAGGTCCAAAGTACCTTTGTGAGTGTCTGACTTCGCAGTTCAGAACACCGGGCAGGGAGTGCTACTAAAAAACAACTGCTTTAAACCCAGTTCTCTCATCTTGCCATGGTAAATATTATATAGGGGGTTTAATAATGGCAAATACAGTCTGCACTGGGAGGTACCACTGCAGGGGGGTACCTGCTGCTGACAGCTAGTTTCTAAATATTACAGGATATACGAATACCCTGTTATATTGTTTAGAAATCCACAAAGGTCACAGTTTTTGTACTTTGAGTAATAACCATAGAATATATTCTATACATGATAAATTAATAATGTGGCTGAGTTTTTCTTGAAGGAGCACTGGGACAGTTTTTTCTCTTAATTGTCCCAGAGTATATCTGCACTACCATCACTAATTCAGTGTAATTAATTAGCTTCTTATTAGCTATTATTTTTTTAAGAACTTTTAGTTAATTATAATCTGTTATAACACAATTCAAAATACATGCTTAGAGAAAAGGCTGAGGAGAATTAGAACTTTCTAAATAACTTTTGTTTTCTATAAATGGATTCTTTTTAAAATCTCCTTTCACAGTCCAGATCTTCTCCAGATTGCCTAAGAGTTCCTTATCTTTGAAATCCTCTTGATTGTCTAAGGGGTTTCTCTACAATATTGCTTTAAGATTTTTTTTCACTGAATTGCCTTTAAAGAATGCATAGTAACTAAATCTACCCATTGAAACAACTGTTCAATGTACATTTGATGTGATTACATTCTGCTTATCTTTTTTCCTTGCTTGAAATTGCAGTTCTCTGCTATTACAGCAGCATGCTATTACAGCATGCATTGTATTGAAGAAATTTATTAGTACTGGGGCATGGAGTTTCCACATAGCTATAGTCAGACTCTGCCATTGCCTTTCCCCAAGTAACCAGCACTCCTGTTTGGAATATGGGGACCTAAAATGTGCATTCTCTTGTGCAGTGCTCTGTACCTCATTCATAGAGGCAGAGAGACCTCGTGAATAATGGAAATTTATTTCAGAGCCAAAGCTCTCATTTGAAAGAAGAAAAAACAAAACAAAGCAAATCCTTTTCCATTTGATTTCCTTCCAAAACCCCTGAAAATTTCAATATTTGCCCCACATATCCTACTCAGTGACAGAATCTCACTTTCAGGAGCTGAGTGTGTTCTCTGTTCCCAGGTATTGCTTGTGCTTGCTGAGCATCGGGTCTAGGGAAATATCATTTATTGCATTATACTCTGCTGGCCCTATTTCTCCTTGGGGGCACGAATAAATGTTAATAAATATAATCACAGCTAAGCTTAGAGTCTTTCAGGCTGGCACCCAATCAATTAGTAATGTTAGATACAGCCCTTATCAGCATGGCTTCAGTTTGCAACTGACTGGGCTTCCTTTCCCTCCTGCTAAATCTGCTGTCTTATTTTTTACAGATGGATCCACATGAAAACATATTGTTGAGCACGCTTGAAATTAAAAACGAGATGGCTGCCTCCGAGGCTGTGATGGGGCTTGGGGACCCTAGGAGCACAATGCTGGCCTATGACACTTCGAGCATCCAGTACCGCAAAGCCGGCTTGCCCAGGCACAGCTTCGGCCGCAACGCCCTGGAGCGACACGTGGCACAGAAGAAGAGCCGGCTACGGAGACGTGCGTCCCAGCTGAAAATCACCATCCCTGACTTGACTGATGTCAATGCCATAGATCGATGGTCTCGCATATTCTTCCCTGTTGTTTTTTCCTTCTTCAATATTGTCTATTGGCTTTACTATGTGAACTAAGAAACAAAGCCACGCAGGAAGAAAGAACTGGATTTCTCTTCAAATCAGTTGTACAGCCAAAAGTGGGACTTGGAAAAATTCTATTCAGGACAAAAAGTTATTTTAAAACACCTTAGTTGCTGGCCCACTCTATGGTCTGTTTTTATAATCTTTTGGTTGTATCTGCTAAACCATATATATGTTAAGTTGCAGTATGGACATATCCCCTTATCAAAATATAAGTGCATTTTGAGTGTAAAGGCAAATTGCATTTTGAAAATCACTTCTGTCTCATTGTCCCTCACTATTTTTTTTTTCAATGGCCGTTTGAGTTTAGTGATACAAATTATAGAGCAGCATGTGAGAAACAAGTTTTAATTTCAACAGCAGTACATGCCATTCTAAGGAAAGTACATATCCAAGGCATGCATATACATTTAAGAGAGTGTACTAAGTTACATGCTTATGAAACACATACACTTTACTTTTTAAATGTGTAAACTTGAAAACAGGTAGTGCCTATCATCTTTCCAAGATGATGATGGTCAGAGGTTTCCCAAGCATATTCAGGTATTTCCTTTTATTTCTTGAAAGAACTGAACCTTTGACTGATAATATTGGGGTTGGGTGTTTGCACAGAAGCTGAAGCAAGAAGCACTAGTTTGTTTGTATTTTAAAGAGAGAACATATGCTCAGTCCCAGTGGCTGTGTTTGGGATTAATAGAGGAATGTAGGGACAGTATAAAAATGCGTCAGCACTGAATGGGTAGATGGTGCTGGGTTATGTTGAGGAAAGGGAATCTGTCCAAAGTGCCAAAATTGATTGCCCAAATAGTAATTCTGTAGATGGCTGAAGGAAGCCAGTGGTGCCCTGCCTTTCTTTAGGGCAGGGAGAGTGAGAGAGCAATTACAAGTGCAGGGGCAAGGAGACAGGAGGCATATACATAAAAGTGTGTGTGGGTATACATATATGTGTGTATATATATATATATATATATATATGTATGTATATACACAGTGCAGATGAATGTTGTCAGTTTTACACACCTTAGTCTGAAATAGTCATGTGGAGCTGTGTGATTCCTTCCAGGTTTTCATCTTTCCAGCATTATGCTTCCTGCTGTTAGCTAAATGTTCTGTACCTCTTTCAGCAATCGAGATCTGAGCATATGTATTTCTGTACAAGAGGTACTGACAGGGTGTTTTCTCAGTCTGGATTAGGCAATACCATTTCACTTTTTGTTTTCCTTAATGCATTGTTCAAAAGGAAAGAAATTCATAGCAATCACTTTAAGAGTTTAAGTACACTCTTGAATGTTTCCTGCTTTAGGGTGATTTCCATTGAAAAACAAGGAAATTTCAGTTTTTCTTTGGGAAGCATCTTGAATTAAAAGGTTGAGGGTTTTTTTTTATTCCGTTGAGCTTTATTTTTACAAAATAGCAAAATAGAATATAAAAAAGAAATTAGACAAAAAATTTTGTCACTTATTCCACTGTGGAACTCTTCTTGTAATGAAAACAGCAGTCACAATTACTGTAAAAAAAGTAAAAATTCTTGATGGCTTTTACTAGATCAGATCCCCAATATTGTTTGACACAAAGTTTCAAGAAGAAAAGCCACACCTGTTGAATCCATACTACCTCTCATCCGTGTACAAATTTTTGAAAGAGACTAGAGAGTATAAGTGGTTTTTTTCAGGGTACTAAAAAAAAATTCTTAAGAATATTTTTCATAAAATATATTTTTTAATTTTTTTGTTCTTCAGAAGAGTAATTTTCTTACAAGTTTCTGTAGTTTTATTTTTGGTTTCCCCCCACCATTTGACAGTGAATTACATTAATAGGAGGAGAATAGTTCTGGGAACTCATAGGCAAATAGTCTGACTTTTTTTTTTTTTTTTGAGCACTTTATATGCTTATTTCTGGTTTAAATAAGAGAGGATATTTTCGGAGCCTGGGGTGGGATTTGCAATACACACTACCTGCCAGGAAGTTGTGTACATTCACACACTGCCTCCAGGCTGAGACTCTGCAATATGTAGAGACGGGTTTTCCTCATGTGATTAACTTTCCAAATCAAAATTTTGCTCTTTGTTCACATACTTAATTTGTGACTGCATTTCATGCATAACGCAACCTTTGTAGATGCACTTGGGATTTCAGCTGACAGGTATGAGTCAATGTTGGATTTTTTTTTCCCAATTTTAAGAAATGGAGCATATCAAAATTCAATATTTCTCTTCAAAGCTGTTCTTTAAAAATTATACTAATTATCCTAAATGAAAGCAGTCGTATGGTATTCTTCTGTAAAAGCTTTTCTTTAATTTCAGAAATTGCTGACAGCTCCTTTTATTGTTTCACAGAAGCAGAGTGTGACTGCAGGGAGCTCACAGCCTTTCTGTGGTTGATACAGATCAAATATAAAACCTTACAGGGAATATGTTGACTCTCTGCATTGGTAACTGCTTCAGCTATTACAAAAATCACAGAGATTGAATCCTGGAACTGCACATTCACTTTTCTGAAGCTACAGTACAAGCCATAATACTCTCTGATATTGCTATTCAGAGAGTGAAAGAAAATGTTTGGTTTCTGCTCAGGTGTCACTAGGAAAGATAAATTATCTGTGGGGAAGGAGCACTTTTGCTTTTACTATGTTCTTCTGGCTATTAATGTGATGTATAAAATTAGTGAAAGAGAAAGATTCTACCATTTTGTACTAAGGCTTAACACTGTGATATAAAAAGATGGGGGTGAGAAGGGCTGGTGAGGCACTATCAAGGAAAAAGCATAACTCGATCCCCAGGTAAGCACTTACTCCTGAGATACTTGAGTGAAAGTGGGAAATGATGCCAACAGACATGAGATACGGGGTTTGCTATGTGTGCTACCCTCCAGGTAAACTAGAATAAATTTGCTTTTACTTTAGAATTGACCGAAAATAAATATTCTAGATCTTTTTAATCGTGTTAATTGTTGTTGGTTTCAATAAACAAAATAGCAAAGTTAATAATTTAGATAAACCTTGTAATATAATTATAGTTGCACATTTTATTGTTCTATTAGACATAATAGCCAGCAATTAAGGTGTTTTTCATCTTTGCGAAATTCATGGGGGAATTATGACTATAACATGGCACAGTTTTAATGAAATCTTTGAGATCAATCTGTAAATATATACTGTACATGACTGCTAGTAAGTATGATACACATTTTCAGAACTGAGAATTCATGCAACATAATTCTGTGTTTGCATAAGGAATGTTATGTTTCTATCCTATCGCAGTTCAATGACTGGGAAGAAAGACTCAAGCAATGACATTGTGACCATTTCTTTTCTCATTCCCAGGGGAGGAAAACAAGAGTCCTAGATAATAGCAGAGTTCTTCAGAGAGTTCTTACATTCTAATAAAAAAAGATATAAAATCTGTAAGGTACAAAAGCACAATGCATAGAGAAAATAAGTGGTGGTCTTATACCTGGGGAAAATATCCTATTTATTTCAGAAAAACATGCATTAAAATTAATTAAACCTCAATTTATTTTCACTATAAATATTAGACTGTGTTCCAATCCTATAACACAGTGCTAAACATAAATGAACAGATGTGAAACATTTCCAACTGTATGTGCATATGGACGTACCCCCAAATGTCTGTATGGACATATGTGTGTATATATACACGTGCTGAGTATATATATATATATATGCACACACATTCACATGTTGGTGTGTTAAAGGAATAAGCTAATAATAGTTTTGTTTCTATCATCAACCAGTGTATGAATATATTTTTGAGAAAAAAAAAAAAGAGTAATGTATTTAGAAAAAACCAAACTAACTCTACAGGGTAACTGGGCATTTCTATATCAGCAGATCAATGCTTATGATTCGTATGGAGTATTGCACCGTTTGACATGATGATAGTACTGTACCTCCTTGCATCTGGAATTAGACTAGTCCTCACATTGCTTGCCTATTTCTTCTCTCTCTTTTTATAACAGCATTGTCCACTAGTAAGTTTTCAAAACCAACAAATTCCTTAGGGAACCAAGAAAAAAAAACAAGGCAAAAATAGTAACTATTTCTAGAAAATTATCTAGGGTGGGATGGCCAGGGTACAATACTATATCAGTAGTGATCAAAACATTTTGCTATGTGTACATAGAACATACGATGTGAGCAACCATAACTTAAGCTGAACGTGTGTAAATATTATCAGATTTCTTAAACATTTTTAACTTCTAATTTGTACTTTATGGTAAGGCAAAAAGCTAATTCTACTTATGGTTTAGTTAATGTGTCCTAAAATTATGTAAATAATTAAATAAGCTGTAAATGAGCAGTCAATAGATACAGTATTTGTTTAGTGATTTTTTTTAACTAAGTACAATAATTGCAGTGCTCTAGCAGAGTAATTTAAACACCCTTTTGCATAAACAGATTTGGACTCCAGATATAAAATAGTACAGGAAGTGCTGTAGTGTAAAATAGCCACCGTGGCAACGTTCCTGCTGGCACAGCTGATTCTTTTGTATGGTTAAAATGTTCAGGCCACGCTCAGTACTCAGATTAGCCAAAACAAACAGGGCCTGGTTTTCACTTAGAATAAGGCACCTTGATGTTGCTCCAGTGAGTGGAGAGGTGAAGGTGTCCAGGTAAGTGAGAATTCAGCTGTTGGCGATTTCATTACAGAAGCCTGCATATTGCATCTGTCTGATTCTGAAATCTGTCTCTTATGGTATTTAATAGTAGGCTTATATTTTTCTTTAAGAAAAAAAAAAAAAACCAGGATGTTTGACTGTCGTTAGATAGCATAGTCCCCCAAAGCCAAAGAATCTTCACTCCAGAAATTGTTTAAAAGGGAAATCTAAAAAGTCACTGCTTAACACCAAAGGTAAAGCTTAGTAAAATGCACTAGGAACTTTGTCTAAATTTTTAAGAAGCAAATGGAATGTTGATCAAAAATACTGCCCTATTCTACTTTGTAAAAATACTAAGAATTTAAATATCCATTATATAAAATTGAAATAGATAATCTCTACAAGAATATGCAACACTAGCATTTCATAAATATAAAATTATTTTCTTTGTAAGTGCTTTGACAAAAAAATGAAACTTAAATGATGAAAAATCTCACCTCTACTTTCATACTAAGGGTTGTATTTTTTTAATGTTTTTCAGACATGAGGTCATCTATTCCAGTTTGATAGCATTTTGTATGTTTTCACTGTTCCTGTCATTTGGCAGATACTCACCAGGCTGTATGGTTCATGGTCTGTCCTGTTACTTTCAGTTGAAGACAAAAAGAACATTTGAAACATGATTAATTCTGACAAACTGCCTATGATTTGACTTTTATCACATTTTTATTGGCATGGGTGTTTAAATGGTTCTGTTAGTACTGTCTTTGCACAGTTCTGAGTTATCTTTTACTTAGTACTATTTATTTCATAATGTAGTAATCATCAGCCTTACTAATGACCTTGTAGCCTTTCTTATATGCACATAATGCACATTTTCCAATGGCTAGAAAATGCAAAATACTAGTGGATATCATTGCATCAGATCTTCATGTCTTTCTCAAAAGGACTGCTAACCTCTGGGATTTATGAGGTAGTAAAATGATGATTGTAAATGAGTAGCACATAAGAGATATTTTCTTGAATTTAAAATTATTGCAGCCAGTTTCAGCATGTAAATATATAATAATGTTGGCTAGTGTGTAATTCTTGAATTTAAAAATATAAATAAAGAAAACCTAAAATATGTACACGTAGTTGTGTTATGTTGGGCAGGCTCTTTTCTCAAGGCTGAAGATTTCAATTCTCATCTGAAGTGAATAACTCTGACTTTGGGCAGAAAGGGACTCAGAAGTTGGGTGTTGAGGCACCTGAAATGTAGGTGCAGGATGGGAAGGAGGAACCATAACATGTTGTAATTTGCCTGTGCAAGCCTTTGAGGGACTTGAGTGTCTGGGGAGTGGAAGCAACATGCAATGAGAAGCCAGGTGCTGGTCAGTAAGGAAAGGCTGAGAGCAGAGGGAACAGCTGAAAAATCTCAGATGTTCAGTGACACCTCCTCAGAGTCAACTCTTGTGCAGCTGTTACTAATGGTGAGTTGCTGGTGTCCCCCTTACAGGAATTTGGAAGGGTCTGTTTGCAGGGGCATGCTATTTCCTTTTACAGTAAATGGTCTTTAATCTGAGTATGTGGACTTCAGATATGGAAGTCCCAAGTTTCATTCCTTCCTCTTCCTACTTAGGGTCTAACAGGAGAGATTCTGGATGATGAATTATTATCCGTTTCAGAACAATAATTTCAGGATGGTGGATAGATTTTCCTGTTGGAGTGGTTCCGCTGAAGAACAATTTAAGATGAGCAGATGAGAGAGCAATAAGGCATGCTCATGAGAGGCTCTGACTGTTTTGGGCAGGGATTAGAACCTGGGTCTCTCCTTGTGCTCCAAAGAAGTAAAATGTCCACTAATACAGGTGTGGTTTGGCTATTTCTTTCTGTCTTAGTGGAATCTTAAATATCCTTCAGACTTACACCTGCTTGCTGCCTGTACTGAGTGAGCAGTTTGTGTCCATTGGATTTTCTTGTTGTCTGCTGTCCCAGCTCTAATAAAAGTCCATAGTTGTGTTTCCAAACCCCAAGCATCACTACATGGGGCATACTACAGGGTGTTTATTGGTAGCTGTAGCTACATTCCCAAAGTTGATTCTTTGGCGGATCCTACCAGGGGGAGCAGATGGAGCATCAGAAAAGGGAACAAATGGCCACCAGACAAAAGGCTGCCAAAGGCTAAAACTGCCAAATTCTCATTTTTGTCTGGAAATGCAGACGGCAGTTGGTAATTCCTTTTGAAGTTGTCCACCTGGCTATTCTCTGTACCAGCCTCACAACAGCACTGCTTTACTGATTGATCTGTTCTGTCTCTCTTTTCTGTGGGTAAAGGGCACCAGTTTTGCAGAGACAGAGCACAGGTTGAAGATGGGAAGACTTGAGCATTACAGATGGTACTGAGGTGAGGAGCTCCTGGGTGCAGAATGCTGACTCTGTGTCAGGAGACATAGAACATGACAAGTAAAATATTCCAGACTGTTAAGGAAAGCTCCAATATTACTTCCTTCCCTCACTGTTTAAAATATCACATCTTCCTCTGAAGCTTCTGAAAAGGAGAGGGAAATTCTGAAAAAAGACTGAAATGTCAGCACAGTTGCTTTATTACAGCTCTGTGAAATACTTTGCCCCTTATTTTCAAGATTATTACAAGCTAGGAAGCAAAGTATTTCAACTTTAAGACTGGTTCATGATTTCAGAGACTAAAAATATTTCTATTAATTGGTGAGTATCATTTCCAAATCAAAAATGTCTATCTACTATTTCACTTGTCTGGGTTTATAAATGCATTAGATGTTATCCCATCCTAACAGAAGTTATATCAAATCAACTGGTGCAAGAAGAAAGGCTAGCACTATAGGGTATTTGAATAATTTATTTCCTTTACTCTTATTTTTAACTCTTCACGACGTGTAACATGGCCTCTCCTTCATTCAATTTACGGGATTGCAAATTAGAAATCTTAATAGTGACTTCTTATGGGTAAATTGCAGTGTTGAATATATCTTGATGATCTAAAATTAACAAAACATGAGAGAAATTATCTAACATCACAGTTCTTAATTTATAAAAGGAAAATGATTATTTTAAAGAATGAAATTATGCATCTGTCAAATACTGAACAGCTGTGAAACAGTGAAATAATGGGAACTGGCATCTAAGACCTTGTAACTGCTGCATATAAATAAATGCAACATTAGAACTACATAGCAAGTATGTTCAGTGACATAAATTCTGTGGTTATCAAAATTAATGACCAGCATGACATTATTAATCCATAACGTTTGTTATTCTTGAGGGATATCTGCAATGACTCATTTATTATGGTGTTCATATGAGTCTAATCAAGGGATATGTTTTTAAAAAAATGATCGTTATGTCAAGAAATGTGAGTTGGCTATACAGGTGATGAAAATTGATTGTATAATAGGAGATGTGCTTCCCCTGGCTGAAACTCTGGGCCAGGTTTTCTGGGGAGAGGGGGAGTGCTTGTTTCAATGTTAAGGCAAAACTTTTGAACACCTCTTATTCTTGGAACAAACGGTTTTTTTTTTCTCTCCTTCTGACAGATTGTCACAGCTGACATACTGCATTCATTTTGGCACTCTAATGGCTAAAGGCATGCTTCCAGTTGGGACCACTTTTTAAAATTTTTCTCTTTTTTGGAAAAAAATATAGCCAAGGAAACGAAGCTAGCTTTAGTTCCCTTACAAGCACTTTAAAAACTAAATCGTGTAAACTGCACATTTTTGGTTTTGGTGCTGTTTTGTTTTCAGACATGACTTTAGTAGAGCTCTGTGAGTATTTATGGTCACACATACTCACATTTCTCAGCTTGGTTGATATATCTGAAGTCTGCTGCTTTCTAAGCCCACATGAAACTGGACTGTGACCTTTGAGATCTCCTTGTTAAACGTTCCCAAAGATCTTTTCTGAAGGGTCTCACTGATCATGGCAGTCTTTAATCAGGGCATTGATGCTTCTGAAGGTGCTGTGAAGAGACATCACAGGCAAGCACAGGAGTGCAGGAGACAGGGGATGAAGTCCTGTCGTGTGCTCTTTGACAGCAGCAAAAAGGGCAAGAGATGCAGTGATAAACCCACAGCACAAAAGCTAATGTGGTCATGGTAGGGTCAGTGCAGCTCCATTACTGAAGGTGATATTTCCACTTCCATGTCACGCAAAGAAATTGTTTCTTCAGGTGAGAAGACATTGACAGGAGAAGCAATGTGGATAATAAACAGATCAAAACTACATGTCAGGACAGCAAGATTTATCTGCAAGATTTGCAGACACATTGGATTGCTTTTGATGTGCTTCTGTGTTTTAGGTTATGAAAAATCAAGGCTTTTTTATTGCTGCTGTTAGTCATCATTCAAAACATATCTGAATTGGAAATATGTGCCAAACAGACAGGAAAAAAATTGCTGGACAGAAAAAGGGGGGGGGGAACCCAAAAAAAAAAACCTACAACAACAAAAAGAACAAACAAAAAACCAAAAGAAAACAAAAAAAAACCAACAACAAAAAAAAGTGTGATGAAATCCAGCAAATTCCCTCCCATTCTCTCAAGCAGCCATGAAGTGCAACATGCATCACCTAATTTATTTTCTTCTTTTTTCTCCCACTTATGACACACTTTAAAATTAGAAGGTTTTAAGAGTGTAGGAAGGACAAAATTTTTCTTTCTCCTTCCTCAGCTTTGATTTTAATGGCTTTTTTCTTAGACAAGTTTGGAAATTTAGTGTGATGACTTTGGCTAATTCCAGCAAAACATGTAAGCCTTAATTGGTTTTGGAAGGGTCACTAGATCTCTTTAAGAAAGGTTAAGCATTATTTATTTGCCTTTGTTACTACCCAAAGCAATGTGATTACTGAAAAGGTTTGACATTCAAACTAGTTAAGGATGAGAAAAAGAGGCAGAGGGAAACCTTTCTATGGGGTCCAGACAAAAGGAAGAAACATAAACATGGAAAGGACAGGCAGATGAAAAGTAAAGGTTGTTTCCTCATTGCTGTAAGATTTTAAAGAAAATACTACCTGCTCCTCTGGCATAACATGATTCCCTGTCTTTTAACTGCAGTCCAGCCATCCATCACCTGGGTTTTCCCATTTCAGATTGCTTACAGGAAAGTGATATGAGATAATAGCTCCTGGTGTTGATGAAAGGAAAGGATGTCCAGCATCCAAATCCTTTCATTTTCCCTAGATGAGTATTTTGCATTTGACAATACTTGAAAGAAAATACAAAGTCCTTCTCCCTTTGCTCTGCCCAAAGGATTTCCAAAGGTGTTAAGCGCCCATTTCCATTTATTATGCACACTGAGAAATATTTTAGTCATTGTATCAATGGAGGAGGGGAGAGAAGAACTATCTCCTTTAAAAACTGAGATAAGACAAATCTGTTGCCCTATAATTGAAAATGCTTTGCCTAGATATTGCAAGCACTCATGCATATTGTTGAAATAGAAACTACAATTTATGCAAAATCTGTACACTGCTGAGAAGAGAGTTGGCTTTGCTCATTTCTGAAAGAATTAAAGAGACATTTCATTCTAATGAAACAGAATGATATGGGCATTGGAAAATATAAAAAGTCAAACTGTAATGCCCCTGCATTATTCTTCAGCAGACACAGAATGCCTCTTGCTAGATTCTATGTTTGAGGCCCAGCTCTGGAAGAGGATGACAACTGTGTGCAAGCACTGGCACTTTGCTATGAGGAATTAAATTAAGATTACCATAGCTTTTGCATACTGTGAATTTGGAAAGGACTTCTGGGATTTCCAAAAACATTTGTTTGATAGACACTAAGCCTGCTATCAGATTGGGACTTACCTCAGGTTTGCATCCCATGTGGCATCCCCCTTCTCTCCCAGACACTTTACCTCCACTGTTGTTGAATTAATATTAACTATCACATCAATAATATTGTTATACCTGTGCCTTAATTATATCATTAATTGGTAACTGCAAAGTATTATGTAGCTAGAGCACTTTGTTACTGTTATTTTGAAGGAACAAATGACAGAATGGGAGAATGTTAAGTGAAACTCATATCTTTAATAATTTCTCTTGTCATCAAAGGCTTGTAAGAAATTAGGATATAGAAATGAAGTTTCCAGGCCTTGAAAAGCAAGAAGTTAACCTAAATTTCCTTTAATTACAAGGTGTGTAGATCACTGCACTGAATGGACATGCTAAATATCCCCTCATGCTTTGGAAAAGAGCACCTTTAATCTGCTTATCATTTGCTATACTCTTTGCAGGTTATTAAGTTCAGTCCCTGGTAGCCATGAACAGAGCAAATAGACACCCACAGCCTACCTGCAAGGACCCTGTGAAAAAATGAAGTAACAGATACATCACAAACAAAGAGTGCCTTTGTAGACAGCTGGGGCCTAATTAATGTGCAGCACAGCTGAGGAAGGCAGCGCCCTTGGCCCCGCAGGTACCTCTGGATTTTGTTACTGCACCAATTATGATAAAGCATTGCCAGCACAAACAGAGGAAAGGCGTTTGCTGTGCACTTGGAGAAAAGGGTTGCTAGTTATTAGTCTGCTGGAAAAGTGTATTTTGATCCTTTGTATTTGTTTTCTTTATTTTAAGTTCTTACTCTAGACAAACAGGAGATTTTCTGTTTTGGTTTCTTCCTTTCTAGTGACCAATAAACTGACCTCTCCTCTGTTCCTGTCTGATCCCAGATAAGTGAGATCTTCAACACGATGTTCCTATAAGACAAGTAGACCATCATTCGTTATTTCTTTGGAACAAGCTCCTTTTCTTACTGCTATGGTTCATTATGGTTAGTCCATTATAAATTACATGGTGTCTCCAGGGACCTGTTCTATACTTGAAATATCACAAGACAGCTGTCATGCATAATGCTGCAGAGAGCTGCTAAATTTATATCCACTAAAAATGTGTTTTATGTTGCAGAGTGACCCACTTTAACTTTGATGCATAAATGGGTTGGTTTTCCTTTTCTTTTAAGAATTATCTGTTATTTTCTGTTTGTCCACATATTTAACTTGCTTAGAAAAGGCCTTAGACAATCTGTTATTTGTGCTTGGTGTATTTTGTGATTATCATTATTTTATGAAACTTAGACATACTTCCAAATTCCCCTAGAGACAAAGCATGCAAAGGGCATTTTTTTCTGTCAGCCCATGTAAATTCTATCAGACTACATAAACAGACAACAGTGGCAGATTGGCTCCTGGAGCTTATGGTTTTCTCTGCTCCTAAGCAGTTTGCATAGCAAATAGGCAGAAAAGACAGTAAAGCACAAGTTATCCTAACATATAGGTAATGGCAGTTTACTTGTATAGTTTTCAAATGTACCCTATGAGACAATTTTAAAAGCTTTTTTGCCTTTTTTGTTTATGAGAATAAGAATCCTTCAAATTCCACCCTGTTTTTAACAACATTTTTAAAATCAAATATAACTCTCTGATTCCATGTTAAATTTTCACCCCCTTAGAGGGGAGAAAGGGAGTGGACTTACTCTTAAAATGCCTTCAGGACACTATGTACTATAAATCATTATCTACAAGAAGTATGTCCACAGGAATTCTGCCATAAAACTTACTTATAATAAAAAATATACAATAAGACATTTATGCTATTAATTGATATGGCTTCTTGATGGTTAAATAGTTGATAATATATTCCACCACGTAGAAAATTGTAAGTCAACATAGGGAAGAAAAGAGTAAAGAAAATTTGAAAATTTTCTAGTTTGATTTTTTCTAAATCATCTTAAGATAGTCAAAAATATGCAATTTTATTCCTTTCAGGCCAAAATTATGTCCTTGGTCCTAAGTGATTGCACACAATCTAAGAAGTTGGACTAGATGATTGCTATAGGTCCCTTCTAACTGAAGTATTCTATTATGTTCAATTCAATTCATTTTTGTCCTGAGAAAATGGCATGGCATCCACTGGTCCTGAAAAACATGGAACTGATGTCCTATGATAATGAACTCTTCTGGGTCATAAACTCAATTCCCACTCTTGAACTGTGTCTTAGGTTACAGATGTAACCAAAATTATGTGTTCTGTCACCATCTTCATAAATTGTTAAAACAGATGGGGCAGTGTTCCTTATCTCATGCTTGATAACTCCCTCTGGGGGGCTAGCTGCACTACTGGGTCATCGAGTCTCACTGCTTCACTCACAGAGTCAGATCATCCCATTGTGAGGTGCTCCACCCAGGGAGAGAAGCCAAGCATTCCTACCTGGATACAATCTGAGAATGGAGCACCACAGGCAGAATTTACCTACTGGATTCCCAGAGGACAAGAGTTCAATAACCACCACTGGACGTGCAGAGGAAGACCAGGCCCTTCCACAGGATCACAGCTTCAACAGAACCACATTCATCATTCCAACAGGACTGCAGCCACCATTTAGTCGGACTGCCACCATCACCCTGACCAGCGGGGTGTCAGGTTGTATCCTGACTTTGTCAGTTTAAGCCAGTGTTTTCTGCCTTTATTTCATTTTTTCCAGTTAAACTGTAGTTCTGACCTGTAATCTCCCACTGGTTTGTTTTCAAACTAGTACAGACAGGCAGAGATGGTGATGGAAGTTCTCTTCCTCCAGTTGTCCTGGCTTCATGTATTACATTTAGTTGAATTTTGGGCTATGGTACAGTGGTAGTTTTTGCAGTAGTAAATAGCAAGCTGTCCCTGTTCATACCTCTGCTTCTCTTGGACTCCTTCTTAAGTGAGTAATAATCTCTCTTTTTAAAACAGAAGAGAATTGTGGAGTTACTTAAGGAATCCAGGGGAAGGACTCCTCACTGTCCCTGAATGCTCCTGCTGTTTCACTATTCAAAAGAGAGAACGTCCCAGTGTTTTAATTTAAAATTTCAAATTCAGAATGGTTATCCTGATCTTTTTACATCATGTGTCCTGTCTTTTGCTTTTTAAAATAGATTTAAATTAGTTGCATTTGTTACCAGCATTGCACAGGAAGAGTTGCATTCAATTGAATTTAAACTACATTTTCAAAATGTGAGGGCTAAATAAGGTTTGTTCATGTGAAGACTTAAAGTAGTACTAAAGTACACACTAAGACATATTCCCTAACAAATACTTTTCTTGCTCAGGCAATTTGCTAAACTTGCCCTTTCTGTGCTTGCATTAAAAAAAAACCAAAATTGTTTATGCAGTGGCGTTTGCAGCTTTCTTTGTACTTTAGAGTCTTTTAGGGAGAAGATGTACACAAGTGAGGGTCAAAGAAATGTACATACATATCACCATTTCAAATGAAGTTAGTGAAAATGTCAGGAGTCGGGCAAAATGTTTTGAGGCTTTAAAATTTGAACCTTGTAGGCTGTGTGGAGTCTGGAAGCTAATAAGCTCTTCTTGATCAGTGGGACCTCATGAAAGTTCATGAATAACCTGGAGGTTTGTAAATAATAAAAAAAGTTTTTTAAAGCTGATTTTAATGAAGAACCAGAGTGTTCATGGGTTGGCTTTTGAATGGTAAAGGTTAATGTAGACTAAAATTATTTACTGTTTTTTGTTCTTGTTTGGGCTACTCCTGGATAGGAAAATAGTTCAACAATCTAATTAGAAGTCTTGTCAGACTTGGAAACACCAGAATTCCTTGACTCGATCTGATGATTCCATAGAAGGTATTTAAAATAGTCCAGAAGAATATTAAAAGGGACCTTTTTCAGTAATGTAAAAGAGAATGAGAATATTTTGGGTTCATATTCACACTTTTGCTGGGAGTAGTAATTTCCTACCATTGGAAAGCATCAGCTTTGCAGAAGGTTGCCTGGGAGACCTGGGGACAATCAGCTGAGTGCAGGTCTCTGGTGTGACCTTGCAAGTGACACCACTTGTAGGTTGGGCAGTACTAGCAAGGCTTGAAGCAGCAGCTAAAGGGGAAAGTCTCTCTTGGCATATGATGGCTGTGTTTAAACAACACACAGTGGTCAAAAAGTCCTCTTTAAAAAAAAAAAAAAAAAAACAAAACCCCAACAAAACAAGGAAAAAAAAAAGGAGTGGTCTATTCATAAACTATTGCTCCAAATTGTTCATTTTGCCCCATTTCTCTTTTCCATTTTGTTGATAAAGGTACAGAAAATTCAGTGCAACTGGGATCACTTCAAGTTCAATACAAGCAATATAATTAAGCTCATTGTTCATACAAGTACTTCCTAAAATTATGGGTATTTTTTGTATTCAGTGTCACATTACTGTGGCATAAGAGGAATAAGGGAGAGAAAACTTTAATTTTTGACTAGACTGTCTCTTTACTCACTTTTGTGGAAATCGGCATTTAATGTCATCTCAATGTTAAGGAAAGGAAGTGTCTGGAACAATTAATATTATTTGAAGAAATAAGCTACATTTAAGGAAAAACTCTGAGTTCAAGCATTTAGTTCCATTACATGAAACAAAAGCCTACTTATCTTTAAAAGTGTGAATCAGATCCTTAAGCACTGTGCATTTTCTGGTGATTTTGGCTTTAAATGTTAAGCTAGTTTTTTCATACAAGCAACACATTGCTTTGTGGTTTGCTCTTGTTTTGGCAGAAGATGCATAAAAGAATCAATTTTTCCTTGATTTTTCAGGCAGCTGCTGTCCTCCATCTTAATAACTGCTGTCTTAGCTACCTCTCAGATCCCTTGCCTGTCAATATATTACCACAGAGTTGCCACTTTTTAAGGATAGTAAAGGAAAAGCTGTTCTTTTCTCAATTTTCATTCCATAAATTCATAAATGTACTTTTTGAATCCATATAAACTGGATCAATGCCATGTATCAGCAATAATCTCCATAGTTCAGTTTGAGTGAAGTTGCTTCTAATTTTGGTTTGAATTTGTATCCTAGTAATTTTGTTACAACAAAGAGTAAATATTGTCATTAAGCTTCCTCATAATACTCATAATTTTATAGATCTCTGTTATATCTCCCTTTCTTTTCTCTCTTTACCTGACTAATGAGAAGAAAGATCTCTGACTCTTGGCTGTACGTTCATATTTGGTTGTATTAGAATTGTTAACAGAAGTATCATAAACAATGTCAGTTATAGGATCACTATTATTTAGGAAGCTGAAAACAAAAAGCAAATAACCTTATGCTAGACACGACATTTTAGCTGCATCCTTATTTTCATTAGCTTTAAAGTATTTGCTTTAGAAAACTATTTTATCATTTGTGATGGTCTGAGCCACTCTGCATATGAAATTGTGAGACACAAATATGCACTGAAGAGATCTTTGAGGCTGTGGTCACATGAATATCCTGGTGTTTAGGAGAGAGGAGGCTGAAATGGTCAGGTGGCTCAGTCCAGGGGGTGTTGTGCCAGCTGGGGTGTCAATTTTTATTCATTAAGGGAGAAACCTTTTTTTTTAATGCTTTAAGCTAATCTCTTGCCACTATTTTTGGAATGGTGTCTGCTAAAAGTGACACCAGTTCAGTTGCACTTCAGTGAGTGACAGCAGAAACACTAGATACTTTTACTTACTTACAGTCATGGGGGTTATGATAATGAAGAGAGTGGTGGATGAAAAGCACAAGGGAAAAGGACAACATGACAGCATCCTCCCCTTAAACTTATCCAATGAGGGAGATAAAACATACACTTGTAAGTGGGAAGAAATGCAAAAGGAATTAAGGAGCAACCGAGGTGCTGCAACACAAAAATTCATTTTACTGGGGAGGTATGAGAGAAGAGATGTGGTGTGGGGGTGAAGGGTGAGTATCAGAAGAGGTGAGGCCATGGACTAGAAATTATTAGTCTTATTAAGATTCTGAATATTTATGTGGAGTTTCCCTGCTTTACCACTGTAATAGCTGCTCCCACTGGTGTTCTCTGAACTTTCCTTGATACTTTTCTTAAGGTGCCACCTGTGCTCCTGGCCTGGGGTTTAGAAGGATGTTTGGAAATACAGGGTCTTGGTTTGGCCTTAATGGGCCAGTGTGCTCCTCTGCAAATCAATCCTTGCCTGGAGCTGACTGTGCTTGGGCTCCCTGCAGCCCCAGGGAAAGGTTTAACCAGAGTTTAGACAAATTGCTCATTTACACTGTTTTATACTGGAGGAGAGCTGTATTTCATGGTACTGTGTTTGGACTTTGTCTATGACAATGTCAGCCCTCTGGGCTGTAGGAAAAGCCTTCAGAAATGGTAGGAAAGCCTGCCTGAAAAATGGAAGCTCTGTTAAAATTAGATGGGTTTGACATTTGTTCTTTATTTTGAACTGAAACAAATTAAAACCATGCAAATTAAGTTTGTGAAAACATCAGAGAGCAGCAATGGGCTGGCTGCTGGGAGCCCAAGGTTTGAGATGTTGTTCTTCCTGATTCATTAACGTCATGGGCGATGTTCCAAATCACCCTTCATTAGTTTGATGCATATTTAAAGAAGTATGGGAAATGGCACAGAATACCAATATCCCAGTGATTAGGACTTCAACCAAAGGTAAAAGAAAGATGGGTATTTGTTCCTGTTTGGTGTAAATCCTTGGTTTGAGTACAAGTCTCCAATATTCCAGCAGTTTTTCTCTGAATAACACTTCTTTATTTTTTGTCTGTGCATAAATTGTTCACAGGAACCTCATATACTGAAAACATTTATTTTGAAAATGTATCCATATATTCTAATATTGAAGAGCCAAAAAGCTTTCTGAGACTGCTTTGGAGCATTTCACAGACAAAAGCTGACAAAATTCTGAAAAGAAACTGTACCTGAAATAGGTTTAATCACACTGTACTTCATCACAAAAAAAATCCAATATCTCTTGCAGTGAGGTAACAAGTTAGTACCTTGATCTTCACCATGGCAAAAGATAAATGGAAGTTTGTTACTCATTCCATGTAAAAAGAATTCCTCCCTCAGATGTATGGCAAACATAAAAAATTCACTGAAAACCTGATGTGCCTGCAAATGAATGCCTGAAAGGCAAGAATGTTTATCTCAGCTCAATCCCATAGACTGTAGACATAAATGAATCCTCTGAGAAATCAAATATACAAAGTCTGACTTTTAAAAAGCTAGATGTTTTTTCCTTGAATATGCAAAAAGCAGCGGTATTTATCTATTTAAAGGCATAGTGACAGAGAGAGACTCTGATCCTATGAGATAATAAAAGAAGTTTTTTTTTAAATCAAGCTTCTTTTTTTTTCCAACCTTTTCTTTGTCTAAAGCATTTCTTGGAATTTACCCCTTCCTGACTAAATGGGCTCCTCTTGAAGGAAGTTGTTATTTGGTGTTGTCGGAGACTGAAATACTATAATTTATGACTTAAACATCTTCATGAAGCACCTATGCCTATTATGGCAAAACCGTGTGACAAAACCAGCACACCCTGAAGAGGCCTCCTGACCGAGGCCCTGAACTGTTCATTGATAGAGATGAGATAAACTCAGGGCTGGGGGAAGAAGAACACATTCACTGAGGGATCCAGCTGATCCCCTTCCCTTCCCTTCCCTTCCCTTCCCTTCCCTTCCCTTCCCTTCCCTTCCCTTCCCTTCCCTTCCCTTCCCTTCCCTTCCCTTCCCTTCCCTTCCCTTCCCTTCCCTTCCCTTCCCTTCCCTTCCCTTCCCTTCCCTTCCCTTCCCTTCCCTTCCCTTCCCTTCCCTTCCCTTCCCTTCCCTTCCCTTCCCTTCCCTTCCCCCTTTTGTTTTATTCATATGTTTTGTGTATATTTCAAACCTTTCTGGGTTTGATCCATTTTATTCCCAGAGACTTATTTTTCTCTGCTCTTCTGTGTTTAAACTGGATTGTAACAGATGTGCTGTAGGGAAATCAGAATGTAGTCCAAATTATATTGGCAGTTTCTCATTTAGCTCCTATTTGGAGACAAGGGAGTTAAATATCAATGTAGAGAGACTTCAAAGTTGTCTTGATTTGGTTCATCTTACATGAATTTTTGCAGTCTGCATAACAAAATTTTTTCATTCAAACAGCAGAATGGAAGACATTAGGAGCTACATAGAGAAGGTAAGATAAAATACTTCTCTAAACATAGTTTTTCAATCACTGCAAATTGACAGTGCAATGCAATCACCTCAGTACCAGCCAGCACAGGGCATGATTATGATTGTGTTCCACATCTCACAACCCGTGGATCAGGCTGCAGTAGTGGCTCTCACACACTCATCCTGAGGGACAACTGCTCAGCAAAACCTGGACCCCTGATTTTGTAGTAGCCAACTTTATTGAGTTAGGAATTGATAATGTCATATACTGAACTCCCCCTGGGTTTTATTGGTTTTGCATAGTGCTTACTGAAACAGGCCACAAGGTGCAAGCCTACCTTCCTATGCATTGGATGCCCATTTTCACATGTTTTATATTTGCCTTTATGTTTTTTGATTGTGACTTCAGTGGTAAAATATTCAATAAACTCTAGGCACAGGAGCAAGGTTTTTTGCTTAGGAAAGCATATACATTATTAATACATTATTGTCTTAATAATATGTAATTATTCTACAAGATACAAATTTAGGTATGAAATCACAGTGGTAAACTTTTACATGTAAACATGATATACTCAAGAGGTTTTCTCTCATCTAAACAAAGGGAATAGTCTGATTGCAGTATCTAAATTCACAGTACAGCAGTGCTGACAGCAAAAGAATGAAGTATTACATGTGCATTTCTGGATTATGTAACTGTTGAAAACTTCCTTAAAAAACACCAAAACAAAGAGAAAACCTGAGTTATCCCCATTCACTTTGTGCTTTTGGCTTTGACTTTTGTTGGAATTGCTTTGTGTGGTTTGTTCTTACATATATGTAACTTCCTGCTATTCTTCTAAGCATAGTTGGGAGACAGTAATTATGCACCATGAGACCTAAAACTTCACATTCAAGTCTAGAGCTTTCATGGCATCAGTGTCCAAATAATGTTGATCCTAATGGCTACTTGGTGCTTTTGGATAGAGTAATTAAATTTCACAGGGAGGGGAAGGAGTACTGCCAAAACATTTTAAGTGCTATCTCAGCAATGTGAAACTTGGCATTTCCCACTGTTGTTTTTCATTCCCAAAGTACTGTAAACATATGCTGAAGAAGTATTTCAACTACCTTAGCATAGCAACACAATATAATATCAGTTCAAGTCCTCTGGACTCCCTAATTTGTTTTTCTGAATTAAGACACTATACTTGAAGAGAAAGTAGTGCTGACCCAGGTAGTCAACCCCAAAAGAAAGTAGTGCCCTTTCCATTGTGGTTACCTAGATCTAGCCCAACTCTCCCTCATATCTTTTCTAGTATTCCAGGGATATCCTCCTGCCCTCTTCCCACAGCCATGTACTCCAGAGCAGATATACAAATTTCTGTATTTTCAGAGAACAAATTATAAACTCTAATTTTCAGATTCCTTGATTTGTCCCTCTGTTTAGTCCAGGAAACAGCACTAGGAAATGGGATGAGTATATTATTGCAGTTTAGCACCAATGTTTGCATTGACTCAATAAGTTCCTGAATTCCTGGAAGAGATGTGTTTTACGTATATCCTCTGCCATTTGGAGTGTGGGTGGAAGGCATGCTTGAACTAAAGGTGTTAAAATGATACTATTCATGTTTTTTGCTGATGCTCCTTCTGTAAGAGCAAAATAACTTCAACCAGTTAATTTTTTGTCTGCAAAAAAAGTAGAAAACTAATTTATTACTGTCCTTGAAAAGGCAAGTGTGTGTATATCTATGTATGGACAGAAATCTATATATTTAAACAGAAATACATAAAAGGAGTAGTTCATTGCACTGAGAAAGATAGTGAGTCACATGATTTCTCTAGTATCCTTGTTTATTTTTCATGCTTTCTTAGAGTCACTCTGTCCTAAGCTACTTAATACAAATGGAAGAAGCAGCGAGCTCATGGTGCCTCCTTTTTGCCACCCTAATCACTACCACCTCCAGTGAACACACATTCTGTACTGGAACAACACAATAATGATTCTGATAGAAGGCCCAGAAAAAAACAAACTGAAAAAAAAAAACAAAAACAAAAAAAAAATGTCTGGTGCTATAACTACAGCATTTCTTCTATTTGTTTCATATAAAAACTAAATTTCCTTTATGTAGTTCATAAACAAAAACTGTGCTCAGCTGCTTACATGCCTGTTGCCAAAGAGAAGTTGGAGGTCCAGGTAAGCAGAAGATAAGATTTTGGTGTGAAACAATGAATAAACCAAATTTTGCATTCTATGCAGAGAGCTCAAATCAATACTTCTAAAAGAAGGATCACTGTGTTTTAGCAGCAAGGAAACTGTTGCTGGTTTAGCAGCAGTATCACTGAGCCACTCTTCTGGAGCAGTATGGGAAAGGATTCTAAGGTTTATGTCTTAAACCTGTAAACGATTTTACAACAATTACAACAATTTTCTTTTAAAATTATGTTTAAAATACTAGTGAGTTATTCCTAACAGATCTTTTCTTAAACTGCATTCTATAGTGCGGATTCAGCAACAAATGTCCTGACAAACTGGAACAGAGAAAACACCAGTGAGAGCCAACCTTCCGTAGCAGGCTCAGTGCCAATTCTCCAGAGCCACACGAGAACTTGTCTCCAACTTCACACTTATGATTCAAGACACACTTTCCGACATATATCAATGATTTCTCCTCCAAAAAATATTAAAAACAACTTCCAGATAGATTTCTGATTACATTATTTTTCATTTAGGCACATTTGAAACAACAACAAGAAATCTTTTGCTCATTCTGTCCTTTTTTCTTCAGGTTGGCTTTCTTGTTAATGGCTTTTTGTTTTTCTGGTTCTCACTTCACACTATACTGCAGGTTTGTGTCTCTCAGAGCCAGAGAGAAATTGATACTGAGTCGTGCTGAGAATGCATTGTAGTTACCAAGGAAGTGGTTTCCCAAGCAACAGTAACCACACGGAATTTGACAGAATTTCTTCCTCTGTATCTGTATCATGTTTGCTGCTTTGCAGGAGGCAGTGTGTGGGCAGCATAAGTGATCTCATTGTTAACTTTACTTTTTGAAGCAGATGTCATATTTCTGTATTAGTTAAAGAAAGACAACTTCAGTTAGAGTTGAATGCTTGGTTTTTTGTCTGTATTGTTTTTTGTTTCTTTGGGGTTTGTTTGTTTGTTTGTTTTAATTTATTCTCCCGCTAGCAGATAGATTGTGGATAAACCAGATAATCCCGCAGCATGTGGGCAGATGCTAGAGGCAAAATTCTCAGCTGTTACACACTCAGTGATGATATTTACCATTCAAGAAAGCCATGCCAGCACCTTGGTTTGATCCAGCAAATTGGATGAGACACTTGCCAGCTTGATGATGTCAAAAAGTGTAGGAAATATGCACATGTTCAGAATTAGTGGAAGGCTGTGAACCAAGGGAAAGACAGGGGCAGAAGTCCCAACTTCTCTATGGTGGGACAAAATAAAAGACTGTGTGAGAGTTGTGCCTCAGTCAAGTAAGATTTTCAATAATTTTTCTTAAATTCAGCAGTGTGTCTTAATATCCACTTCACATGCATGGCAAAATCTTAAAAAAGAAAATGTGATGGTATTTACACAGGCAGAATCCCAGAGGAAGGTGTGTATTTGAAGCAGGAATTATATTACTATAATACTTTGCATTCATGTTGTGCTAGTTTCCTTAAAATGTTTTCTGAAAAGTTAGATTTCTGCTTTGTCTAGGATAAAAAGACCAGGTTTGACTGTCTTAAAATATCCGATTTTTAGCTTTCTTATCTTCTGGATTGCAGATAACTATGGATAAGGAAATGTTTGAGCTACAAAAGCTTTTAAAGTATATGAAGAAGCCATAAGTATATGAAGAGCCAGTTCTTTGTATACCCAGCTCTAATGAAACTACTATTTACCCATAATTGTAAGGCTCCAAGCAGAGACAATGGAGTGAATGAGCAAGGAGATTATTAGGCTGTTGGCTCTGGACCTGTTTCAGCCTCACCAGGTACAAGATGGCTCATAAAACCCTTTATTCTATTCCATCATTAATATTTTTTCTACCTTCCTGAACTTCATACAAAGAAACCTTTTACTTTGACTTTTTAACCTGTCTCTCAACACCTCTTCAAGCTCTTAGCTGAGTATCATGTTCTTTTCAGAGAAAGCTGCCTCTGTCCAAGCAAGCCTCTCATTTTACCAGGAAATATGCATTGGGGACAGACCTGATCAGGGTCTACATTCAGTTTCAACTTGTGAAAGTATGTAAAAAATCATTCAGATTTAGTGGATAAGATGTTTGAGATCTAGTGCTGCTTACTTAAAAGGTTGGGATTCTCCCTCAGTGTGGTGTTATGTGTGGGATAATACCTCCATGGACTGAATGTCAAAGAACACTACAGTGCCAAGACCTGGAATAAAGTGTGTTCTCCATGAAAAGTCAAATGATAGAGGTCTGAGGCTGCTACTGTAATGGGAGTGAAGGAAAAGCTCTTCATTCCAGAAGGAGGAGGAGCTCCTTTTCCTCCTCACCTCCTGGAATGGCAATTATACCTTAATTCCAGGACATGTCAGCTGTTAGGCAGAGTCTAATGCCTGTAGCAATGAGAGGAGGTTAAAGGAACCAGAAAGCTCCAGCTTTGCAGCTAGAAAAGTTTCTTATGATATAAACATAAAAGACTTGTAACTGTGTTTCAGGACTTTTTTCTTCCAGATGTGAATATATACCTATGGATAATAAAGTTTTGTGAGAGGCTAGATGTGAAGGTTGAATTAAAATTTAAAATTCACAGAGCTTTTAAAACTGGCAGTCAACAATTATGTACCTAACTAACCTGCCTATTTAATCTCCAAGCCATCTACAACTTCACCCTCTCTTCTTGTCTCTGTTCCTCTATACACCACTCATTTACCCCTTTGTGTGAGATGATTTATCACCTGCTCTTCCTATTCTAATTTATCCATAGACAAGTTGCCTCTCCCTTCTCTTTATTCAACATTATTTGCATTCCTTTTACTCAGGAAATCATGTTCTGCATTCCTTACTCTTCATTGTCGCTTTTTTCCCTCCCTCTAACACTTGTGCTACAAATACACTTGAGGCCTTCATTCGAAGTCTCTTTTCCTTCACTTCCACCAGCTTGACCTAAATCAAATTTATTCTTCCTAATTATAACCATTTAGGTTTTTATGGAAGTGAAATAGCACTCAGATCATGGGATCTAGACTGGTCACCCTGAATGCCTGCTGTTGAACCAGTATTTTTATGAACTGTCTAATGCAGTGTCAAACCCTGCTGATTTGAGTGCATTATGGGAACAGGTGGTCCAGGCATAAACAGCAGTGGGAAGCCTTTAACTAGGTATTAAAAGATGGACATTGGCTGGAGGACAAAAACCCAGCCAGAAGGGTAGAATTAATTTTTACCCCCACTTCTTTTTCAAAGTCTTTCCTTCCCCTTAAACATTAGCATCTTTTGTGTTTGATATGTTACAGAATACTGATTTAGTTACTGTTTGCTTAGAGTAGGGAAACTTCTGTCTCCTGGGAACAAAACATGTAAACATTAATACAGAATCAAACATGGTGCTAAAATGCCACACATTCAAGTGGCACCCTGCAGTGAAAGACTGACAGATTTGCCTTAAAGTAATTTATGTTTTCTTTTTTGCTTTTGTTATTTAATGGAACTTTTTTATATAATTGGCCCATAATTTAATCCACTTGATTTCCAACTAGAAGATTCTTTGATTAAAAATTAAAAACAAAACAAAGCCAAACAACAGAAAAAAAAACATCCTGAATATTTGATATTTTTTGTTCAGGACTCACAACTTCTGAGAGGTAAGGGGCCTTTTACACAGTTTGCAGGATGTCTGGTCATTCCAAAATGATGTGTTACATTGCCAGTTGGAGCAAGGCAAACAATAGTCCCATTGCAGTGCTCAAACATGAAATGATAGATCTTTTTTACCCAGGCACTAAGGGTAAAGGCTTATTGCCATTTTCACATCTCACTTCAAGCCAAATCATTTCCCAGGTCCTTTTCTTCCAACAGGTGGAATCACTTGGCTATTCAAATTGATGGATTTTCCCAGCAAAACCTTTGTTTCACTCTGTGCTTTAGCTCACCTGTTGTTCTACAGTCACAGCCTAATTTTAAAATAATGTAATTTCTAAATCCAAGGAGTGCTCAGAATCACAACCACTTTCCTTCTTTCACTTCCCAATCTTCTCTTGATTCTATTACACTTTAAAAGGAATCTTTAATATAAAAGTGGGAATGTGTGCCAATGAGGGCTGGCTCTGCTTTCAAGTAGTGCTAAATCATGTTCTTTAAACGGTATTAGCTTGTTAATTCCATGTGGGTTTTTTTGTGACAGATTAATTCACTTTAAGGCACATTCATTCAAGAACTGTTCAAACAATAATTTATGAATGAAGCTTTTATCTTGAGGATTTAAGAAATAATACCAACACTTTCTGGCATCAGCAACTGCTTTTGTGCATAATTTCTCAGAAAGATTATTTCTGAAGTTTTAATGATAAATTTAACTTTAGACTTAGCCATGTGGCATTAAAATTTTACAGAAGTATTCTTACTGGAAAGTTTCTAGAAAGTGACCATTTAGTTAGTTCATACTGATTGATAAGCACATTACTGTGTTTTGGTTTTCATTGAACATATTTTCTAGAACATTTGCCTTGATTTTATCATTTATGCTAACTCGGAATTGTCTGCATTACATTTCATATTTAGGTTATTTAGTGCTCCTCACAATAACAAAGATATAGTGTCTTCCAGAACAAGCCCTTATGATTACTTATCATTGTTCATGTTTTAAAATTGTAAAAAGTGACAAATATGGAAACATTTAATTAGGATGCATTTCATTAAATAAACCAATATACAACATTTATAGGAATAATTTTTTGCAGTTAGTCTTCAAATAACTAAACATTTTCTTCATAACTTCCATTTCTTTCATCTTGGATTGGTAACACTTTTCTGCCTCAGAAAAAGCACATAATCTGATTTTGAGATATTCAGTACTTACTGAGATACAATGAATTTTCATTGGCTAAGATTGAGGTTTATTTATTTTTAACAGAAATTCACAAAGTTACTGTAAGTAACCCTTAAATTCAGGCACCAATTGAGATTCTTTGTATAAAACATGGAAGATAAATGAAATGAAAGTGAATTCACCTGAGTCTTTCTGACCAGTCTAACAACGTTTACACTTGACAAGAGACATTAAGATAGAAAATTAAAGGGACGTATTAGACAGGAAGACACTGTCCCAACCGCTATTTCACCTTTTGTCCAAAACCTTCAAGGCAGACCAGGTGATTGACAAGAATTTCCTGGATTATCTTCAATTTGCTGCTGATATTGCTGCAACTAAAACCTCATAAAGAGTTTTTGGAATTTACTATAATATACACCTGAAAAATCAAGAGGATCTGTAGAGCACTAAGATCTCACTGAAACTGACCATAAAAGAAAAAATTACTCAAGTGAACACAAAGTTAGAATATATTGTAGAGAAAAATCACACCTTATTTAAATCTAAATGGATAAAATTGGACTTGGAGAGAGGGACATATAGAACTAGTTTATTTCAGTTGAGTGATATTTATCCTATTTATGATTGTACTTTGCACTGAGATTTATTTTACTCTGAGCTATTTTATTACACCAATAAATGGATATTGTTGCCAAGAAGAGCAATTCTCATGGTAAATAATTTATAAATCATGATAGATAATATATAAAAATAACTTATTTTCTGAAGTAGAGTTTACATTTAAATACAGTATGGAACTTGTCCTCTATATCCAGACTAAAAAGTCTGGATATAGAGTACAAAGTACATATGGCAATTATGAATGTTCTCATTTAAAAACAAATACCTGATCAAAAACATTCAAAACCTTTCAAATCATAGTATTTTTTTACTCTGCAGAAATGAAGATGATGTGAAAGGACTAAAGTTGCTGTGGATAGGAGTACAGTGCATTTTCTGACATAAGGGGAGTCTCTTTTCTGAGTCCTATGAACTCCCCACTACCTTTCTTCTCTCTCTCATCACTGCCTGATTTCCACAGATTCAGAGTTTTAGTCTCCTGGGATGTTTTAGCTTTAAGATTTTTGTCAGACCTGGTGGCCACAACAGCTGATTAACTGCACATGCATGTACAGAAATGCCTTTTTCTGTGTGAAACTTTGTTTTTAGCTTACACCTCTTTTGCTTTCTCCCAGATAACTGTCTCTGACTCGGTTCTAGAATTCTAGATAGCATCTGGCAAGCAGAAAGCCCAAGACCTGGGTGCTGTTTATCAGAAAAAGGTAAATCACACACAGATCTTAAAGGAAAATCAGTAAGGGCCACATCTTCAGATGTGTAACAGTGTGATCTCACATCCTGCAGTCAGATAAGAGTTTTTTAAGGCACAGGGATTGACTTAAAGTATTAAATGACTATCGACATTTATTTATATTTGACAACAGGAATTAATATAAATTATGTAAATACATGACAATATATCCCTTTAAATTTGTGAATTTCTTGGTATGAAATTCCATTTTTGTAACTGCTTTTATATATTGACTTTAAAATCATGTGAAATCCTTGGCATATGCAGCTCTACTCTTTTTTTAAGTTTATACTTCTTAATGAGATTACTTTTCATGGTTTTTGAAATGTTTTGTCATAAAATGGTCATTTATCTCTTGTATTTTAATTGTAACAGGCCATTATTGCTACTGATGTATAATATATTATCCTCTTACAAGCAAATTTAATCACAGGAGCTCTATTTCCCTCTAATCTTTATTAGTATAGTGGAAAGAAAATTCTGCCACATGTATTATTTAGCAAATAACTGAGTATTTCACAAAAAGAAAACAATTCCTGAAAATCAACAAAACAAAATTTTTTTAAGTGAAGAGTATCTTGCAAATAGCTGAATGACTCAAGAAAAAAGCCTAGAAAAAGAACATGGCTGTCTTCATACATCAACATCCAACAGTAATTTGACAATTTGGTGTTGAGCTTACATGGTAAGAGAATAAAGGTAGAAATTTGAGTAACTTTATCCCTGCTTTTATGTCTAGGCATTCTAACCCCACTAATACTTCAAGTACCCTAGCTTGAGGTGGGTGGTAATGAAAGTCACTTGTCATATCACACCTTGTCAACTGGACTGCTTGTGTTTGATCCTGAGAAGTGTGAATTTTGCATTCATGTTTGGAAGAAGGCAAACATTGAAACATATGTTACATTCCTAAACATTTTAGTTTGTAGATTTATGGTTGCAGGAACCTTTTTTTTAAGGTTGAGCATTAAAATAAACAATGTGTCAGCACAGAGCAAATTGATTCCAAACACTGAACCAGAGAAATGAACAAATTCTAATTGAATTCTAAATTGAAATGAGAAACAGTTTCATTTAATAACCAAACATTTGAATTACTTACTAAAAGTTTCATAGATATCTTTACTGAGAAATTTTTATGCCTTCAAAACAAACAGCAGAAAAAGTAAACGTTGTTAATATAAGCAGTGTGTTTTCAAGATAACATGAGAACAGAATATTTAATAGAAATGCAAATACAGTGCTAGTTTCTTGAAGAGATTTATCTTGCAAAACAAATAATTTAATTATAGTGACAAAGCTTGCAACTGAAACAGATGTATGAAGAAATATTTCTTCCTAGAGGTAAGTTGGAATTTTCTGATTATACATTTTTTCAATAAGGAAAAGTTTATAGAAACTGAAACATTCTACTGGAATGCACTTCTTTCTTATTTTTACAAAGAGCCGTTTTCCTGTCCTGAGGGTAACTTCTGTTAAGCCAAGAGACTGATTCTGAGCAAAACAAAGGATTTTCTTACCTGCAGTCTTTGTGTGCCTGTGCAAGGAAAAATATCTTCAAAGTTCCTACTCTCAATACAGAAGATTGAAAACCACAATGCAGGTTCCCTACAGCCTAATTGAATATCCAAACAGTAACTACAAATGCAGTTTTGGTCTTTTCTTCCTCTTCTGCTCTCTTTCCTTTGTCAGGAAAAGCTTTGAGAGCGCTTTAGTTTGTTGTAATATACAGTGGGAATATTCTGAAATTTCAAATGTCTCTAGCAATATAACTCCTGCCCTGCTTCCTTCTGCACAGTGTCATCTTCAGCTCTTTGCTCCCCACAGTTCACTCCAAACAGATCTAGATCAATAAGTAGTAATAGTTTTGTTCCTGTAGTGGATTGACCCTGGCTGGATGTCAGACTCCCACCAAAGCCTCCCTGTCACTGCCCTCCACAGCTGCACAGGAAAGGAAAAATATAACAAAGGCCTTCATCATATATGTGGACCACAAGACTAAAACAGATTAGGAAGAAGCACAGATTAGGATGGTTTTGCAGTTTTAAAACATTAGAAGTGACTCAACGAGTGATAAAAATTAGCATGATCTGGATTTGAAGGACCTGAAATAGATCATATACAATTTCTTGCATTCATATTGTTTCACCTCTGAGTTTAGTTTCAGTGTGGGCACTTCCCAGCCACCATTGAGTAAGAAATGAAAGAATATTGAGTTCTATTGAGGTCTACCTGCTGGGAAGGTGTCATTTTCATTTGTGGTTTTAAATTGATGTTTTATTAAGGAATTAAATACAGTGCTTCCATTTCTGCAGTTTTACACAGACCTTCCAACAAGTTTCAACATGAAACAACAGGGATTTGGTCAATCTTATGCAACGATTCAAAAGCATGTATTCAAGCATGTTGCCTTTCACTTATTTCTAACCATTTATATTGCTGAGGACATAAGCAAAACATTTATTAAAATAACATAAAAATTGTACACACAGAACCTGCACTAAAACTATAAAAATATATTAATTTTATCTTACAAGAATTGGATGTAGGGAACCTATTATATTTACCCAATAGGTGTTTAACCTATGAAATGAAATTACTGACAGCAGTAATGGTTCTGATAGGGGCTCATTAGCACTAAATGTGATGCAGGAGCAGCACAGCTAATGGCTATGCTAGCGTTCAGAACCAAAAGTGTCAGGGAACTTGGCTTCCATGTGGACTCCAAAGAATTTCCTCTCACAGCCAAAGGCTTTCCTGCTTTCTCTTGCATGAGTTTTGTCCAACTTATTCTGGTTCTGGAATATCTTCTCTACCTCAGCTTGTCTTGCTTCATTTTCTTTACCTATTTACTTATGGGCTCTGTTTCTCAGGCTTATCGATTCCTTTGCAGAATCACTCTTCAGGTCATGGTGTGCTGAGCCCACCAGTTTTTTTTTTCTTCATAGTATTTCATTATATTCTCTTTGGTGCCTTATGCATTACGTGTCTTCCCTCCTTTCCAGATCACAGCCCTTTCCTCTTCACATTTCATTGCTGGCTCCTCCCCTATTTTCTCAGAGCAGCAACTTTGATTCCTTTGGGCCTGTCTTGGATGGTATTTTGTGCATGGGCTGCACAATGAGCATCTGGCCTTGTATCCTTCAGTACATGGCTACACTGGAATTTCAGATCAAAATAGAAGCCAGACTCGGTGCAAACCCAGAGCAAGGCAGGGCACAGGCGTCGGTCAGCACTTGGCACTCGGGGAGATGGTGCCTGCCTGGGGAGCATGAATCACTGAGAATTTAACTGCTGTGCAGCACTTAGGGAGTCTGGGAGAGAAGAAAAATTCCTCACCCCTTAAAAATGGGAGATGAAGTAGATCTGAGTGGGTTGAATTATTGTTTGAACATAGTTTCCTTGCTTCTGATTCAAATTCACAGATAAATTCATCATATTGAACATCTCTGACAGAAAATATTAACAGTGAATATATTACTGAGAGAATTATGGTGAATGAGTGGCAAACCCAAGTACATTTCAAAGTCTCATCTTGTATTGAAAGTTAGTAATTTTAAAACTTTCAACCTCAACAGGCCTCAACTTATTTGTCATTCTTTTTAAGCCGTGTTCTCTGTTTCAAAGTCTGTGAGGTGCTTAGAGCAAGGTCATCAGAGCTGCAGCTGAGATTGTAAAAAAAATGTTGTCCTTTTTTTTATAACTTTCTTTAATGTTGAAAATATTTTGCTCTATATTTTTCTTATACTCTACAATTATACTGGGTATCGGTAGGGGGAAACCATGATTTCAAACTTTAAATTTATCATGGAGGAAACGTAAGTGGCAGAATAGTTAGTTTAAGCCTTTCCAAAATCAGAATTCTATTTCTGACTGAATCCTAATTAATTATTTTATCATTACTTGACTGAAGACTATTGCTTTAATTGATAATTTTTATTACTATATTAAAAATTTGTTCTCAGTTTCTTTCTCCCACTACTCAGTTAACCAAGAGTCCAATTGCTCTCCTTGCCATAGATGCACAGTGAAAAACCATCTTCACAGTTCCCCAGAGACTTTAAAATGTTTTAAAGGGCTAATTAATTTTAAAAGTCTTCTGAAATTATAAATATAATTCAAGATATGTTAGAATTTATTTTGGAATATTATGAACTGCCATAAATTGTTACAGATTTTCAAGTGTCAGTGCTATTTTCCTTCAGATGCAGATGAAACCTCTCTGATACATTCCTGCTAACTGTAGTATTTTCTAAGATTACTGAACTAGGTTGTGTTACAAGGCTAAATGCATGTCCGATTTTTCTTTCTCTAGATCTGCTCCTAAGATATCTGGCACTTACCTGTGTAGGTGCAATTCCACAGCCTTTCCACCATGAGCCATCCCCAGGGCTGCTTTTCCTGGTTACCAACCACCCCTACACATGTGCCTGCAGCTCTTGCAATTCTTTCCTTTGAGGTCCTGTAACCTGTTAATTAAGAAGCAAAGTAATCTCCTTTAAAACTCCTGCATTCGTTTTAAAATGTTGGCCTTTGATTTGATTTGGAAATCAACTGTATGAATAGCAGAAAGAAATTTTCCTGTGTGTAAGCATGTCAGAAATGTATTTTGATAAAGTAGTTTACAGGCATGGTTGAGTCACTTGAGGGATTTGCATACCCTGATATTAAGTAGGTCTGACCTAATTTCTGAGATCCTTTCTGAAGTTGTCTTTGTCTCAGCCTACTCACTGGTTTGAGCAGCAAACCCTCCTGAAGCAGGTTCAGTGATTTCCTACTTCTGTATTCCAGGATGTGGGCCTTCATGTTTACAGAGAAGATCCAAAAATGTAACCAAGGCATTTTCTGACAGCTACACCTACACAGAGTGACTCTGTGAGGTGCATCACCCTGCCTGTGTGATACTGCAAATCTAGCTTTACCTGGAAATAAAAGACTTTGTGCTGTCAGTAAGGGAGAACTTCTGTAGACCATGGTAGGGGACTTGGAACTAGATGACCTTGAAGGTCTCTTCAAGCCAAACTCTTCTGTGATCCCATGACTGTCTGTTGGACCACACTTTACAAGTGGGATGCAATCTATGGCAGGACACAGCCACAAGCCAGAGCTGAGGCTGTCCCACCCAGCCCTGGCACTGTCCCACCCAGCCCTGAAGTCTTTTCCCTCAGTTCTGAAATGTTTCTATCCTCAGCAAGAGATGCTAAATCATGGAAACAAGTGCACAAAAATTAGATTAGATTAGATTCCCACAGGTATGGGTAGGACCAGGATCTCTTGAATTTGTAACTCTACATAATACTTCTAAGACACTCTGTGTATGTTTAGTTTCGTGTAACCAAAGTTTTATTTCTTTCTGCATTGAATGGCAAAATTAATGTTTGATCTACTCTTTACTTATATATTTAAAGAAATAATGATACAAGTGTATGATGCTAACCTCAGCCTTATAGCTTCCACTCCCCACAGATGTTTAGGAGCTTCTTTCACTGGCAGTAGCTGATAGATTATAATATTCTATAATATTAAATCCACTGTTGCAATAAAGATCTCATTTGAAGCAGTAATAGCAGACTATTATTTTAAGCAGCCTTAATCTTTCTTCGCTGTAAAAAATCATTTAGAATTATTCAGTGTAAAGTATATAGGTGAGATGTTAATAGAAAACCTGTTAGCCCAAAATGCTTTTCTAATCAAGACTTTGAATTTCAGACTAGAGTAGAATTTGATACTATAATAACACCTTTCATACTGAAGGCATTCTGAGGCAATTTCTGTAATGAGCTAGATAGTGTGGGTGCTCTGACTGTGTGGGGAATACAAACACCAATAGCCACAATTTGTTCAACATAAGCTTTCTTACACAGACATTAGAGTATGGAAATATGAGGGACTAAATAACCAAGTTCATTTTCTGCACTTTCAGCAGTCATTTCGAGGGCTTCATGTCTCCCAGCACCTCAAGCCTCAAAACCAGCACACACGCATTCAACTTCACTGTAAACAAGGTAGGGAAACAAGCAGTGGCATAGTTAAAATCCAAAAAATATCAAAACAGGGGAAAATCAAAAGGAGAGAGTGCATAAAATGTTTCCAGAGTCTCATTACTTCCAAGTCAGTGAGCAGATTGCAGCCAAAAACTGTCAGAAAGTGGACAAAAATACTCTTATTTTAAGAAAATTAGAAAGAAAATATTATTTATTCTAGTATATGGAAATAAGTATGGTAAAGATGAGGGAATAGGAAAAAAAAACCCAATAAATTCTTCACAGTTTAATAGCTTATGCACTGGAATTCCTTGTGTATTAGCACCTTGCAGCAACTCTTTGGCAAAGTCTCTAAACTTCTGATGGATGCATTACTAGAAAACATCCTCATTGCTGAGGTACAAGTCTGTAGAGCAGAGAGCAATATCTTTATATATTGTACAAATCTGCATTAGCTTCACTAGGCAAAAATAATTAGAATATCTAAAGTAAGAAAAGACTCTGTTAAATGCAAAGTGGAAAGCAAACGAATACGTGATTTCATTCTGACTGAAAAGCTGAAGTCAGTTTCAAAAAGTGGTTTTAATTAAAAAGTATTAAGAAAATCTGGTATTATTTGATAATAGAGACAGGAATATGAAAATGTTTTAAATTTTTTACTTGTAAGGAAGTAGAAATTAAATCTTTGGCCAGTAGAACAAAGATTTTTCTAGTCTAAAGATCAAAGATTTCATTCTTTGTGACAAATGCCACTAACAACTCTGGATTTGAGTATACCAGTTCTTTGGATAAAATATGATAAACCAGGCTGACTTCCAAACTTCCAAAGAAATATGTGGAATAGCTACAGGAGTATAACTTTTTCTGTACAACATGGTGGAAAATTGTTTCTTGTTTTGACAAATACTTCTGTCATCATTTCAAGCAAAAATCTGGAGCAATAAATCTTTAGTTGGAAGACCAGATACAAAATATCTTTGTTTCCAAATCTGCTAAATGTTCATGTTGAATTCCTTCCTGATATTGCAGGAAAAGTGTCACGAGTTTCAGCTAACTGATGTGGATGAGATGTTCAATGTCACTGTGAACTTATCACTGACAGACACAGAAATTCAAATGTTTCTTCTGTGGCAGTTTTGTCAAGCGAAACATTTCACTTTGTATCAAATTTCTTTGAATGTTTGGCTTTGATGACAATCAATCTTTGTTCATAACATATCTGAAAGGCATTTTTGTTCATTTTGTACATTTTAAATGTCTCCTATTCTGTTAGCTAGCTGACTTGAAGAAGTGACTAATGTGTACCTTAGCATGTTCTGCAGTTCTGCTCTCCGGATGAACCAGGTGAAAAGGATAATATTTTAGATTTAAAAGTTTTAAAGAAAGTGTCCTGTGGGAGTTATTTCCCAGCCAGCAGATTTTTGTAACAGGCAAACCAATGGAAGCTTCAAGTCTTTTTAGAGAATATTGCTTCCTTGCATATCAAAATATTGTACATGGCAGAGACCAGCATACTACAATGAAACAGTCAGCTGGAGGCAAAAGGAGAGCTGATCTTTCAGTAAAAAGATGAAAATTAATGTTGATTTCATTATTCTGTGTTAATTCCTGCTTGCTTAACACCACTTTGGACGGAATAGAGCCCCCTTTGTCTATCAGCTACATGAAATGCCTTGCTACACTCTTGAAAGTTCTGAAATGTTTTTAGTAGAGCATGAGCAAGAAAAAGTTGTATTCCCTAAGCAAAACCCTATGCTACTAAACATTCATGTTTTCCCCTTTTAATTTTATAAATTCATAAAATTTATGGGGGATATTTTTCTGAATGTTTTTGAAGTTACTTACCTGTACTTAAACTGTTCTGATTACCTTTTGTGGTTGCACTAATTTGTAACATATTTGAGCTGGTTGTCTGACTTAAAACTCATCCTATAAACAGACACTTTTTAAAATACATAGTTTTTTTCAATTGATTTTACTTGTTTTTATTAATAATTTTTCCAAATGTACATGTATGAATGTATTTATGTGTTGAGGGACAGAGGGTTGATAAGCAGTGATTCATCTCTAAGAATGGCATTTTGGTGTTCACTAAATATATCAAAAGCTGCCATGCTCAATATGAAATAATTTCCTCAGTATTTACCTATTATATAAGTAGTTCTTAAACATGCAGTACATTGCTGCCTGCCTTATTTGCATTTGTCATGTTCCAGGGCTACTCCCTTATCAACATAAAACCCTCTGCAGTTGTACTGCTTGCAATAAATTATTTCTGCCTTTTCTTTTGTTCTCAAGGTTGTCCCAACCTCTCAAGAACACTTAAGGACAGTAAGGCTATGAAGAAACAGAGAATGACAACTGAAGTTCCATTACAACCTAGTAAGTTCAAGATTTTAACATGTAGAAAACAGTGTAGAAAAGATATGGAGATACTGCACTATCATTGAAGAAACTCTTGCTCTCACTGCACTCTCAGCTGTAAACAAAGCACTGCATAATGGTGACACAGAAAATTGTAATAATTTCAAGGCACTCACATGTCTAGTTTTCAAGAATAACTCCTTTATTTGAAAACTGTTGGGCTGGAGGAAAGAGAGAGATAGATATGCAATTTCTCTGATGAAATAATAAACATTTAAAGATGCCTGTTCTTCACTTCAGAAAGGGATTGGGTGTGACTGGCTCAGATTTATTAATCTGGCATTTAGATGTCTGAGTTAAGCCAGATGAGTCCCTCACTGTGTGTCTAACTAATAATTTCTGAGCTCAAAACTTAAGCTCCTGACCCAATAAACAGAGAAATGTAGCTCAAGCAGGCTACAGAATTCAGCTTTTTCTCATAGTCTATGCAGAGGCAAAATATTCAATACTACTCAAAAATGTCTCCTTTGCATAGGTATAAATAATTTTAAACTCACAAAATATTTATAATTGATTCAGTATGGAACAGAACTAAGCTAAGACTTTGGATATGATACCTACAGGTCAGACTAAGTATATTTATCCTTAAAATACGGGAAATCACATAAGGAAGTGATAATTATGTAATATTTTATATTATCAGTATTTAAATTTTTCTAAATAATTTCCAACTTTTGACATCTTCCTGCATATATTGCAGTTTACAATGTCACAGCTAAATTTCAGATCAGTCATGACATTTGTGTGAGAATTTTCTGAATGTTACTGATTTTAAAATGCCATTATTTCAGGGGTTTTACCAAGGATATCCACCATCAGTTTAATCCCATCGTTTAATTTCTTTGGCTCTCAGAATGCTGATCATTAATTTCAAAAAGATTCATAAAACTTTTGACACTTTCTTGAGTTACATTGCTGGCACAACTGACTTATTTATTCTTTCTCATCTCAAAACTGAAAATAATATTAAGGGCTGCTTTAAATGTTGTCACGGACATAAGCAGTGCTTTTAAGGTACTTTTTAACCAAAAAGAGTATTTTTTTGTAAACATGGTACTGCAAAATTACTGTTCTCCACTTGCCTGCACCTCAAAACGTGGTTAGTTCTGCTGCATACAGTATTGCTTAACAACCTACATCCAGAAGCCAATCTACATCTTGTAGGAAAGATTATTACTTCCTCTGTTTTAAGTCCAACTAAACATTTAGACAATTTTAATTGAGACAAGGTTGAACAATGTAGCATGAATTGGGAATTGGGATTAAAAGCAAAATTAGTCGCTCTGGCGCAAGCTCTTGGCTTATTATTAAGTAAGATGATTACTATAATTAGCGGCAGAGAAGATGTACAATTGTCTTTATGAAATAGCTGTGGATGATCTCCAAAAAATTATCGTGCTGTCTGTCTAGCCAAAAAAAATATCACAAGAGGACACCTGTCTTCCAGAGAGGAACAGTTGTAGATCTGTTGTTGCACAAGCTGTCACTGCACTGTCACGTACTGTACTTGCTGCTGGAATCAGCATAGGATGAGGAATGGGGAATACTTTTTGTTCCATTTGAACCAAAAGTAAAAGAAGAGAGATGGATAACATTTAAACAAGATCCCTTTTCCTTCAATTACCTTCCTTAATGTTTTGAATTCCATTTGTGGTTTTATTCTGTAGGTCAGCCTAGAAATCCATCTTGCCAGTTGCCCGCTGTTATTCCTAGGTCAGGGAACACTACCCAACCTTTCTCCTTCCTCTAAATACCTAACAAGTAATGCCTGATTCTTATATGGAAAATGCCACAGCCTCCATAGGAAGCTGGAAAGCATCTCTGTCTTTACCTCTGTGCATTTTCTTATCGGATAATTGTATAGGTTTGAATAGCATTTTAAGGGCAGAAAGAGAATGAGCCCTGGGTCACTGTTCCAGAGAGTGAGCTTTAGTCTAAAAGCAAGGGAAATCTCACTCTTTTCCTGGTCATTTTGAAAAACAAAACAATTTCTGGGAATTTTTTTTAATAAAAGGAAATGAGTCTGCAGTGTGCTTTAAAACCTTCTGGCACAAGTTCTTTAGAAGGGGAGGCAGAGAAATGCAGGTTAGTCATCTGCAGTGAGGTACATGACACTTAAGTCTTTCAGACATTAGTTATTTGTCATCATTTAGAAGATGTTAGAGATTTTTTATCTGGAGAACTTTTATATTGAACTCCCTCTTGAGTTTATGCTACCTAGAGTCTGTGTAATCCATAGTTTCAAGTTTGTGTCTTTGCATCTGGGAGTTTAAATTCCATGTAATTTATGTATTAGACATTTAAATCCATTTTTGAGTTGGAATATCTGGTTTGGGGTGATTAAAGCATTTTATATATTCTGTATTTATTTGCTCAAACAAGACAACTGTGAAGAGACCTGATCTGGTATTTAAGTGCAATTTTAATCAAAATATCTGTTATCTTGCTACTGTGGCATACATTAATAGTCCTGTATATATAGTGTATCTTCTATCTGTAACTTCCACTCATCCCATGTGGATTGTTTTTCTCACTCTTACAGTTCTGATGCCTATGCTGTGGAAAGAATGAGGAAAAGCTTCTAATAGAAATGCTAAACAAATAGTGCTTTGAGACTAGGGAGAGAAATACAGTGCATCCAAATAAAGATTAAAGAGAATTTGTACAGAAAGAACTACCTGATTTGGAATGAAATCAGGAACCCCATGGCTAATGAGCTCATCTTTGGGGGAAAAAACCCACCATTAGTTAAATTATGAACTCAGCCCCAAACGTACAGGCTATCAAAAGTAGACAATTAAATTTATTTAATGAAATACATATATATATATAAATACTATACAACAGGATCTGACATAGTGACTTCAATGATGATAGCATAGCATTTAAATCTAAAATAAATTTTGATGAGGAATTATGCTACCCTTCTGAGAAGAAATTCTGTTTCAATAGTTGACAGCAGGATCCTTCTGCTTTCTTTTCTTTAATCAATTTCAAAGGCCAACAGATACTTCATAATGGTGCCTTTCTTTCCTAAAGCAGGCATCTGGTAAGACATTATACTTCCCAAGCTAAAATCCACTGCCTTAACAATTGTTCAAGGTGAGCTTAAATAGGGCAGGACACATGCTGTTTTTACAGCTGTATTTGTTCAGGTACACAGTTCCCAACTGCATGGATGCCAGAAGACAGAAAAAGGGAAATGGGTAGGGAGGAGAATTATATTTAAAGGTCCTGCTATTGTTAGAACAGTTACAGTATCCAAAAGCATTATAATGAATTGTATCAAACATACCATTTTCTCTTCCTTGCTGTAAAAAATCCCAAATTATATCATTGGCTGCTCATGGTTTGATTGGGTGTACTGTTCAGTGAGTAAAAAACAAGCTGGATGGCCAGACCCACAGAGTGGTGGCTAAATCCAGTTGGTGATGGGTGACAAATTATGTCCCCCATAGCTCAGTACTGGGGCCAGTGCTATTTAACATCTTTATCAATGATCCAGAATAGGAGTTTAGTGCATGCAGCCTCAGGCAGTTTGCAGAGGACACCAAGCTGGGTGGGAGTGCTGTCCTGAAGGGCAGGAGGGCTCTGCAGAAGGCTCTGGACAGGCCAGATTGATGGGCTCAGACCAGTGGTCTGAGGTTCCAGAAGCCCAAGTGGCAGGTCCTGCTCTTGGGTCATAGCAGCCCCCTGCAGTGCTCCTGGCTGGACCCCACCCTTGCACAAGCAGTAGTGTGGCAGCAGGACCAGGGCAGGGATTGTCCCCCTGCCCTGGGCACTGTGACAGACCTCAAGTGCTGTGTCCAGTTCTGGGCCACTCCATTCAGGAACGACGTTGAGCCGCTGGAGCAAGTCCAGAGAAGAGCAGCAGATCTGTGGAAGGCCTAGAGAGTCCTTCAAGGAACAGCTGAGGTGGCTGGGGGTATTCAGCAAGGGGGAAAAGGAATATCAGAGGAGGTTTTATTGTTCTCTACAGTTCCCTGAAGGGTGGTGGGAAAAAGGTGGTTGGTTGTTGATCTCTTCTCCAAGGTAACAAGTGGTAGTACTAGAGGTAAAGAGGAAATGGCCTTAAGTGGTATCAGAGGAAGTTTTCTAATTGGATACTACTGTAGATTGTTCACTGGAAACTGGAACAGGCTTCCAAGGGCAGTGGTCACAGCACCAGTCTACCAGAGGTCACAGAGCATTTGGAGAACCCTCTCAAGCACATGGTGGCATTCTTGGGGTGTCCTTGCAGGACCAGGAGATGGACTTGATGATCCCTGTGCATCCCTGTCAACTCAGGATGCTCTATGATTCTATACTACCAGGACATCTTTTTTCACTGACAGGGTTGTCCAGCACTGGAACAGGCTGCCCAGAGAAGTGATTGAGTCCCATCCCTGCAGGTGTTTAAAAGAATTGTAGCTGTGGAGTTTACAGACATGGTTTAGTGCTGGACTTGGCAGTGCTGGGTTAAAGGTTTGGCTTGATGACCTTTAAGGTCTTTTCCAACCTATAGCACTCTATGACTCTTTCATAGTGACAGTGTGCAGATTTGTCTGTGTTTAAGAAACAGAGAAGTGCCCTACTCTTTCTTCCCAAGGAACTCTACCTTTTCCTCTTTTATTTTTTTTTTTAATTTCTCACAGAGTCTTTATTAAAGAAAATAAATGTAAATGCAGTGCCTCTAGCAGTATAATTAAAACTTTAAGTCTTGACTAAAGTATGCAGACTGTCAACTGCTACACCATAAGAGATTCTGCCACTGACATTTTATAATATGCAATGCATTGAGGGGAAAATATCCCAAAGGGGGGTTGCTTTCTCCTAAATAAGCATAATTCAAAGCAAATTTTAAAGAAGAAAACCATTAAGTGGACTAAAATATACACGACACTTCTGAGTGAATCTTAGTAACGTTCGACCAAAAATTGATGCTGTATTCCCAGGATAAGGCATTGTACATTTATATATAAATAATGAGATGTTATATAAAAACCTATGTGCTACAGACAGCATTGGAATCTGGACATCTGCCTTATTTACTAATGAGGCTAAGACATTGGAGTGAGACATGTTGCCAAGGAATATGTTCTTGCATTTCTGAGAGAGATTTTAAGTTCTGGGTGTTTAATTCAAAAGAAGAGGTTTGTGAGGAAGGGCTAGTATGAGTAAGTGTGTGAAACATGAAGTAAGAGGTGGAGAGGCCTTAGTGCTGTACAAAATGATTGTCTGTTTTAATACAAATTATCCTTTCAACAGAGAGTAACATCAATTCCCTAGATAGGTCAAGGGACAGTAAAAATGGTTCATTTATAAAAACTCACAGAGGCTGAAAATTGTTCACATAAAATTCCAAGAGAATATGATCCTATCACTTAATTCTCTGTAACAGTCTTACTCTTTTTTTTCCTATTCTTCTCTTTGCTTTTTTGTAAGTGACCCTGGAATTTGCTTTTTTTTTTTTTTTAGAAATAAAATATACCTTCATTTACTTCAGTTAGTTGTTTTCTCTGTACACAGATTGAAGCTTGAAATATGCTGTTTAGTATTTAATAAAAAACTAAAAGTTACCCTACAACATTTCATTTGTTTTGCTTGCTGGATTTTATTTAGGCAGCTCAGGTCTGCAGCTTGCTTAGGACGAAGATGCACAGAGCATGAGTGGCTCTAACATAGGTGTGACACTGTTCTAAATGAATGTTCTCACTGACAACCAATTCTCACTAAGACACTCTGCAGCAATATGAAAAATCCTTCTTGCTAATAGAGCCTTAATATATAAGGCTCACCTTCCTTTTTTGTTGGGATAGTAATAGAATTATGCAGGTGCATCAGGATCAGCCACTCAGAGCCTTCCTTTAGCAGGATGGTGGCCTAATTCCTCTGGCTTTGTGCTAGGCCTTATTAGTTTAAAAGTGAGCTGTTTTCCAGCATGAATCATACCACGCAGAAATAGCCCTCTGGAATACTTAATCTTTCTCTCACTAATTTTATTTAAAGATATCTCTGGTGATTCAAATTCAACTGTGGTTCAGCTTTGAAACTTTTGCCATATGGATTTCCCTGAGTTGTTATGTAATTTCTCATAGGCCGAAGAACCCCAGTTATTAACATTTTTCACTTAAAGCAATTTTTTTTTAATGAAGTGGGAAAGCTAAAGAACTGAAGGAGATTTAGAGCTGTTTATTTTATATTCTTTGAGAGCCACAGGATTATGTGCTAGCTTGTAAATGGGCTGTGAATTTATTTTTCCTCAAGAACAAAAATGTCCCTGGAACACTGCAAGGAAAATGGATTTCAAGACTCAGATCTAAATTTAGAACTGTGATTAGTTGTCAGCTTCTGTGAGAATCAGTGTTTTATAATGATTGCTCATATGAACTGCTTTCTAACCTACCTTTCCATTTTGAAGACATGTTTCTCTTTTAAGCTTTTGGAGACAATGATTTTGGCAAAACTGAAACGTTGTCTTTGCCCTGTTCTAGGATGAGGATGATATCAAAAAGTGTTGCTAATATCACCTGTGACTAAACAAAGCACTGTAATAAGTAAAAGAAAGAACAAGTTTCAAATTTTAATAGACATTACAAATATATTCAAGTTTAAACACCTTTGTGTGTTTAATGGAATTTGTCTCGATGGAGCTTTAAATGTAAACTACCCCTGTGTAGAGAAAGGATAAAAGAAAGTTGCCATGATTTGAACTTGAAAGAAATTTGCAGATAATATCTAAGTTTCTGGTTATCCATTCCAGTTTGTTATTTCATTCACTATGATCTAACAAGGAAGAAAGTAGAAGTACAAGATGTAGATCAAAAAATTCAAATATTTTTAAAAATAATAAATTTTATAGAAAAAAACTGAAACCCCTTTTGCTTTTTAGTTACAGAGGTGATCAAATGAATGAAAAAATTTCAAGTCCTTTAAAGTAGTTCTGAGGCTGAAAGCAATTGTATATAAAAACTTCTGGTACTTGAAGTAGCTGAATTAATACATTTTAATTAACTTAAGATGATGCATGAATAATTTTGCTGTGTTGTACAGAAAGGATTGCCAGATAATTTTAAATTGGTACACACCCATTCTGAAGAACAAAGTGAAGTAAGAATTTGTCACCTTCAGTTCATGATTTTTGTGGAATTTTATGTAGGAGCTCAGTTATGAAATTTTTCTATTGCCATCTTTATATTTCTCCTCAGCTTTTTTTTTTTTTTTTTTTTTTTTTTTCTGAGTTGAAATGTCATGGTCTAGTTACTCTGCTGTTTTGCAAACATTTAAAGCCAGCATTGTCCCTGAAAGGTTAATCACAGTATCCTTCCATTCATTTAATCCCCATCCCCATGCTTCCTTCTCACTTGTTCTGGCACAAGTGCTTGTATGACCATATGGTGGATCTGATGGTGGTGCTGACCTAATGAATTACTATTGTATTTAACCAGATTTGGTACAAACCACAGTAGTTTCCAATTCATTTACTGTTCAGCTGTATAGTCTCCTGTAACTTGTCAGCCTGGTCCTCACACTTCTAGTTTTTCTGAATAATTTTTTCATTTGGGTGACTGGAGTTTATAAACATATCCTAGAAGTGCTAAACATGCATATTGTTTTGCCATCAGCTTTTTTATTTATTTCTCTAATGTTCAAAACTTTTCATTTTGTTAAAATGAAAAAAACTGACTTTTTATTGACTGAAAAAAAAGTGAAACACACTTGTTCTGAGTTGACAGAAGGGATGAGTCTTTTAAAGAATATCAGTCCTTATCCTGACTTGTAGTGATATTGGGTATCCAGAGAGGCATCTTTCATTATTCTAAAACATAAATCCCTCCAGTATTTCTTGACAAAGAAATAGAGAGCAGAGCAACTACTCTGGGTTAGTGTAGTAAATGGAATCCCAAAATAAGGTGCTATTAAGGATGCTGGTGACAGTCGTTCAGGCTCTCAAAACAAACTAAAGCTTTGAGATTTAGGCAAGAAATCAGGAAATAAGGTCTAGTAGGGACAGTATACATCTAGGAAGATTGAGTGAGTCATATTGTCTCCAGTGTTTAAATACTACTTCCTTATTTTCCATCTGGCATGTTGGGGGTATGAGTGGGTAGGAGCTTGTATGCATTCTTTAACATGTTCAAGTTAAGCTTGGTAGATTCAAAGATTCCCTGTGACAGAAAAAGAAGCATGTTGAGAGAAGAAATGGAGGGGAACATCCTTTCAGACAGTGAAGAAACAGAAATAGTTTCCTTCTATGTTCTTGCACCACACTGTAAGAAAGGGCTTGATTAATAGGGTAAGAAAGAGTGTTTCCAGGTGATTAAAATTTTTTTCATTGAGTTTTAGATGATGGTAATTTATCAGAGAATTCAGGCTGGTTTTTAGTTATTCTTTGAACTTTTTTTTTCTCCCAAAACAAAGGAAGAACGTTTTAAGAAGGAGAGGAGAGAAAGAGTGGGTAAAGAGAAAGTAAACACAGATTAATCAAGAGGAAAGACTAAGAGGCAAGAGAACCTCACTGAAAGCAACAGACAAATACCAGTGACTGTAGGTGCTTTTGTTCAAATACAGTCTTTTAAGACACAAGGAACAGAGATTAAAAAAAAAAGTAAATGCAGAAAGGAAATTGAGTTGAAGATATGGATTTTTAAAAAGGGTACATGAATAATGAGATTTCATCACCCACTACAATTTAGAGAGTAGTTAAATTTTCTGATATCCTTAGACTACCCAGTCCTGGAGAACTTTACTATGAAAACCTTAAATTATGTTTTTATTTAGATCTTTCACATAAACTTAACATCATTTATTTTAATACAGTAATGCAAGACTTGTATCAGCACAACAAAACATAGCATTTTTGTTTGTTTATTGGAACTATAATATCAAGACATAATTATTTGGGATTAAATATCCACTGCATGTGCTGGAGGTCAGGAATTTTCCTTTCTTTTCTTTCTCTTAGGGAATTTTCTCCTATCTGTTGCCTAAGAGATGATAACAAGCGGTACTTAAGAGAACAAGAGATGTGGATGGGAGGAAGAGGAAGGGTGCAGCTGGCTACTCTCTTAGCTGAGGGGTTTCCTCTTGGGAAGGGCAGAGATACTGAGATATTTTGGCTGGGGGTGAGGGACTGGGCTCTGCTCCTCCTCGCTCAGGACAGAGTGGAGACAGGTGGGCTTTGGTGCCCAGAGGACTTGCTGCCAGCGCAGAGCTTTTGTCCTCCCGATGCTTCTCCTACCGTGGCTGAGCCTTTGCTTGTAAGAGCAGCTGTTGGACCTTATCAACACCTGACCTCGCTGGAAAAGGGCCTTCACCTTCTACTGGGGTGCCCCAGGGGAAAACCCAGGGCCCTATGAGAGGTTCCCACCTCCCTTGGCAGACACCTGCCTTTCAAACCAATACAGTCTGCTGTATCTTTGAGAATTTATTCTCATAGCATTGCTTATGTGAAAGCCCACAGTGGAAATAAACTTCCCTATTTACCATGATCCAAATAGAGCCAACAAGTTTTCTTTTCTCTTTAGAAAAGAGGATCTAGTTTCTTTTTCAGTTTGCTTGGATAGCTGCTTTTAGGACCTTATCTTTTAACTGCTGAGATATGAACAGATTAGATCCAGTAGCTATAGCAGAGAGAAATTATAAACTACCACAATTACTGGCACACTTGGTGATTTAGAATCTCTTGACCTTCAAGTGTATTGGAAAGTCCATCTGCTTGGACAGGCTTTTGCCTGATAGGGGGCCACCTTTGTCTAATTTCAGTGTCATCCCTTTTGTCATGTTAACTAAAATAAATTTCATATGCATGCATACAGTGCTCTTCAGAGGGTAACATTGTTTTCCTCAAGTCCTGTCCCCAAAAACCTCCTGTAACTTTGAATGTAATGTATGCCTGTCTCTGCTACTGACTGGAGACCCACGTAGCTAAAATTGTCTTCCTAAATGCAGGCTAAGGGAGAAATTTTAACAATTACTCCGTCATTTCACTCTTTTAATAGCTTTACTATTGGCTGTCCCAATGCATTAATTTAGAATGAAGCTAAACTGAATTAGTCATATCTATAAAAGCTCTTCAGGGTTGCACTTGTTATACTAAACTGAAGGATTTCCAGCTGGTGTGGCAGTTTGTGAGGTTTTTTTTTGCAGAAATGTTATGTAATTTACCGATGGGTACAAAATAACAGTTACTTCCAATTTGTTTTACAGGTTCTACTAGATCACTGGTAAGTGCAGTTGCTCAAGGAGGTTGGGAAAGATGCTGCTAAAACAGTTCATACAAAACACCATTTTCAGCACCTTGCTGTACCCATTTGACATGGAAAATGGAATGTTCCCCAAACAGCCTTTTATGTAATGTATTTCCCCATACATTTTGGTAAACAGCTAAAGATAATAAACCCCTAGTGATGTGAGTGATTTCTTAAAAAAGAATGTTTTAATGTTTAGAGTTGCATATATAAAACAGTGAATCCAGGAATCCATGTGTGTTATCTTGGACGGTGAATGAGTTACTAGTCTGAACCATCACCCTTTAAACTGAATGCATAGATTGTGAGTCTTTTCATTTGGCCTGGTCACTGAATGAATTCTGCAGTGATGAAAGCAATAAAGAGTGATCTTGGGAGTTGAATGATCTCAGGTCAGGCTTTACTCTTAAAATGAAAATCCTTGAATTCATTCTGTTCAAGAGCATTATGTAGCTCAATGTTGTGTTAAGGACATCAGAAGTCACTGTTCTTTGATAAAGGACAGAGCCTTGCATAGACTCAGACTAGAAGGTTTTCATTCCTCACATGTTATGAAGAAGAATATTTAAGAGTCAGTAATTATTTTCCAATAATTGCCTCCAATTTTCCAATAGTTGCCTCCAAAATGTTTCTGACAGTCAACTAAAAAATAGCAAAACTGTCTACTTTAAAAGAAGTCTCCTTTAAAATGTGCACAAAAATTTTTAATTTAGTATTTTGCCAGTCTACTAAAAAGCTGAATTTAGCTATCTACTTAATAAAAAAGAATATCTAAAGACAATGAAGTCCAGGGACCGAGATGTAATGTGACCTAATGGGAAGCACAATTTAAAAATGGTTGTAAATTTGCTTTAGAGATCTAGTGAACCATCTTCACTACAAAATACCATCTCTCTACCTTATCATCCTGAGCAAGAGGTTTGCTGCCCTCTCTTTCTTTTATGTGTGGCACAACCTTGGTTATTATACTGACTGGATTAGATGTTTAATAGCATCAAACTATCAAATACAATTTGAAATATATCAAATGGATGTATTCTTTTATAGTCTAGTAAAAAGTGTCTTTAAGTATCTGCAAAGAAGGCTTGATTTCCTGGATTTCCAGGTATTTAAATCATAATTCCTATTTAGTTTTAAATATTTATTGTATCATTTATTTATCTTAAATTTATCATCTTTAATAATTGCAGTGGGTTTTCACAGAAAGCAGCCCACAGATTGTAAATTTCTTCAGTTTTTGGCATTGGCTTTATTTTTTTTCTAAGAAATGTTGGCATTGTCCCAGGTACCCAATCAAAAAACTCCCCCTTTTTTTTTTTTCAGAGTTTCAAATATTTCAAACATTCAATGAAAGATAAGAGCATGAGATGCTACATGCATTTCTGGTTTACGTGAAATGAAAATTTTCCACTTGAAGTAGAGCTCATAAGAGAACTGCCAAGATTATTCCTATTCTTCCTTGGTATCTGATGAAGTTCTAGATTTTTTTTCCTGAATTCACTTCAAGGAAGCCTTCCAGTGTTAGAGTTCCATTATCACTTCCTGCACACCATCTCCACTGTTTTCTCTTTTATTTCCCTAAGTTTTATCCCCTTGCTATATGTTGTTAAATCTAAGTAAGAATATTAAGTCCAAAACTTTTCCTACCAGTAAATGCTTTTTTCCTTCTAAAATGGATTCATAGCCTGAATTTAAAATAGCTGCATTTTTCAGCTGAGGAGAATTTGTGAACTTAGATCCAGCATTTCAACAGGACTAAATATTTTAAATATTTTAGGAGGTTAATTTTGAAAATGTAAGGACGGAGATAAAATTCTGTCGTTATTAAATTCCATGGAAGAAGGATTTAATTCTGCAGTTTCAACTCTATGGAAACCCTCTTTTCCCCCACTCATATATTAATCAAATTGCCCTCATGAAATCAGACCTACATGAAGAAAGTGCATTATAACCAGACAATATTATTACATAATAGTTATAATTTAGTTTCACCAAAAGCTCATTTTCTGCCAGTTGATCTGAAGTCAAAATGGGTCACTTGGTGTATTAAAGATATAATAAGGCACTGTTAAAAATACCTGAAAATTTCAGTTTTGAAAAGAACTGAAGGCTTCCTTTCACTTTCACAATATAAATTATTTATGTTATCTAGGTCTGATGAATATTATATTATCTATGGAGGAAATCATATCAAGAGACTTCTTTTATTATCAGAATGACTGCAGGGAATTATGGTCAGTCACTTGAGTGAAAGGTAAGGAGGGTAAAATAATAAAATATGGAGAGTGGCTAATATATCATTTTAGTCAGGCTTGAAAGTAATAAACATACAGGAGGTAAAAAGCTAGCACTCTGCTGAGGCCTTGAATTTCCTACTCTTTATTTCTTCTTATTTCTTGCTTCTGCTGGACGCATAAAATTGCAAACATCATGTCATGCTATGAAAACATAGCTATACATTGAGAAAGATATCTACCTTATTTTTTACCTTTAGCATTCTCCTTGAATTGTAAAAGGATGTCAAATTATATAACCCTCAGGTTAAGGTGACAAAAATCTTATCCTAGCCAGTTATGTCGTTAAGTCAGTGTTGTTTTGACTTGATTGCTGCTAAGCAGATTTACTTTCCACGGAAAGAGAGTCTGGTGTGTAGTACATTGAAGGTAACATTGTGGGTTTTTTTCTCCTTGTCATAACAAATTCCTAGAGCAGGATGAAACACAGTTTTCAGAACATGCTTAATCCCCTGACTCTATTCTTTTGATGTATATTATATAAATAGTGTATAATACATCACTGAAGTGAAAGGGTTGTTTGGTACTGCAGAGGCAAACTAAAATCTGCTCTAATCCTTGTCTCAGGAAATACTGGCTACAAAAAAGTGGTTAACAACAACTTTAACCTGCTTTGCAGCTGCTTAAAAATCTATCCCACAAAAAGTTTGCTAGGCTTAATTACTATTATTAAAGACTAAATTTACCTAAAATATACTTAATTTCCTATTTTTGCTTGATTGCAACCTATGTTTTGTGCCCTTTTGTTTAATGGTTTCTCTGTCTTCCTTCTGCTCAAATAATTTTACTTACTTTTAAAATTTTTTTTTCACAACCAGAAGAAAACTTGAAATAAAATGGGAAATACTATTAGACTTGTAACTTTGAATCAAAATTTCCATTTCCCAAAAGCATTTTTAAAATGAAATTAATTTTTGTTTCTCTTAACGAACTCATTTTGTCCAGATAACAAAGGAAAAAAGTCTGGTGTCTTGTCCTTCAGTTTAGACTAGTAATAACTTACAGGAAGCCAAAGTGAAGTTCCAAAGAATTCTGTCCTAACTGGACCTGTGCTGGTGACAGATTAAGAATGACAAACCCCACCACATCAGTGTTGTTGAACAAATAAGTCTTTACCCAAGTCTCTGGAAAGTGCTTAAGGAGAACAAGATGTTTATTGCCTAAAAATGATCAGTGAGCTGAAAAAAAGGGGGGCGGGGGAGGGGGTTGTCTTTTTTTTTTTTTTCCCAAGAAATAACAGCACTGAGTAGAATCATGTTCTTTATGTGTTTTCTTTAAAAGTTGACTTGTCCTCTGTCCAGTCAGGTCTAATCCACTGTGTGAGCAAATGCCTGGGAATGGAGGGGGCTGTATTTTCCACATTTACTCCAACCTGAATTACAGGTCTACAAAGAACATACATCTCTTTGTCTCTTTTTTTTCCTGTCTGAGAAGCAGATTATTAGAGGCTGTTTAGCATTTCATCTGATGCTGGCAAACAAGCTGTCCCACTGGTGTAAGTATGTGAAACAGAAAGCATTCCATCCTTGCCCTTTTTGTGTCCTATCCCTTTGGAGATTGGACCTGAGAGCAGCCCACTTTTTTTTCCTCTGCCTTTATTTCTATGCCTGTGCCTTTATTTCCTACTACCTCATATTAAGGCAGCAGTTGGGCTTATAAGGCAGAACTAAAGTATCCTTGTTGAATGAAAAAGGCCTAAAATGTCTGGAAAACAAGGCCTAGGAGAATGAATGAGCCTATTCTGAGGATGTCCATCAACACCCTGGTATTACCTAAGGCCTCTAACAGTTGTACCTTTGGCATTAAAATAGAGTCTGTCCTTCCTGAAATATTAGGGTGAGAGTTGGACAAGGAAATTCACTCTTGCAGAGAGTTGTTTGAGTTCTCCAGCCACGTAGCTCATGAACTAATCATTAATGTGCCATTGCAGAATTGATCTTTAAAAACTGAAGTTAATCAGGTATTTGACTGTTTTGAAATGCTAAAGAAAAATGGGGGGGGGGGAGGGTTAAGTGCAATCTGGGGATTTTTTTTGCTTGTTTTTTTGGTTCGGGGGTTTTTTATGTTCTCTAGCTGTACAGAGATTGTATTAAAAAAAAATAATGGAGGAATGACATCCATTTTTCTGGAATGACCACACACAGGATTACGGCAATAAAAAAGACAGCAAAATCGAAACCCACATAAACATAGTAATTTAGTCACTGCAGTCCAGCTGCCCTCTTCTGTTAATATTTATCCATTCACAATAAATACCAACAAAAATCATCTGTATTTTGCTTTCTGGTCACAAATGTATGTGATCTTTTCAGAGCTACCAGGTGGGGACTAAACAGCTCAAGAGTCACAATGGAAAACTTGTGAAGCTGCTGTCCCATATTTCTGAGTGCTACAACACCTACACACACACTGCTATCATGTCCTACTGTCAGAACATACTACAGTAGTGTCATTTTTAGGGTTATTTTTGCTTCTCTTAATACCAAGAAGAACTGTCCTTTTGTTCATTAATTTTACTTTAAAAACCCAAACAGGCTAGCTGGGGGATGATTTCATAGCCCATGTGGGCCATCTGTTTCAGCGCTTAGCAATCCCTGCTGTCTTCCCTGTCCAGCTAAAGACCTTTGGGGTATTTTTAATCTTATCTGTGTTGACAGGAAGAACAGATTATTTTCTTATTCTTTTCAGGCTCTTGCTGTGTATATAAAGTTTTATTCTTCACCTCTTCTCCCTATATTAAACAAATTCCATTTCTTCAAACCATACTTATATCTTATGTTTCCAGGTTGCTTATTATTCTTGCATTGCCTGGATTTTTCTCCAGTCATTCTACCAATTGCTTAAGTTAGACACAGTCTGCAGCTGAGATACAAGTACCACATGCAGTGAATTGATTGCTTTGGTTTTCTTATGTGCCACAACGTTTGCTTTTCTTCCAGAAGTGCAGTATTCTTGATTTTTCTCTAGTTGAGATCAAACACCTGTTTTGAAGAAATTGCCTATTGACAAAAAGAGAACCTGCATTTATAAATAACAGATTGCTTCAATAATATAATAATTTGTTCTAATCCTGTCTTCTGATGTTTTTCAGACTTCAAAGAGTGGTGTTGTTTTGGAACATAATAAATATATGCATTCATCACTCAGGTTTTCATTTTATTTTAAGATGGCATAAGGAAAATATTTCTGTCTCAAAGCCTCCCCATCTTTGAAAGTAAGCAGTCCAATTTTGAAAATGCCTGAGTGCAACAAACATTAAAATCATTAATGGAATTTAATAATCATGCTTGACTTGTAGGATAAGAATCATAAGGGCTAATGATAGAATAGCAATAATGACTTTTTTATTAGTGATACATTCTTTACATACTTAACAACTTTACCACTTACATATGTTTGTAAGAGTCATATGAAACACACCCAAACCAGAAGTTAAAGTAGTGCTGAACTTAGGCTTGTGCATCATCACAGGCAATATTCAGGTTCTGTTCACAGTAAGAGAACAGTCAGTACTGCAGCAGGTCGTTTATCTATAACAATCTTACAGAAAAAGAGCAAAGTATCAGAGGTCTTTTAAAAGTATCTCCTTAACTCATAAACAGAAATGTTGTAAATGAATAGATGATAAATGGCTCACTGGTTTGACTAGTATCCCTTAAGTACAAGTAACATAAGTTGAACAAGGTGTCACTTAATGTCTGATCTCCCTAGACAGAGACACCATTTGTTCTTCTGGATAGCCCAACATGCCTTAAGATAATACACTTTAAATTCAAATGATGGTGGACACAGGCCTTCAGTCAAAACCAACACTGGGAGAAGAAATACAGAGTGGTTGGCTGGAGGTCACTTTTCAAGTAAGCAGCTGGTAAGAGGGACTAAAGCCAGCAAAATGAAAAGAAAATGTTAGAATGGAGAAAACAGCAAACACAGAACATGATGAATTGTACAAATCAGCTTAAGTAATAAACCAACGGAGGTTGTAGTAAAAGCTAAGATTACAGCTAGCAGTACTGAATAATGCAGCAACTAAAAAGGTAAAACTTCTCAGCTCTAGAATGCAGGAGATGTGATGCAGGGAAAACAAAATAAGAGAAAAGCTTATCAATCAACTCAACCCTTCACAGCTAATGGCAAAAGATCTCCCAAAGGAAAAGTTTATCCACTGGGACCAGCATGGTTTCCACATTCTTTAATTAGCATTGAATTCAATACCCAGAAGAATTTCTAAAGGTTCAGAAGATAAAAGTGAAAGGGAAAATCTGCTTTAAAATTCATGTATGATTTTCACTAGCAGGAATTACTATTCCGTGAATTGTTAATCTCAAGTGAACATTAAGACTAATTTAAGGAGGTAGACTCCAATACTTAACAGTTCTCAACTAAAACATTCACAGGAAAATACTAAAACGTGCATCTGTGTTTTCTGAATTTCTGTAATTAGCTCAAGCTAGAAAATCTGTGTCCACCTGTCTGTGTCTCTCCCCTTCTCTTCCTCTCTCACACACCATCATGCAGAGATATTATTTTCACGTCAATTCCTTCACTTTAGTAAACGTGATTAATTATGATCCTGTGAATTCTGACTCACAGATACTCATAATATGTCTTTTTTTTGTCTTAATACTCAAGTACGGGTATTGTTAGTTATTTAAAAGTATTAACTTTCCAGAAAATAAATAAAAATTAAAAATAAGTAAGGTTGTAGACATCTCAGTGCTAATGAACCTTTGAAAATGTGACCTGTAGCTCTATGATTCAGGGTTTAAACGAAAATTTAAAACAAAGGAGCTGTAGTCTTTAATAAATACTCAGAAATCTTTAGGTTGCACCTCATGATTAGTCAGTGGGAATATTGGTGATACGACTGTATCAGTTAATTCATATTTATTTTATTTTAGTTCTCAGAACCTAATCGTGGACCAGGGCACCTCAAGCTGGGCACTTGAATGTCCATGGCCAAACAGATGCAGTGTAATGAGGAAGTCAGTGGTCCTCTGGACTTACCTGGCAGCCACTCTTAACATGAATCATATAAATTATAGGTCTTCTCTTCATTATATTGGCCCACACTGAAATGCTCAGACTAAATTCACATTCATCCTCTGATACTGAAAATTAGAACACATCCCTTTGAACTGCTCCAAGCAGAGGCAAAGCAGAAATAAATCTGAAACCCTTTTGCACCTGTCCTGAATTTGTTTCTAATCACAGATGGCCAAAGTTGCCTATCAGCAAGATAGGACCTGGTGCCTGGCGCTGGCAGTTTGTTCTACACATACCTCAGCGCTGGGCAGACTTGAGACGGATGGTTGGAGCCATGGGAGGATCACCAGCATCGAGTGGCAGACTGTGCTGATGATCCCTGAGCCAGTGAAGGACAAACTCAAGGTCAGGGTTCATTAGTAATGTAGGCAATATTACTGTTGGTTGTGTCTGCTGCTTCCTGACAGGTGATTTTTTCCCTGGGGAAGAAAACATGGAACTGCACAAAGTACTTACTCTCACATAGTTTGTTAACATATTTTTGCCTTTTTAACAAACATACAAACTGTTCTGATAGTTCTGTAAATATTGCATTGCAGGCACAAAAACAGATTTTAAGGTTTGGGTATGTATCTCCAATCTCTGTCCCTGCAGGGTATCGTAGTAATGATGATTTGTTGTTTGGAGTTTAATTAAGAAAAAGTTAAGCTCTACTTACTTGTGTTCTTACAATTAAATGCAAATAGGTTTAAAAGAACCTGCTTGGCTATGCAAAGCTGAATAACACTGACAATCCAATAATAAAAAATAAAGTATTAAAAAGCAGCTTAACTCCTAAATAAAGCAGAGGCAACAAGCAACACAACAGGCTGTTTTGTATTGATTTGCAGGGACTGAAGTGGTGGGTAATAAATAACTTTAAATCTCATTCAAAATAATAGATACTAAAGAGTTTGCTGTCTTAATCAACTATCCTCCTGGTCATTTGATTGGATAATTGTTCGTATTGCCACAGGTCTTTTTCTTAGTGCTTTCACTGACTCTGATATATTTGTACATTTCAGCTAGTTCATTTTTTCTTAAGCAATTCTTAGTTTGTTTTCCATTGCTTGTTGAAGTTGCTCATACTTCCAGACCATCATATTTGACCTGACCCCAAACAGCATGAATACACATTTTACCATTTTATCTGTCCTTAAGTCATGATGTGTAGCACATTATCCTACACACAAATGCATATGCATGCAAATATCTCATTATGAAAGTAATGAGAACTAGATGAAAATAAATCTCAGTTTTAATATTCATTAAATTAATAATGTGAAATCCTTGCATTAGCAATTCTGTCACATGGAGAAGTGTTACCTTAAGTTTCTCTAAGGGAACATCAAGGTCTTTGGTACAATTTTGTATCCCTTTTCAGCTTGGCACCCTTATCATGTGTGTATTCTCATCAAGATAAATCAGACTGACTAGGGCTGGGGACTTACTAAATCAGGGTTTTTCAACAGAATTTTCAAAAGTACCAAAGGAATTTTGAAAATCCATTAAAAGACACTATTTCTATCACATCTGATTCCTGGCTGAATGTGCATGAGAAAAAAAAAAGGCCTACAAGCCTGATGAGGGGCTTTTATGAATACTAGGAGACCATTTTGGTGCAGAGGAATCAAATACAGTTAGTATGTTTGAGTCTATTTGAATGTCATAGGAAAAATATAACTTATCCATTAAAAGAGTCATTTTCTAGATGAAATGTAGTGAAATTCATTCAGAGACACATTGTTTTCTCAATTTCCCTGCTGCATGCTCACAAATTTATGATAAATTTAAGGGACCTGTGACTTTAAATGACAGTGAAAAAGATGTCATTGATGTGAATGGGAGATTCCATGGTTTTGCTTCAGTGACAGTCTATTACTAATTACTGCTGAATATTTTGCCTCCAGTTTATGACTCAGAATTCTCAACTGGTACACACCAGACCACAACATCAGAATGTGTTCTATCTATTTAACCATAAATGAGCTAGAGAAACAATAAGAAAAGAAATCCTGCAGGTATGTTTTGCTTGGTGTCTTTTGTGATGAGAAATATTCATGACCATTTGGACACTAAACGCACTGAGTTTTAGACTGAGCCTGAAAGAATGAAACCTCAAGTTTAGGTTTACTGTAAAATACAATTCTGGAATATGCCACAGGCATATCTCTGTTAAATTGTTGTTATAAAACTTTAAGACCAATTTAATATTCATACAAACAAATAATTACTCTGAATGGAACTGTTTCACTGTGGGACACTTAATTTTCCTCTATATAGCTTGGAGACAAAATCTGACAGTATTGGGTCCCATGAGTTCCTGACAATGCCAGATTACAGACTTGTTACTCAGCATCAAGCCAAGAACAGGCTGCATGATTCTGCAGCCTGAATGGTAGGAGATAACTCACTGAAAAGAGCTGCTCCCAGGAAGTTATTCCAGACTGAGTGACCCTGCGTTAAGTCCATTTCAAATTAATAGGAAAATAAACCAAGTGGATTATTAATTACAGTTCTTTAATTATTTCAAAAGGGCGAGCTTTGAGAAATTAAAGGAGCTCATCAGACAATTCAGCTGTGCTGAAGAGTTCAAACTCTTCAGTGTCAATGAGGCTTGATGTTTTTGAGGTTGTTGTTATTAATCAATATTGCACAGCTTCCCAGAGTTGTCGTTACAAACTTTTGAATCTCTTGCAGGAAACCTACTGGGTGAATGACTGCTCAAGAGAAGAATATCACAGGTGTGAGAGATGACGTAATATTTTGCTGCAGCCATAAGGTTATTGGGTAAAATAATGAAAGTTGTTGGTTCTATGTGTTATTTATGGTTAGGATTTGTTCTAGTTAAATTGTTGGGTGTTGCTGGGAGTGGGGCAAAGACATATACCTACCAGTAGTTTCTTTCTGTCCTTACTCCTGTGTAGTATTAATTTAAGTCTTATGTCTGTTAGTTTTATGTCTATTAAATAAACAATTCTTTCTACAATAGACCGAATCAGCCATTAAAGAACCTGTGAATGAGAGTGGGGTTTGGGGTGCTGGCCACTCCAATAAAGCTCCTGCCCACTGCCAGAGGCCTGGGTAAAAGGCAAAGAATTACCTAAACCACAACTATTCATAACAGTTCCTAACACAATTATGCAGAGAACCTGTAGGGAATGGAGGGACAGATTGATCAGCGAACAAATGTGACTCAGAAGTCAGAAAGCTTACTGAAAAGGTAAGAACTGGCAAAAAAAAAAAAAAAAAAAAAAAAAAAAAAAAAAAAAAAAAAAGTATTCTGGTAAAATTAAAACTATTAAAACTGATAAAATCAAAACAAATAATAAAAGATCCATGCAGTAGAAAATAATTTCTACCTTCAATGGGAAATATGTCGCTTGTTTTTCAATGAAGGTAATGTTGAACTGGAAGAGACAGGTCATTCCATGATACAAATAATCAGAAGAGCCCTGAAAATTTGCTACACCGGGGCAAAAATTCAAGGGGCATTTTTAAAAACTAAAAGACTTACTACATGATGTGGCATATGCTTGGTAGGAATTTGGAATAGATGTTCTGCTTTAGAAATGGATGTTGTGTTTCCTTTAATATTGTGATCCATGCAATGGATCTGTGCAATATCTTAATCAAAAAATCAAAGCGTGATTTATTCCTCATGCTGTCTTGAACTGCTTAATTTCCTTGTAATCTAATGATCACAGGTTTTTCATAGCATGCTGTTCCTCAGTGTTCTTACAGCTTTTCTCATCACTTCTGGGAAACCTGTTTCAAGGACATTGTAACATTGCAGCTATTTCAGGCAGGGAAAGACCAGCAATGCTCTGCGGTCTTTTTGTTTCTGTGCTCCAGTCAAGGGTTCCAACATCTACTTGTTTATTACTTTGATTCTTGGTGTTCATAGATGATATTTAACCTTCTGTCATAACTCACTGTGTGGATGGGTATAGAATGATCTAAATTTAATATCATTTTACAATACTCTTAAATTCTTGAATTTTTATATGTTGTGTATAGAAGACCTTGCCACTGTTTTGTTTTTTGTTTTTTGGGTTTTTTTTTTTGGTTTTTTTTTTTTTTTTTTTTTTTTTTGTTGTTGTTGTTTTTTTTGTTTTTGCCATAAAAATGGACTGGCAATTGGCTTGTGAAACAAAGAAGTCCCATGCCCCTGTCAAAACAGAATATAAGTTTAAAAAGGACTCTTAGTTATTATCCCTTCTGAGTGTGGATTTATCTGTGAATTTTAATGGAGTCCTTTATGCTGGAAACATCTTTGGAGACAAGTGGAAATAGTCTGTCAGTTGCCATGGACACACCTGTGTGAAAGCCCTATATTCCTCTTTTACCGTGTGACTGCATACTGATATGTGCTATATAGAACAGACTGAGTGTCCCCAGCTCCCTTCCTAACATGCACGTTTGTGCAACTCCCTACACAGCTAATTTACACAGCTTGATTTTGATGCAGTCCGTGTCAATTTTGTCAATTTCTTGTGAGAGCCATGGCACCACAAGCTCGGTGATAGCTCATAATAAGTCAGTATCTTTGCTGTAAAGATAACTGTGAACATCATTAAATGAATGCTATGCCAGGGGGAATGGGTATCCTTCCAAAAAGCTTTTCATTTATCCTGTGGTGTCAAGCACAACAAACAAACTGTAATCAGCCTGAGCTGCTTGGGATTTCTGTGATTGGAAATTTCTCCTACCGTGAAAATTCAGTACATTCATACATGAGGACAGCAGTGCTCCCTCCACCTTCTGGTAGCACCTTAGAAGTCCTCAGCTAAACCTAGTTTGCTATTTGCTTCAGAAAAATCCAGCCAGATGCTCCTTTATTGTTCCATCATTATAATAGTGTTAACAATTGAGATGAAGGGAATTGGGGACATGCTGATAGATGGGAATAATGTAGAGAATGCACTTTATCTCCTTAATTTTTTTTATAAACAATAACAAAAGGATGCACATTATATATGGGTTATATATGTTATAAATCTAGTATAAATAAGAAATGAAATGGAAATAAACTGAGAAAATATCACTAAATGTATCTCTAGTAAGTTCAATTACTATAAACATGGTTTTATGAGGCCATAACAACAGTGTTGTGCTGAAATATCCAGCTGACAGGTCTGGTACCCCATTCACCAGATACAGCCTATTTGGTCTTATTTGGGAAAAGTCTATGTTTAATTCATATTTATCCTATTTATTTTGGGTTAAAGTTAAGTTTCAAGCTTGTAAAAATGCTCAGATCTCTTCTGAGGCCCTTGTGGGGGGTGGCTGAGGGGTTACAATGGGATAGTAGTGGTTCCTTGAGATTGTCTACAGGACTTTAGAGAGGAGGAAGAAACAAACTTGTGAGCCACATACATGCACAGCAATGTCCCATAATTTGAATCAATGACTGATAGCCCGCATACAGCAAATAATCTCCCATTGAACCACACAAAAGAACAATGTTGTTGATTATTTCTACTCTCTGAAAACAGCTTTGGCAATATTCTCTTAAAAAGCTCTCACTTAATTGTATTTCAATAAAGGAAAATTCAGCTCCCAGTAGTGAAATTGTTTAGTGAAGAGTAGAGAGGAATAAAGAAACTCTCATCTGAAAAATGGGAGACAATATGCCATCCACTAGCTATGTGAGAACAAGAAGTCTTTATGGTGACAAAGGAGAGTCTGCAGAGCAAGAGGCATATTTTTGCACTTTCCTAATCATCGATGCCAAGATACTGCAGCCAGCTGGGCTGCTCTATATTGATGTTGTTGCAATGGCCTCATTAGGAAAATGGAATTGCCATAATGTGAGTATACTTGCCTCCATCTGCCAAGAAATTCCCTGAACCTCTAGTGAAAGCACAGGGGTGCTGCTCCAGAGTCCATTGTGCAGTTCTACTCTGATCTACCTGCTAAAGCACTTTGCTCTGATATGTGTGTCACTGACACAACTGAGACTGACACTAAACAGCCAGGTGTGCAGAAAATGCAGTTGAAATGCTTGTGCCACAGCTGTGGAAAGCTCACATTCCAGTGGGAGCAGCAGCATTAGTGATCTGGAGGCAACAAGTTACAGGGTCATGAAGGCTGTAAGTCTATATTTATGTAGTATTATGGTAACTTATGGAAAATTTCATGACTAGAGGCAGTTCAGTGTTAAAATACCTGCTCCTGGCTGGGCACACTTCTCTGCTTTGTACATTTGCAGCTAGAGATGCTTTCCTCCCTTTTGCCATTTGGAGCCATATAAGAGAACAAGCTGTAATACATTAGAAAAGAGAATGTTCTAGACATGATGTTGTGATTAACTAGATTAAACTCTTGTTAAATTAAGACAGGATTTATAATAATACCAGCATTGTGGTATGTAAGAATTGTTCTGGATTTGTTGGTGCCTTTCTTTGCCGCAGTTCAAAAGCAGAAGAGATTTGCATAAACATGTTGGGAGTTGTACACACCTGTGATACAGCTGATGTATGGAGCTTTCCAGTCCATTCAGAAATCCTGAAGGACACCTAAAATGGTAATTCCAGTTAATCAAGTTGTGTTTGGAGCACAGAAGGCCAGGAATAGCAAAGGTTTTTGCTTTGTCCTGCATATCAGGAGAGGTGGGAACAGGAAAATGCAGTAGTGTGTATGTGTCTCTCTGCTCTGAGAGTAGTAAAATGTTAAATAATATAAACAAAAGTACAAAAGTAGCAGAAAGATCTTCAAGGAGCTTCTTGCTTCCTCTGCGTGATCCTGAAAGCTTCCGGCAACTCAGTGGGATTCATGATATCCTGCTTCTGCCAAAGCAAAAGATTCACATCAGTTTATGTAATAATATGATAATATTGTGACTATTAAAAATAGATTGCTACCAGAAACATCTCTTAGAATGCAGTCTGTAAACACTGAGCTCCTTACATTACATTATTGAAGAATTTTTACAAATTCTGATTGTATTTTTAAAGCAAATGATATTGTTTCACATGAAAAGTGAACTAGCCTTATAAGTCAAAATAAAAAGTCATCCTAGAATTAATATTTTTTAATTTAAAGCTTTTCCAGAAAAATATTTTTAATTTGAGCTCTTTTTCATATAAAAATGAAATTTCATGGTCAATTAGCCATCACTGATGAACAAAGAATGAATTCCTTGAGCAAATTCATGCATAACATATTGGTGTTTAATTCAGTGCAACCCTAAGGCATATCAGAGAAGGGATGGAGCCATCTGGAAAAGGACCAAGGTGGGAGTTATCTCCTGAGGGAATTCCATGCTCACCAAGTGTCTAGTAGGTAAGAAATTTGTCAGCCTCATGTTATTCTACCACTTCAATACATTTTTGACTTTGCACTACTTAGAAATAATCACTGGGAGGAAGAGTCAACTTTACCTACCTCTCCTGTGGTCAATAGAGAAGCAGGACCTGCCTTCAAGTCCTTCTGTAATTAAGATGTAAAACTGTTGGAGGTCCCTGAATCCAGATCATTACTCTTCGTTTCCTTCCCCTACATTAACCACCACTTTTCTCACAGGAGAAAGGATCCAGGCTGTCCAGGCAATAGAAGTTCCTGTCTCCCTGCCTAGATTGGTTCTGACTCAACTAAAAGTGAGTGCACAACTGAAATTTAGCGTCCAGATACAAAACCACTTCTGAATTAGGTGAGAATGGAAGGGTGTAGTAGTTATGAGACAATTGGTCTGATCAGGCCAAGGTCAAAAGGTATGTTTGAAAATAAATTGTGCCTATTTTTTGTATTTCAGGGAAATTAAAAGAAAAGGAAGGATTAGAGAAATTGAAATTCAGTAGTACTTTTGATACTTCTTACAGAAATTGGATGAATGGAAGCCTCTTAAATTCAAAATGGAGTAACCACAATTTCAGAAGACAGTGATTAAGACATTAAGAGGAAATGTTCTGCCATTAGTAATCTGAATTGTCTAAATCTCACATGTCTAACTGCCACACCTGTTTTCAAAATGAGTAATGGTGCATAAGAAAGAGGAAGAAGCAGGAAAAAAAAGCTTAAGCCATATTTTTATAAATACTGAAGTTCAAAGAAAGAGTAATCCTTGAGGAAGTTGGGAAGTCAAACATTAATCCCCAAAAGCAAGCAAGAATTCCTCAGATGAGCTAAGTAGTAAGAATAATGTTTATTTGTATTTTATAAGTGAGAGGAGGGTGAAGGATGGATAAAGACTTCTTTCATAATGGTGATCAGAAACCAACAGCCATCTTGCTTTTCAATTATACTTTTATTTGTTGACTTTAACCAGTTATTACTGGACTAGTGTCAATATTGAGAAGTAAATTCTACACCTGTATTCAGCAGTAGAAGAATATATCCTTAGTGCTTTCACAGGATCCATTTATTGAATTTCAGTATGTATATAATGTGCAAGTGTACAATTTCCATTATTTTATATTCTATTTTCATTGTTTTTTCTTTTCTTAAAAGATGTCTCAATATATTTTTATATCCACTGCTTCTATCAGTTCAGGTTGCCATGGTAATGCTGCAGAAATATTCAGAATCACAAGACATTCATGAATCATTATAGCCAGGTTTCTGAAATTAAAGTTAAAACAAGTAACTTAAAAGTGACGGTGGAATCTGTGTTTCACATCCTGAGATCAGTTTTCGGCACTCAGGATGATGTCTGTTTGCAGATGTATGGATAGTCTGTGCGCATTGATAGTATGTATAGTAGAAGAGCTCATATACTCATTATATTTTAGGGGTTTTCTTCCCTTTTCCCACACCAGCCCCCCCATCAAAGAGAACAAGGTTTAATCACACGTTTCTTCAGTCACAACTCAGTTTCAGTACAAAAGACAAGCACCAGAAGGTCATCTTGTGTCCTCTCTTTCCGTGTCTTCAGGTAGCGTTGGCAGTGCTGCTCCTCACAGGTTGTGTAAGTCTCTGTGGTCTCCATAAGTGGGTGGAGGTTCAGCTTTACAGGGAGGCTCACAGAAACATTGTCCTCACTGCTTTTTTCCTAATGTCTCGCCCTGAGTCCTTCCTGAAATTTGTTGCTATTATTTCTTGTTGTTTTTTACCAAGTGGCAAGAGGAGATTGCTCCTTACAACTCCCCAGGACTCTTTTATGAAGCCTCCTACAATATTTTCCTTCTATCTGTTCAATCTGTGCAAGAAATTTAGCCCATTTAGGACCTGCTTCTAACTCTTATGTCATTATCCCTGTCCTCTTCTTGTATTCCAACTGACAGCACCTAAAATCAGATCTGAAGCATTAGCTGGGGTGTTTTCAATGTCAGTACAAGAGCAGAAAACCAACTTCATCCCTCATACAGATCTGTTTCTATATCATATCACAGTGGCTGATTGTACTCATTATCATGAAATATACTTAACTAAGGCTCCATAGCAGTCCCTAAAACATCTTTTGCAGAATTGTTGCCTTTAATGTGCCTAAAAAAATTCTTGATAGGTATTTATCTTACTCTTTTGAATATAATCTTTTTTTTTTTCCAGACTAAATCTCCCTTTTGTTGAGATCAATATGAGTTCTGAGCATTTCTTCCTAACTACTGGCACTCTCTCTTAGTCTGCAAATTGAATAAACCTAATCTTTATTTTGTCTGCCAGGACAATATGAAATTAGGGACTAAAAAAATACATTTGTGGAACCCCATGCCCATGCTTCCTTTTATGTTGACAATGCTTTTTCTTTCTTCTTTTTAAAATTAAATGGAGGAAACCTCAAAATCACAGAGAACTGCCTCCATTGCCAAGGAATGTTGTATCTCTGTATGTCTTACAGCCTTGAATTTTACTGAAAACAGGATATAATATGTCCGTATTGCTCTGAAATATATAAAGTAACTGAGGCAAATATCAAGTATTTGAATTGCTTCAGATGTGGTAGTATGGAGCTCTAAGGGGGATAGTGTGGATAACCAGACACTTTCATGGTACCTGAACTGCCCTGATTAGGCTGTTGTGGCAATCTGAGCTGTACAGTAAAGTGCAGTGATTCTGGATGCTAAGAAAATAAGAAGGTTTTGAAATCTTTGCTCCATGACTGTTAGTTCTACAGTGTCCATGAAGTAAAATTCAATAAATTGCAATACAGACATTGCCAAACAGTGTCCAGGAGAAAATGCAACACTTTTTCTATCTGTCTCAAGTGTCATCTACAGAGTCAGATGGCTTTGTGACCGAGTCAACTTTTCTTTCCTCTTTTCCTGAGCTGTACAAATCCCATTTATTCTCACCATGGAATGTGCATTCCCTTTCAGTGCAGTATTACATGGCAATATTAATTTTGTCTTAACAGAAGGAGAGCCATGAGTTATTCCCACTAAAATTAGGAGTCCCCAAAGTTATTTCTGACAGACCTGTGGGATATGTGTGGCAATAGAACATATAGAATACAGCCCAACGTGCTGCAGGTGCCTGCTGCAGCTATATCAGAAAATTCTGAAAACCAGAAGTTATAATAAATGTTATTGTCTCTGATGAATCACAACACTCTTTCCAAGCCAAGGTCAAAACCAGCACTTCAAAAATAAATGAAGGTTAGTTTGAAGTCAGAAAGGACGAAATCATAGGAGATGGCGAGGAAACATCACCTATTATGTTCAGATTATTTACAGTCTTCAGCACAGCTCCTGCGATGCTCTTTTCAAGACCAGCTTTCCATTGTGTTTGACTTTGCCACTTTTCCTTTTGATAGGAATTTCATTTTAATGACATTGTTGTTAAGAAATCTTTTATGTAATCCAGTAGAAAAGAATTCAGCTGAACTAATGAGCTGCTACAGAGCTCAGTTCTTTCAGAGGAGCTGTTCCTATTATCCTCTTCTGGAGGAGTCCTTTAAACGTGTGCTGGAGAAGCAGCTGTACCTTCAATAATGGTGTTTTTCCTGTTGCTGTGTGGTCTGATGCTGCTCTGATCCTCTTTTCGCCCGTTCATTTTCTTTTCAAATATGTGTGTGCGCTCTGTTAATCTTAAACTCTCCTCATGGTGTGACTCAGGATCACATGCATATTGAAATGCTGTTACTTTTTTATAACATTAGTAGTCTCGCTTTTAACTTTTGATAAAGCTGCTCTGTTGACTTTTCTTGTGGATACTTCTCAGTATTTCTCAGGCTGATCATCCACTGGAATAGCCAAGAAAATTAACTATAGAGCAAAGGAGATCACAGTAGATGAAAAGCAGTAATTATTACCAAAATTATATTAACGTATAATTTTAAACCTGAATCCCAACTGCTCAAATATATTTCTTTAAATAGTAGAATAAATATTTATTTCTTCTTTCTTATTCGACATTCTACACTGATTTTGCAATTTTTGAACTATATTACAATTCAAGGCTTCTAAACAGTATTTGATAAGAGTCTTAATTGGAATTAATATCTTTATTAAATGTAGCATAGTCTATGAGGAAAAAGCTTCTCAAATATGAAAATTTATGGGGACTTGGAAGAGTACATTTTCCATTTTATTTTACCATTACAAAATATTAATGTTTCAAATGAGCTGCTTAGTTTTATGTTTTCATCAAAAGCCTATGGAAAGCCTCTTACTCAGTTACAATTAAATTGCATTTATATTGTACAATTAAGAAAAGTTTTCTTGTTTGTAAGTACCTCTTGCTAATTATTTCCATATCAAAAAATATCACTTTCTCAGCCTAAGCTTCACCTAATTTTCAGAGACAAGTTATCAGAGACAAGTTATCTAGCAGACTGTGTGCATACTTTTCCATATTGAGAAGCAAGATGCTAAAAATGATAGGCAATCAATTTTGCCTGCCTGACTTGGAATCTTTTCCGTGTGGGAGGATCTAACTTTATTCAGAATGTGCTGAGTACCAGTCCACAGAAATTTGGCTTGAAAACAAAGGTTGCTTTAAAAAGAAAACCCTGTCATAAATATATGTCTTTCCATTTGAGTTTACAAGATTTAACAATATAGACAGTGATCTGCTATTGTTTTAGCCCATAAAAAGGAATAAAAGCCAAAATAATAATATTGCTCAAAAGTTTTGCTAATTTCATAGCAAAGCATTAATTATCTGAAAAGGCTTTAAGGGTCTGATTCAAGCATATTGAAATACATTTTAGAAAGATACTTTGATGTTCTTATGCAATTCAAAAATCACAGGATCAATTCACAATAAAGATCAATAATTCTTTGGGCTGTTTCAGGACATTCCTCCCTGTCCCCATCCCCCTCTTTCTCTGTAAGCTTTAAACTCTCAGCTTTATTTTGCCTTTTTTTCCCCTATTTTTTTTAATGCAAACTGATGATTCATAGTGAGGAATAAGGATATACTTTATTCATTTTCAAAATGACAGCACTAGATTCCGAAACATGGCATAGCTGAGAATGTGTACTTGAACAGAATCTAAAAGCTACTGCAGATCTCTCTGCTGTGCAGTGGTAGGGCTTTTTTGGTAGTTTTGCTTTATGAGTCCCACTGCCTGAAATTTTCTCACCTTTTTATTGCCACATATGATGAAATTCACTTTCTTATTGTTGTAGAAAATGAAGATATAGCAGAAATGCAATTGGAGTGCTATCTATCTTTAATTCTGAATTCAAATAGGGAGAGACATGCTTAGAAAAACTGCCTTACCTTCTGTTTGTTGGTTTTTACTTTTCTAGTGCTAATGAGGATCTGTTTTATAGTTACTTTCACTTTCACCACTTCATTACAATGTGCACTTTGTGGAATCAATATTTTTAAATGAAAGCCATGGGATTTCCAGGGCATTGAAGCATTAATTCATTATATTCTATGTCCATAGATTGGAAAATTATCTCACATGGAGCTCTACAAAGTAAAGGGTCTTGGGTTCAAGCATCTGTTATGCTGCTTCACTCAGTCACCATATTCCTGTTGAGACTATCTCTTTACTTTTATTTTAAAAACACCTGATATGATGGCACAACCTTTAGGTTCTTGTTGGACTATGTGTCTCATTTTATCCTCCCTGTTCTGGTGTATGGTACCCAGAATTAAAAACCCATGATTGACAGAATTGTCAGGATAAACTAAGTGCTTGCCAGGAGGTAAGAGTTCAAGAGGAGACAATCAGATTTTCAAAAACAATTTTTCCCCCTCAGATTAGGGTTATTTTTATTCCACTGCTTCTACTGAAGGGTAAATAATAAAATGACCAGATTGTGCAGTTCCAGAGAGATTCTGTGAGTTGCCTTTGTGTATCTTTAGTCCTCTTTCAAATGCCAGTATGTCTGAATGTCACAAGCAGAATCCTCTTATGAAATGCCACTTCAGCAATTATAGTTTGCTAAGAAGTAAGTGCAGAGAAGGAGATGAAAACTGCAAATCAGTTTGGTTTTATGTTGTAATTAAGATTTTGATCAAACATCCAGCTATTTTTCCTGATCCCTGCTGCTAGATAGAGAAGGAGAAAAAGGCTTGATGTGAATATGGGGAAAGGATCTTCTCTTGTAGGTTATAGAAGGGAACAGGCTGCCTGCTCCTGAAGGACTATATCCCCTGAAATTCCAGGCTGCTGCCCTGGAGCCTGGGCTTAGGGTGTCTGTCCCTGGACACAACAGCACTGACCCATCCTGCTGTGCTTTAAGTCCTGGCTTTCATTATTTCCCCAATTCTCTTCTCCTAATGTGACACTGCAGGAGAGCACAAGCCCTTCTGAGATCAGGGTTAATGAAGAATAGTCCTGAACAGTCTGTTCTTTCTCTCACCTGGAAATCCTGCTATGATTAGAGATGTGCAATTTGCACCATATTTTTAGTTTCTCCACATACCCTGTATATGATCTTACATGATCCAAGATTTAAATTTGGATGATCTTCAATTGTCTTAGATTCTCTAATATTCCTTAATCCAGATATTCAGATATATCAACTTTCATATCTCTCCTCACAACATCTAACATAATAGATGCAGTAATTATCTTATTTTCAGCTTCTAAACCTAATGTTTTCTAAAAAAACAAAGGAGGTTAAACCCAAAAATGACTTCATGATATGCTTTTAAAACTCCCATGATACTAGACTGTAGTTTGAGGTAATCAAATCCCCAAAATCTCTAAACTGAAGCTTTGTGACTTCCTTCCGGTATCAGAGTCAACAGCAAACTCAGGGTGGTTTGCTATAAATCAAGACCTGAATTTGTGCTCAGGTGTGGCACATCTGCCTGGATGGAGGAGGGAGGGAGCTCCCTGTCTCTGTAATGAGACCAAAACAAAGATCCCAAGTCTGGTACTCAAGGCCCAGCTTCAAAGTTCTGTCTGCAGGCTGTAGGAGGCCAAGGATGCCCAGTGCAACTCCTGTCATTTCAAAACACAACCATTTCTGTAGATCAGGGCAGGCTCATATTAATGTTGTGGTTTAAGTCTATTTTATAGCAATTCAGAAAAAAAAAAGTGGACAACTTTAGCTCTTGTGTACCCAGAGATGAAAGCAGGAGCTCTATTGATGTTGGCAGTTCCATAAATTGATTAGAAAAGGACCACTCCATTTGTCATTTCTTAGAAGAGGCACAGGGCAGATTTGTCTTAGTCACAGTCTGGTTGAATAATGTGACTAAAAGCACAGCACATTAGAATATTCACCCCCTTAGAGATTTTATGTTTTCTGGACCATTTTTATTGTTGAGTTATATTTAGGATGCATTTTACAGTGTATTCGTTGAGTATCTGTTGATGTATATGAGGACTTTGCCCATGTACTACATTTGAATTTATTAGGAAATTATTTTCTATAATTTTAAAAACTATGGACAAACAAAATTATAAAAGCTACCTAAATTTTTTCCATATGTCAAATCTAATGAATGCTAGAGGCGAAACAACAATAAAAGGGTTGTTTACATGACTTATGAGGTAAGCTATTACTTTGAAAATAAGATTTTCCCCTGTGAGGATTTATTGTCTATTAGTGTGGTGTGCAATAAATAGGAGTGATATTAATATAAAAAGATTTGAAGTTAATACAGGCATGTTTCTTCTTGTAAAGTGTTTCTAGCAAATAACATGTCATTTATTAAAAACTTCCAATAATGCTTTTGTTCTGTGAAAACTCAAATTATATCTAATGTTTAAATCACGTTGCTATCAATTAATGTAAATAATTAATATTTCAAAACCCATGGGAACAAATGTCACGACACAATAAAAGCAATCATCGTATTTACAAGTATTTCATTCCAATTTATGCAGATTGCAACATGTTATTTGAAGATCTGTTAATCTGGCTTCTAAAGGAGAGATGTTCATTCAATATTAGATAATTTAAGCAAGTCCTTGAAGTGGTTGTTTTTCAGCATCAGTCTGTCAGTTAAACTTGGCTGAGCTTTTCTAAGCAAGATAATGCTTTAAATTTAATGATGTGAAAAAGACACTTTGTAATTACATATCTAATTCATACTTGAGCATAGCAAAGCACCATGAATGACTGGGCTTTTAGATTATCTGTGTGCAACACATTACTCCTGTATGTATCAAATAGACAAATCCAGTTCTTTTAAAACTCTGACAGTACTCTCATTTGTCCAATATGTCTGGTTTGGTAAGGGATTAATTGGAAAGCAAAAGGACATTAAAAGAATTCCTATTTTAAAACATTGGTCTTGACAAAAACATGAAATACCAGTTCTTTTTCTTGCATTCTAGTAAATAATATCCTTACCTAGAACAGGAATTGCACTGAATTAGACTAGAGATACAGGCATTTTATTCTTCCAACTGGTTTCTATCCATATATGGCAAAACTTCATGAATAATAAGCCAGATTTGCTTGAAATTTCAGGCTACTGAGTACCCAAAGCAATTATTTCACTCCTCCATTGCATTACAAGCTGCAGTGATAGCAAATTCACCTTAACACAATATGAATATAAAATATGTTTCAGTCTTATCTAGAGTTGAAAAGTTTTGTACAGGAACTTGGATACTTTATGTAGTTGTTTGGGGTTTTTTGTATATTAAGCGAATATTTTCTCTGGAACTGAAAATAAATGGACTGAAAAAATGCCCAATAACATTTCAGGCATTATATGAAATGTATTCTGTCTTGACTTACTGTAAATCTTGCTTGTAGTCCCTTTGTCATGCTTGTTTAGGTTCTTGGCTCATCTACCAAAAAGTTCAATACATGTTCCTGTTAACACCATTAGTGGTGTGGTTATGGAGATGTGAAACTGGAGTGGGACTCTTTGGGCAACACCTCCACTGTCAGTCTGGCTCTTTGTTTTGCTCCTAAGGTCTACTCACCTACTGCCAAAGAGCCTAATTTGCCCCCAGGGTTCCTTCCAGAACAGCTCTATCTGGAGCCACAGAGGCTCCAGGGTTCTTCCACGGTGCAGGACTCACACAGTGCAGTGCTTTGGCTCCCACTGATTGTTTTTTCCTGACATGCTGTTGCACCTGCTCACACACCCTCCTGCCTCAAAGCTGGGGTGCTAAACACCCACTCAAAGAGACACCCTAAGCAGATACTTCTACAGGCTACAGTGTGGAACTTTTGCAATTTTAGGCAATTTAACTAAATGAAATAATTAAAAAATAATTATTTTTTCCTGGGCAACAGGAATGATGTGGGATATATACAGACACAGACAAGTCTTCTTTGGAAACTGATAACTATAAGCAAGGTAAGTAGAAGACCATCCAAAACAAATAGTCGTGGTACAGTGGACTAGATAAACCAGATCCCTTCAAAAAACTTCCACTCTGTCTCAAATTTTCCTTTTTAAAAGAGAGAACTCTCTGTTGCAATTGCACAGTTGGATGACAGCACAAGCAAACTCTCTGACAACCTGAAGCTGCCACTTAACTCAGTTTCACAGAGAAGCTGAGAGAAAATCAGTAATCTTACTTGGTCAGGTTAGAAGATGCTTGAGACAGGGTTTTAAAGTAGTTAGGAATTAATTTAAGAAGACACTGACATTTTTGATAGCTGATGGAGAAAAGGTTTCAAAGAAGGGCAAATAAAGTATCAGAAAGGGATAGAAAATGCAACTAAGAGAGTGCTAAAGTAAGTGAAGGGCATGAGGGAGAAATGCAGCTATTAGGAGGCTGAAGACAGATGACAGTTGCTGAATTTTGAACAGTCCAAGAAGACAAAAAGCCTGAAGACTTGTACAAGGGTTAATAATATGGATAAAAAACCTGAAGTGATGTTGTAGAAATCCTATTGCTGGACCCTCTAAAACTGAGCATTATCTTTCCATGAGAATAGTGTTTGAAATGCACAAGAGGACTGAGAGAAAAAACTGGTTTTCTTGCTAGATGTAGAGTAGTATATGAGAAGTATCAGCTGACAATTATACTGTGTGATCAGTATAAAAAATGCCATATATAAATAGCAGTGAAATTAAATCAGTTAAAGTCAGTGGGACAGTGTTGGGCCAGACTCGGGCCCCAAAAATACAGCTGAATTCCAAACCCCATTTTGAAATATTCTAGAAATATAAGAAATTCCAGCTTCATTGGACTGTAACATACAGCAAAAATTTTAATACAGGAAATAAAATGCTTTTAAGTTATAAACTAATTCAAGATATTATTCTAGTCACATAAGTCTGTGGAGTATGAGACTGGAATAAATTAGGTTGAATGAAAGAGAAATGTAAAAGTTATGCAGATTCCTTGATATCCCAGAGATTTGTCTTGTTCCCAGCAGCCATGCCCACAGGCTGAGCCTGCAGGCCTGCAGTAAGAGATGCCTGGTTACTGCTTCTAAACAAAACAGAGATACACAACGCATCCTATTTGTCTCTTCAGTTACTGTTATCCAGGTTTATCTACTGCAACACAGTGTTGCAGTTAGACACTCTCTTTTCTCCAATAAATTTGGGGTAAAATTCAATTGGCACAAACATTGCTGCAGCAGGATGGATTGCTACTTTATATTATACTCACTAGCCAATACTCACATCCTGTAACATTTGCCAGGTTTCAGAGTTAGGTCATGTGTAGGAATACTACCTTTAAAATCTTGGTCTAAAATCTAGATAGTTATGTATTTATTCCAGAGTTATGAGTTCAACCAGAGTAAGGTCTGGTACTTTTCCCCTTTTCTGTCTCTTTCTGTCTCCATCTCTCTCCCCCACTGATTTCTTGTGCTGTTTCCTGGGAACCCAGAATTTTCATTGCCCAGGTCCTATATCCCACTTTAATGCTAACCTTAGAGACTCAGCAAGTCTTGATTGCTTCTATAGTGATTGGAGTTAGAAAAATATCTGGCTGCTTATATCTGTTACCTGAACTTTCCTTTAGAAGCATTTGTTGCTTTAGTCACCTCAGTTACTTCCCTGAAATCAGTATTGTGAATGCTGTCCACTGGTCCCTTTTTCAAATCTGCTGGTTTCCTCTTCCACTGTCATTAACAGAAGTAGCAAGGCTTCCACAGTCAAACCTGAGGCAGTCTGGAGTAGGACACTTAGGAGCAACAGAATGTTGTTCCTTTTGACATTTATGGTTGGAATGTTATGTCAGCTCCCTTGTCACTTTAGAGCCTTTCATTTATGTGCCATTTAATACTGCACCTAGCTGTAAAAATAAGTCATTAGTGAGCAAAATTTTGGCACTCTGAGGCCCAAAATTCCTTATGCAGGAATATTTTCAACATTTTTAATTGTTTCTGAGTGACTAATAAGGATAATTTTGTTTCCATTTACAATCCCACTCTAATGAACATGTTTGTCCTGTGAATTCACAAAACGACAGAATAAGCTGAGTTGCCTCAGTAGATGCTATTAGTAATGCACTCCACCATATTTATACCTTTGAACAGTTCTTACTATTCTTTTATTCTCTGCTCCTAGTAGTCCTTTCTGTAATATAGAAGAGGAAAAAAAAAAAAAAAAAAAAAAAAAAAAAACACTTCAGGACAACAAAGTTCAGCTGCCAGCTTGCTACAACACCTGAAACTTTAAACCAGCTGTTGGTACGGATAAGACCAGGCAGGCTGGAAATGTCATTGAAATGTGGCCATCAGTGTGATATAAAAAGATATGATGTGCAGATTTTACCAACAAAGTCAGTTTATTCCACAAAGTGCCCATTTCTATCAGTTATGTTTTCCTCCAAATAATACTTTACCTTAGAGAAGAAACAAAACTATTTCAATGAAAGAGATGGGGAAAAAAAGAGTGAGGCTTTAGTACAGAAGTTTTCAGGCTTTATCTCTGCTGGCAGCTCTGATATAGAAATACACTGGGAACCCATGATGAAATGCTTTTACAGGTGGAACACAAGCTTTTGTGGACACAGGTTCAGTCAAGCATTTCTAATTCATGAAGTGTTTGCACTTTATGTCTCTCACGTGACTTGTTACAAATATGCAAGGTAATGTCTTTGTGTCATAGCTGAGGGGAACAAGGTGGCCAGACTTGTTCACTTGGGGGTTTAGTGTCCAGACTTTCACTTGCATTCCTAAGGATGCTGCAGCCGAGCATTCCACAGACAGAAAAGCCTTGGACTGAGTCTTGTAACACCCTTCAGCATCTGGAGGCAAAATGAAGTCAGTAAGCCCTGAGTAAGATCTTAGAAGGGATAATGCTTCTGTCACTACTTCACTGAGTGTAGAAGCATAATGGTGACATTTTATCTGCTTTTCTGTAGTTCTGATAGCACTCCAGCCCCCACTGTGCAACACTAGTGACTTCAGGAGGTGCAATTTTGCTCCATTTTAGAGTACTTATCTCCAAACTGGTAAAGCAAAACTCTTAGGAAAATTTTATTAGATCATTAGATCCTCCATCCACTTTCTACTTCATCTGTAGCAACCCTTCTGGAAGAGATATCTCTGCTTGTTCTGTAGTTATTATGTAGTTCTGTATTATTATTATGTAGGATGTGTCTGTAGTTATTAATTTCTTTCAAAATTTTTCATGAAAGCAGACACATATGCAGGCACATTTTCTTGTACATTAAGGCCATAATACATTTCCTCTCAGCTAGATTTGATCAAGTAGGCTCAGAAAAAAAAATTTAAATGCACTTCTGTTTTGAGAACTGTCTTATAATATTTTTTTTACATTTCTTATGCAGTTATCTAAAGAAATATGATGTGATGTCTGAAAACCAGCTGTCAGTTTCTTGCTATCAGGGAACTTTTACTTTCTAGCATATTCTTTGTTTCAGGCACTCATTATTTTCAAGTTTAAGGAGTAGAGAAAATGAATTCTGAACAAGTTGAAATTCCATAACCTCCAAGGTTGTATTTGTAACTAATTCTGCTTCAGTGCTTTCTCATTTCCAATTGGCTTTTATCAATTAAACTAGTTAGTATTCTGTTCCCAAATATTTTTTAATAAAAATTGTATTTTACAGATGTCTTTTCTAGACACGCACAAATGAAGCATTTAGTCTAGGCTCCCACTATAATCACTGGGGAGAAGAATATGTTTACATCAGAGATTTGTCCTGTATCTGTTGGATACTGGCTTAGAAGGCAATGGGTCACTCCCAAAAAGCACTTCTCTCTTTCCAGTTGAGGACACTTACAATGGCAGCTGAGCTGGTTAAACTCTGGTAAGATAAGTATTCCTAGCATGAAGTTTATTACAGGAAATATGAAAAATGTAATACATATAAAAATGCAATCTATACACATTCATAATGCATACAGTGGGAAAAATCTGTGAAATCCTTCTGCATTTGTCTTTTTGAATTTTTACTTTGGACATTCTCAGACATTAACAAGAATTAAATGTCCAAAGCCATTTCTCCCCATACAGTGTTCAACCTGTCTGCATAAATATTCTCCTTTGCTTGTAGAACATTACATCTGATGAGAGAATAACTTTATCTTTTTGATTCATCCATAATTTTGCTGAATCTTAGTGGCCTACTCTGGATAAAGAATGCAGCCATTGTCTGTAGATTATGTGATTCTTTACTGAGCCCAAAGGATTTCTTATTTCCCTCTTAATGTGACCTGAAATAAACCAGACCATATTAAATAGGAGCATAACTGAGAATTTTGCCCTTTTATGGTTAATAGATAAATTTCAAGATCTGATTGAATATTGAATTTCAATTCCAACAATTCTGACAATAGACTAATTTCCTTTCTGGTTAAATTACAAAAGATTTCCTGCAAAATAAGCTTATGGAAATTCTTAATTATAAGTTGAGTAAAAATATTTAAGTCTTATGTAGGAAGCCTCTACCATAATACTTTATTAAAAGATGATTATTTTAATGTGTTTTTGTGAAATATTTGGGGTCTGTGTAAACAACAGTGCACAACAGATTGCTCAGAGAAATTGAAGCCTTCTCCTCCCTTCAGGAATTAACTCCTCACTTGTGCAAAGAGTTCTCCCTATATAAGGGATGTAAGAATGTATATAAGGGATGTGAAGAATCCTTTGTATTCTTTCTGCTGCTTCCAATGAAATCTTTTGGCATCGGATTCTTACACAGACAAGAGTAGAAAAGATTTCCATCTCCATTTCATTTAAAGCTGTTAGGATATTTGCATAAAAATATGAATTGCATTCTCTTCTTTTGAGACTCTACTATAAAACTGGCCATATCACAGAATGGGAAGAGCTGACTCACTGCTCTAATTATAAATCTGAAGACTAATTAACCTTCCATGACTAAATTAAATCCCAAAATAAAAATGAACAGACAGAAACCTTTAAACAAAGTTTTAAAGCCCACTAGAATATAAAGTACCAAATAGATTCTGAAAATGTTTTTGAATATGACATTGATGAAGTTGAACTTTATTTGAAAATGGTACATGCAACACTATCTTGGGAAACAGGCATTCACACAGCTGGGGCAAAAACAAAAAATTTTGGTGCAATTTTGGTAAAAAAGGGGTAAGAGCCTCTTTTTTTTTTTCCTGGTTTCTGTTTAAAAACAGTGTTGGCATGCTGATCATCTTTATTACTCCAAGTTTTAGGCTGGTACCAGATGGTTGTAAATGTAGAGTTTAAATTTTTGAAATAGTTGAGTTTTGGAGGAAGATCTGTTCTTTCATTTTGGATAGGAAAATAACTTCAAGATTTTCTCAAGTGTTTCATCAAAGCTGCAAGTGGTAGAGGCTAAATGGTAGTGGGTAGAACTTTAATTCATCAAACTAAGTTATTTTACACTATTTTCTTGCTTCTTTTTCATTGTGCAGTGCCTGTTCTTGACAATGCTCCTCCTTCCTGGCTAGCAAATAGTGAGTTAACAGTAGCCAGAAAGTGTAAATTATCTCATAAGTGGAAAAGCAGTTTATTTCTTTTGAAATAAACATTTTTTATTGAAGAAAAGCATTGTTTGCGAAGTTTAGTGCAATAGCAAGAGATCCTGCAGGAAGATCTGTTAGCCCTGTGCCTTGGGCCTTCAAGTGTCTTGTCTAGCTACAAGTTTTTTAATTTCTATATTTTGTATCTTGTGTACATATAGAAACTGATTTTTTTTTAATCCTGTGCAGAGGACCTACCTAGTGGGAAACCACCCAACCTAACAAAAATCCAAAATTCCTCTAAATACAAGCTGTCAAAGTTTTGTTGCCTTTGCTAGAGCTTAAGGTGGGTCAGTCTGCCCTGAATTTGAGGAATAATACCTTAGCACTGAAAAGCTCTGTGGCTGTACATATGTTAATATGTACATCTGTTGTCCAGGTTGCACAGCAGTTTTATTCCCCTTTGGATGCTCTAAGCTGTGATTGATGGTGGCCAGAGCAAGCTGTGTTTCAATAAGCTTTGCTTGTAACCTGCTAGGTGGTGGCTTCCCATTCATGTGCAGGATTATAGGATTATGAAGCTGATAACATCTCTGAAACAGCCTTCACTCAGCAGAGCTAAAAAGTACTTTACTGAAATGCTGTGTCCTAAAACAGATAGAATTTTTGTTGACATATATCATCAGGCTTTTTTTGCATCAGGTTGTAATTGATGAGAGACAATATAATTTGACAGACTTTGAAATATTTAGTTACCAAAAAAAAAAAGTTCTACATATGAGGCCTATTCTTTTCTTTCTCAATTTTAAATAACAATTTGAAGTTAAATATTTGGGGATGGAGGAATCAAAACTTCACCCTGAAAGATACAGAGCTCTTCTACTTTATACCCAGAAACAAATATTAATTTCTTTTGGAAATTAGCACAATTTGGAAAAAAAATCCACTATAAATTTCAAAAGGTGTAAATTCTAACTGAGCCCAAGGATCTTACTGTCTCCAGTGTGGTATAGAGTCTTCCAGTTCTACTGCATCTTAAAGGTTTTCATTTTTTTGTCATTGCTTTATATTCCTTAAAATAGCTGTTAAATTTACAACATATAAAAATACAGGTACATATTTTAAATACTCAAAATTAATAATATTTTGTGTAACAGCCCTTACTCTCCATGAGCAAAAGATTTGAGGATGCAGCAATATATTCCATTGTTGCTCTGAGAAAAAATATGTAATAATAGTGTTGTCTGTTCAACAGCATTTTTGCAAAGAGCTCAGAATGATGTTAAGGTCAGAAATCATAATGAAAAAAACCATCACTTTGTCTTTTGATTGTTCCATCCAACTTTTGTTTATGCCATGTCTCCTTTAGTTATAAAGATTTTTACTTTTTTTCCTGTGGTCTAGGTGGTTCAGAAGCCAGTGGAATGATACAAAACTGTGAGCTGGAATCTCATGCACTCCTTTGAGCAAATCATCCAAACCATCAGAGAAATCAAACATTTATTTCAAGTGCCTATGTTAATAGATCATAACTTAGAACTTTTTAGCTCTTAGCCTGCTTGAAAGTTCTAACAATTTAAAAAATGGTCTGAGAAAACTTCATATAGTGTTTATGTCTGTCATGCCCTCTTTATACTCAGAATGTACCATATAATTAGAAAATGTTTCCCAGGCAGTTTCACAGGTGTTGTTTTTTTTTTTTTTAAGGAAGATGTGGTAGGAGGGGAGAGATAAAGGTTTTAAATATACACCTAAGTATTTGAAAATAGATGTTATAATCTAATATAACAGGGTTGAATCTCCAAATCTTAGCAGGAAAAACTTTTTGTTCATACAAAAATTACTTTCATGATCCTTTCTGCATGGAAAATGGTTTGCTGCAGTGTTTATTATTTTTTCCTTTCAGGCTCATCACCTGACTACTGTTCTCATTTTGTCATCTTATACATCTCACATGACTCAGAACATTATTCTCTTTCCTTATAGGGATTTTTAATTAAAGTCACTCACTTGTAATTATGTGCATTATGCTGCACAAATTTGCATTAAACACAGCCTAAGTAATGTTTATTCAATTGCTTGCAAGGCATTGCTCTTCACTAGGAGCTGGAGCATTCTCTATAGTTACAGTAACTACCCAAATGTGAGCCCAAGTGATTTAAGATTCTTGCAAAGCCCTGGCTACTATATGAAATAAAAGTAAATGATGAGATTGTGGCTGTCAGTGGGAACTGATGGCTTCATACAGCATACACTACTCTAAGTAAATCTTTGACAACATTCTGTGTTTTCCCAAATGTGCTTGGCATTTCACTGCCTCTGATACATTCATGTTTTGACAATGGCATCTAGAAGAAAGTGAAAAGACCAAATCTTGTGCTATAGGTACTGTTGAAAGGCATGAAGTTGAACTACCAAACTGTGAAAAACACAGGATATTCTTGTGGCACTAAATAACTTCAATAATTGATTTGGCATTTAGAACTGTCTGAGAGAAATATTTCTGGTTTTGGATATTCTCAGATGAAAAGCAGAGAGAAGACTCACAGCAAGAACCATCGTAGCATAGGATCAAGACTGCAAAAACACTTGAGCTCTCCCATGGGCATATGGAAGGCAGTTAGGTGATGCTACTTTACCTTGTCTAGTAGCACTCCCACTACATTCTCATCTGTAAATTGATGTATAGATCAGCTGATTGGAAAAGAATACAGCATTTGCTTCTAAATAGCATTAGTTCAAAAGGTTATCTATCAGAGAAATTATGCACTTGATGCTTTCTACTAAGGACTTGAAAGGCAAGATGCTTAGGCTACAGGCTTAAAATCTGTTACCTAGGATATTGGGAACAGTGGCATGCTGTATTTAGCTTTAGCTAACTTACTGATCTAGCAGGTTTTCTGGTGGAATTCTACATGAGATTGTTTTAATATTAAAATGGTAAATTCTTTTCCTTAAGTTAAAAGATATTTACATTATATTCCATGTACTTATGTCAATGAAGTCCATTTTTGTAGGCCTCTGGTATTTTTCTTTCAAACAGAAAAATGCTTTCATGGGTCTCTGAATAGCAGTTTAAATAAAATGAAACATGTTTAACTTACTCTTTACCACTTTATTCACCATGACAACCAGTCCATTTCCATATTATTGCACCAGACCTTTTCTAACCTCTATTCATTACAGTATTGTTGGAAAATGAGGTTGTATATATATAGTGTATATACACATACACAATGTCTGGGTTTTTTTAAATAGCATTTAGTAACAAAGCACATTCTCGTGGCCATCCAGATATGTGAGCCCAAACTAGTACACATTTACAGCAAGTTTTAAGGGATGCTCCTCTGATGAAATGCAAAGCTATTAATATTTGGAGGAGGCTAGAGAAATTTAACAGTTAATCTGTAGAAATCTGGACATTAGATTGTCAAAATAAAAATCTGTTGTGAGGCTTGGCATTCAATCTGGCTCCTATCTGTTATTAGAGAAAAGCTGTTTCTTGAAAGGTGAGTGCAGGGGCACTGAGACTTGAAGCACAGCATGACATGCCATGTAATTTTCTTGGTAACAGAAAAAACTCGGGACAGAAACAAGAACTAGTCATTCCAATGAGTTATGTGTCTTTTTCTTGACTGAAGCCTCGTGGTGAAGATTAATCATTTAATCCTGAAAACCTACATCAAGAGTGAATATCTATCCATGGAGGCTACCTATCAAAAATGGTTAAGATATATTGCATAAGTCCCAAGTATCAGCAGCATTAGTGTAATATCAAAAATAATGTTGATAGGTATTTTGTATATATGCTTTTAAGACATTAGTGGGATGTTTCTTCTGAGACCTGGATGATGTTTTTCTTTTCTTCAGTGAATTGACTGCTAATTAAATTATTTTAATGTTTTTTTACTATTTTAAGTTCATGGAAAGTCACAGATCTTTAGCTAATGAGGTGCAAATTTGAAAATGTCAAAAGTTTCTAATTGTAAGGTGAAATTATTCTGGAACTGGACCTGTAAAGGAAATGACCACTGGGAGAGGTTGTTTATGTTTATATCTGAAAATCCAACAAATTATCAGGCTTCTTCTGCCTGATAATAACAATTCAATCAGAGCCTATCAGATTGTCTTGAATGCCAAGCCTGATAACAATAATTACTCATGATAAAAAAACTATTGGAGGGCCACATGACATAATAACGGGCTTTTTCCTAGTTTTTCCCTTTCAACATATACATAGGTGGTTTGTACATTTTAGAATATGAGGAAGTTTCTAGTATTTCAGAAAATCCAGTATGTATTTTTTTAATATCTCATATCCAGCATATAGGTAAAACTTTTTTTCATACATTCTGACTGCAAACACCCTTATGTTCACTAAGCTAAGTCAAAACCTTTAAAGCGTAGAAAAGAACCTTTTGCACTACGAAAATTACTCATGCCTTTCAAATCTGTGTTCTGTTCATCAGAGTTAATGAATTCTATTCATGGATTTGAAAAATTTACTGTAATACTAAAACTGATGGGCAAAATAAAGTGGGTTCCTCAGTATATTAAGAAGGAAAGACTTGTAACTTGGATCAGCATGACCTTACAAGTTTGAGTTATGCCTTTACAGGTTAACACTATTTGTAAGAATTATCTTATCTAGTATTTCCTTTTTCATTGTTAAATTCCTTGTGCAAATAAGTCACATTAATGCAAACAGGTCTAAATTGCTTTCATGCTTATTCATATTTCATGGTTATATCCACAAAAGGAGGTGTGAAAGGCAGTGGAAAACAAGGCTGTCATACCTGCTTTTTCTATAGCAATATTACTATTGTGGAGAAGATAAATAGGAGATGGATTTTTCATTATTTCTCCCATTGCTTTCATTCACTGTTGTTTAGCAGTTGGCATCTTAAAACAATGTGTTGGTTTCTTGGGGTTCTTTAATACAATTAACGTTTCTTCTGTAGAACACATTGCAAACTTTACTCTGTCAGGAAAAATTAAGTTTGAGTCCTTCAGCAAATTCATACAAAAGAAGTTTACCTGTGGCTATAAAACCATGATCTGAATGCATCCTCTGTCTCAGGAATTGCTACACACTCAATGCACACAGAGAGAATATATTAGAGATTAATCCCTCCTTTATTGCCTTGTTGTTTATGGTCTTTACCATCTATTATTGATTCAGGTGAAAAAAAGGTCTAAATTTTTTTCTGGCAATTTTTATGTTCCTTACAATATAAATACAAGGCCATCTAGATACATTGTGTCAATGCAATGGTATTAATCCATAAATTGACGAGAAATTGAGAATGGGAGAGCTGAGCTACTGAGTAGCACGTTGCCTTTGGTTGGAAAAGCGTGGAAGAAGATGACTAATAGTGGCTAGTGTGTCACACAATCTATGTGATATTTTAAAGGTGTCTCAGGAGCTAGAATTTGTCTGGTGTCCATATTGACTAACTAAGTAGAATTAATGGACATGGAGAAGAGTACAAAAGAAGGAGAGAGCTGGCAAAACCTGAAAAGTGAAGTCATGGCTCAGAGAACACCTGTTTACATTCTGTGAGCTGATAGTAAGAAAGGTGACATGGAAGATCCAGCTGAGGTAGTCTGTTTTGAGTACTAAAATAAATTTTACCAAGTTCTCCCCAACAGAACCTCTGGCTAAGCTGTCAAAAGGCCAGAAGAGTCAAGTGGTCAAAGGATTGGTAAAGAAGCAGCAGCACAGTGAGAAACAAATGACCAGTTTTGATGGGGTGAAAGGTTCTCAGCAGAGAACCATTGTCACGTGGGTTAAAGGGTATGGCTGACCAAGCATGTGGCAAAGAGAAAAATCTTTCATGGTGAAGCAGAAAATAAGAAATATTTCCTTTCCCTGTAAAAGCAGGAGCCCTAAAAAAATAATGGATAGTAGATTCAGAAAAACATTGAATTCTACTCCATTAAATGGGTAGTCAAACTACAGAAATTTCTATTACACTGAGCCACTGCTTGGGAGCAGAGCACCAGTGAACCTCTAACCCACAGGCGAAGCTCTTAGGTAGAATGAAGAATAACAGCATAGGGAGGGGAAAATTACTAATTATCTATTTACCTAATTTTAAAAGAAAGAGAGTCACTTAAAATTCCTTGCATCATAAACCTGCCATCATAAACTTTCACAACCCAAGTTATGGATCAGATTTCTCTTTTTTTTAATAACAATATCTGAGTAGTTTATCTTTAGAAATTATCTTAATTAGTAGTCAAGGCAAAACACTGCTTGATTCTTGAAAATTTGCACTTTGTTTCTATCCTTGTGGACTCTATTACATTCTTTTAAGTCAATGCTTATTGTCTTTTAGGTTCTCTGAGACTTTTTATCTGAGGCTTGGATTTCTTTGCTAAAGTTTCTTTTTTTTTTTTTTTTGCTATGGGTGAAGTGATTGTCTCTACATTGTCTCTTAAACTTTCTAGTCCCCTCTTCATTAAGAGGGAAGATCAGGCCCCTTTTTAGGATGGGTTTGCTTCTTTTTGAGGATGTTTTCCATATCATCTCATTCAGCAATAATGTACCAAGTATTTCTGTTGTACCTAATTTGAATTTAACTGTGAGGAAAGCCAAAGATGTGTATACAGATGTCATAAATAGATTGGTTTTATGCTAAGATACACATTCTCTCTGCTTTCAGGACCATATAATACTGCAGCTTCTTTATATTAAGTTCACTGTGGTATCTTTGTATCAGTCTTCTTATTTATTTGCTATTTCATGTACTGCTTATCTCAAGGAATAGAGAGTTAACAGCAGAATGTAGATTAAAAATTGGCATGCTTTGTTAAATAATGAGCAACTGCTGTGTGCTTACATTTTTTAATAACTAACCCTTGCTCAAAGAGAGGTTAATTTTCAGGGTATGTATGAAATACAATTATTGATTGTGTAGAACAATATTCTTAGAAGGCTTCTTACTTCAGATTCAATTGAAGATATGTTTCAGCTAATTAGTCACCATATTTGCCTGGTATTTCCACTGTAAAATATATTCTTTCTGTATTGAATCCCATAAATCCATTTTTAGCTAAGGAATCTGAGGCTATTCAAAGTAAAGCTGTTGACCTTGTTACAGATAGTCTAACTCAGTCCAATTACTCAAATCCACCTGTGTTGCAATTAATTGTTTCCTGAGGTTATGAAGTAACCAGAGAAGTATAAGTAAAATTTTGCAGCAATTGATATTGATCTAAACTCATACATTTTCATACATTGCATTTATGGCCTTGTATATATTGTATTGCAGGCCTTGGAAGAATGTGACTTGTAAATGTCTTAAATTATTTTTAAAGATTCCTTAATTCATTGCATAATATTGAGTAGAAAAATTAATTTCTTGACACAGTTTATTTTTTCTAATTATGTTCACCCTTGGAACCTCTTAAATTATTATTTACTGTGTCCCAATTTTAAGTAATCAATTCCACTAAGTGCTTAGAAATATTTTGGTTAAATGTGACTAAATGCTTGCAACTAACACTAAAATTCTGACAAAGAATTTGGGTTTTGTTAGGTGTTCTTTTCTAAAACCTCACCTTCACCTGAGGAGAAGAGAGAGTTTCTCTCCTAGCATCATATATAAGTGTATATCTAAAAGCCATCATGGCCTTAAGTATAAAAAAATACACATCTGAATAATTTAGGGAAGCTGTTTCCAAGTTGTAAAATATTCATGTGATTTGGGCAAGCTCTGGTATCCTGTAGCAATTGACAGTGTTTTAATGTGACAGAACAGGAGTGAAACGAATAATGCCACTGGAAGTGCACACAGCACACACTATATCTGACCTATATAACCATCCTAAACCCAATCCAGTTCTCCATTTTACAATCTGCTTTATTCCACTCCTTTCCTGCAGGTGCAAAATGAAAAGACTTAGCAGATGGCATTGACCTGTTATCATACAATGCTTTAAAGGAAACAGCCACTGAAATTTGGTGCTGGCTACTACTTTAAACTGCTATGTAAAACATTAACTCATTGGTTCCAGAAGAGCTGTGTAATGAAATAGAAAATTTGAGGTTCAAGGATAGTAAACTACACCTGGAAAATGCTATTATGGCAGATGAATTGTAATTGGAGTTTTAAACTCTGAGCTAATTGTTTATAAGAAAATAATTTTTCCTCTAGTAAAACTTTTTACTTAATGGAATTGTTATAAACATGAAGAGTACAAATCAGGAAGGTAGAACTAATTGTACTTTGTTGATAAAATATGCTCCTGTGTATAAAAACAGTGCAAACTGTCACGTGGCAAATGCTGCCATTTGTCTCCTTTGCACCTGGCTAAGGTCCATGACAGGAATATCTGAGCTGAGTGATAACTGTACAGTGATATAACTGGGCATTATGGCACAGATTTTACACTAAGGGCTTCAGTCAAGTTTTTTAGCCACTTTGCTGTTGAAGACTAACGTTGAAAGGGCTTTTCTGTCCAAATAAATTTGTCTGGGTGACGGAAACAATTTACAAAGCTCTAAATGTGTTGTTTGGCCTGTTATTTGTAAGATCTAACTGTGGAATATTCAACATAAATAACATGCTGGAAGGTATCATTAGGAATGTGTCTGATTTAAACCTGCCTATAAAACTCCATGATCCATAGAGAGGGGTTTTCTCCACACTATGCTGTCAGGCAATAAAAGATAACCAGATATGACTCATCATGCTTTCAGGATGCCTCTGATACCATGTTTGCTTAGCTTTCTACCCAAGTTCTTGTCACTTCTCAAAAGATAACAAAGTTTGTACTTAAATAGTTCATTTCAGAAGAGCAGAGTCTGCCAGAGGATATTACTCTGGTGGAATAGCCTTCAGTGCATGAAGATTTTTGTTGATTGAATGATTTTTTGGAAAAAAAAAATTGCCACACCTAGAACAAAAAAAAAGCACCCTCAAGTCCAACCCAGACTTATCTGTGTTTTTTCTAGAATTTAACAGTATAAACAGAATTTGCAAGCAGATTGTGGAAAAGGCCCTTTTTAATGATAATCCCATGACAATCCAGCATCTCATCAGAGACTTCACTGCCAAGCTGCTTGTTCTTGAAGACAGCACTTACAAGGGGCATGTTTAAATATGCCAAGCAGAGGAGCTTGACCCTTTCAGCCACAGTGATTACGTGTTCTCCTGAGATAAGGCTGACAAGTGATTGAGTAACAGAGGCCAGAAGAGAAAATCAATCCTGTGTTAATGAGCATGCAAGGCTATCAGGGAAGCAAGTAGCACACAATTGGTTAGGTTAAAGACAATATTAATCTACTCACAGTGAAAGAGTGATGCTGACCCTGTGAAATGCATTGCTCAAGTTAATTTTTATGTAAGTGTTCTTTTTTTCTATGTCTTAACCAATTTTGCCCTTGAAAGTTGTGGTGTCCCTGAGTTATTCATTAATAATATTTGTCTTCCACCCATATATTTGTGGAGCTACTGCAGTCCCACAACATAATCTTTTATTTTGTGCACCAGTGTGGATGGACAAGGGATATTACTGTCAAGTTAGTTCATAAGTTAATAGCTTGGTTGAGAAACATCCCCTTCCAATAATGAGGACAGATGAAGCCCCTTTGACCAGCTTCATTTGGACTACAGCTGTCTTGGACATTCACTCTTTCCCCAGACAGTGGGAAGGAGATCTAGATGTTGTAGACTGACATTCAGATGTTGTGGGATAATTGAGCTTTTTTGCTTGCTTTATTTTAAAACACCTGAGTGCATTAATCTTTTTTGTGATCCCAGTTCATATACTTTTAGTATCCTCAGAAGCAGTTCTATTATTCCTTCATGACCACCCAGAGGTATAAACAGTGTAGGTCCCTCAGGGTGCAGAGCAGGCTGTAGATCAGGCACTGAGGGAGTGCAGGATGGGGCTCTCTGCACAGGATTGTGTTTCTTGATGTTTTCTGATGGTAGTTGCGCATCTCTGGTAGAAAACAGAAGACTACAAAGAAGGATTCAGTGCATAAATAATGCTTCCTGTTTCATTTGCTATGCCAATCCTCACTCCAAACCTGGCGGGTATATTTTTCTTTGGCAGTGTTCTGTTTCTAAAAATAACCATAGCACCTGTCTCTGAACTGTTGGCAGTGTGGTCTCACAGCTCACCTGCTTGAGTGACTCATGGTTTCCTTGTAAGGTGAGAAATAACCCTGTTCTCACTAATCATTAATTAGAACACCTTTTATCTGTGATTAACTCTTATCGCCTTGACTGAAGGGACAATGACTTGATTTAAGATCCAAAAAGAGCTTTAAAGGTTTGTGTGTGGTCTGGTGCTGTGCACATAACTCAAAAGTGCAGTCCATGAATGCCAAGCAACCAGCTGTTATTATCTCTCATAAACTGGCATAATTTGTCTTGCAAACATACCCCATTGTCTTTTAAATACACATTCATACTAATAAAAGTTGCAATTATCACTGACTGTTTCCCTGGCTTGTGGCCTCAAACGTGACTTTAGGACATGGCCTTGTACGAAAAGGTCAGGGATAATGTTTCAGAGTGCAAAGGTAGCTTGACCATAGTTTTTCAGTTTTCTCCACATGTTCTTTGTTCCTTTGCCATCAGTCCAGTTATTTTTAGCTGTTAAACAAAACTAGGCATTTAAAAGTTGTTTCATGTGCTTGATTTCTTTGTTTTCTTTTTCCAAAACTTCTAGATGTATGGAACTATAGGGGAGACAACTTGTGAGCTGCTAAGATCGTTGCAGAAGTTTAGAGGATTCTAGAATAATTCATTTACTTGGATCTGTTCAGCTCAGTGTTCCAGTCACAGATGGGAGACCTGACTGAATTTTACCACTCTACCCCTGCTTTGCAGTGAAGTGGTCAGTAATCTCCCCTGGTGTGTGTGAAGAGCAGAAGTTCCCTGCCTGTGTTTTTCAGAGTCAATATCATTATGTCATATGCTATTTAAAAGAGCTATAAAGATAGAGAAACAATGAGGAAAAAAATCTTGTTTAAATAACAAAAATGGCACAAAGGGAAATCTTAGATGCTCTTCATCTGTAGTTTGAGGTCAGCATGAAACGCATTCTTCTCCTTACTGCTTTCTTTTCTGTGCCTTCACTGAGGTCACTCAACAGTTGAGACACAATTCTCACAATCTTCAGGTAAATATCACCTAGGTCTCTCCAGCATTATGCACTCCGTCATAAATGTTACCCTGGAGGCTTATTTAATCCTTTACAGCTGTGCAAACCAAAACTCTGTGGACCAAATAGAATAAATTCAGTGTTACAGCTTTTCCTTTAGTGAGTCAGAAACCTTCCCTCTATGCTGCTGATGTAGCTGTTCTCTAAATTTAACTAGTGTGGTTTGAATAACTGAATAAGTCCATCTAAAAATACCTCCTGGTCCTAGTTTCTGATCTACTACTTAGAGCTGTATATAAATTAAATTCATTATTTTGAGGGAGCAAAGAAAATTAGGAAAATGGAGCAGCTGGAAAGCAGGACATGGGACAAGAAGTAATGGAGAGGAAAGAGCTCTAGAAATATTTCTTAAACTATTATGCTGTAATTATTGGTTAGTAAATTACCCTCAGCCATGGTTCATTGAAGAAATAGGAAATACCTGTTTAATGTTTGCATGGATGTAGTAGACTAAGTGCAGTCTCTACTGTTGACTGTTGCACTGTGTGAATTGGTTTTGAAGCAGATTATGGTACTTTGAGACCTCTAGTAGACAGATAGGATCTAAGGTCATTTGCTGTAATATAATAGTATTTACCAGACTTTACATTTCATCACTTTGGCTGAAACAGAAGAAAATAATTACTTCATGCTTTGGAAATCTAGCTTTTAAATTTAAAGTTAATGAATTGCAATAATTTATATCATAATAATATCTCATAAGATATAAAATAAAAGGATGGGTTAATGGGGTAAGTGACATTATGATGCCTATGTTTGTTCTCAACACATCTTCACATCAACAAAATAATATTGTGGCTAGTTACAATAGGAAGAGTTGACATTCAGGTAATCCATGCAGTTGGTGTAACAGTTTGAAAATTGCCTTCTAGGAGTGAAAATGTAGAAATGGAAATAAAACAAACCTTACCAAAAGAATTGCTTTCTGTTGGCTGTTAAGAGCCAGCTCGGGTACATCACCCCACTTCCTCTCTCTTGTGCACAAGTATCAGGGATTTCATCCCATGACAGTTGCACTTATCCCAGCCTTAAAATCTACCCCATGATTAATGCATCTGAAGAATTTGAAGGAAAGCAAGGGATCAGTTTAATTTCCCTTATGAACCAAATTTCTCCGTTAAAAATAACTGCCTTTCAGATAATATGTTCCATCTGAGAAGAACTTCAGGACTGACAAAGCTTCTGAATAATACTGTCTAAGGTGAAATCTCTCTTTCTTTATGTTCTGCCAAGACAGTAATGTTCTGTATTTTCACTGGTTTCATTAAAAAAAAAAAAAAAAGAGTGCCCAAATACTCTGTTCCCTGAACAAAGAAGCAAATTAAAGATACCTTATACTTTGTTACCAGTTAGAAAATATCACATAATACTTCCTTATTATTGCCAAAATATTAAATGACAGTAAAAAAAAAAAAAAAAAAACAGGCATGCAAGCCAGTTGTGTAGGACTGTTTTTCCTTGATAAGCAAGAAGAATTTTACTATAAGTTTCTGAATGCCTAATCCTTCCTATTATTCATTATATTTTGCATGTTAGGGATAAGGAAGGATAAATGAATCCTATTTGTATTCAAAACACAAATTGCAGTACATAATTAGTAAAGTTCAGTATTGCTGATTATCTTAAATAGCTGTCATGGAATATATGTAGTCATCTAAATCTCTGATGCCAAATTCTGGGGTTGTTTTTCATATTTTTCCAGGCAACGTGGTTGTGTGTAACCTATTCAAACTGGGGAACCTTGTCAGTGGGTACTTGGATGAGAAGTTAGGCAGCATAATGACATTATTTCAACAGTATTAGAACATAAATACCTCTTTTACTCTGTCTTGGATTTATTCAGCTCCTCAGAAAATAAAAAGTTTTGCAGAAAAGAGCAAGGACATAATTTCTTGGGCCACAGTGGATGGCAGGGTCCATTTTTCTTGGTCTTACTGGTTGAAGAAAAGAATGAAACAGCAGAGAAAAGGAAGATAAAGTATTCAACAAAAAATTAGTTTATTGACCTGGGTTTGTTTTTAGTTTTTAGGGATTTTTTTTTCTTGGAAAACATTTATTTAATCCTAATTTCTGTATTGATTTGTAGTCTTGACTTCTATTAAGGGATTTTCCCATTCTAACCATTTTTTTTGGCTGCTCTTTTGTCCTGTCATCCTCATAAGTTCTTCCCTTCCAGCCCTCTCTGGAGTGCCTACTTTAGGTTCAGGATGTACACAGATGCTGTAGAGATGAGCAGAAGTAGGAAATGCTCAACAGCAGAATTGCTCCAGTGTTTCAGTCAATGGTAGCAAAACCAACAGGTCCTTAATAAGGCAGGGGGAACTCACAGCAGCAAAAAAGTGAGAAGTTCATTTGGTTGTGCAGGACATGCTCCCTTCCACATTTTGAGGGTAATGTCTGGCATTTCATCTCAACTTGGTTGCATCTCACGATTCTGTACATCCCTGCACAGGCAGGAGATGTCATCAGCAGATTCTCAGGTTTCTTTGCTTATATGTGAGTGTGTCTCACCAAGATCTGGCAGAGAAATACAGGATGTTTCACATGTGATTTTATGGAGCTTTGTTTCAATTATGCCACATAAAAACTTTTCCTTTGTAGTGTTACAGAGATTAATTTCAAAAGGAGATGGTGACAGGGTGGGCTAATTTCTGTTGACTAGAATAGTTTTCCAGTCTAGAAAAGAGCTACATGAATTAGGTCAAATTGTGCTTACTATTACAATAGCATTTTTTAAATTTTTAACCTTATTGCTGACATGTGACACATCTCTCAGTAGTAACCCTACAGATGGAAAGCTTAATATGAGGGGAATCATGAAAGGGCAGGACATATCCTTCACAGATGCCATAAATGTATTTCTAAGGAAGCTTCCATTCTTTCTGGGCACAAAAAATTGTTTGGGGGGGGGGGTGGGAGAAAGGAGAAATTGGTAATGTTCATTATTTTATTCCTTAAAGCATATGCTCAGCCCTCTGTAAGCAGTGCATTCAGCTGGAGAGTCAGGCATTTCACAGTGATTGATTGCTTTTGCAAGGCTTGAGCCAAATCAAACCAGACAGTTGTGCATTGACAGCACATTAGTCAGGGAAAGCCAAAATTATATTGTGTAAATTTCAAACAAAGGAAGTAAGTCTGCTCCTGTTTTCATGATAATAAAAATAATCTGTGCTGTGGAATGTCTAAATTTTGAATTTTTTGTGGTTTGGTTTTTTTTTTAAGGTATCTAGCTAATACTTTTGGGAATTGCTGCAAATGAAAGTAACTTTTTTCCTAAAGTTTTGAAATCATGAAGCAGTAGCTATTATGTGGTATCTGCTTTGAAATTTTAGTACATCATTTTGTACTACAGTGCACTCTAATTTTGTTTATAGCATTTGATTATCATGTCAATTTACATCCAGGGTAGAAGAAATTGGCTGGGTATCAAGCAATAAATTTTAACAGGTTCACCATCTGCATAATTTGGTAGAGCATTCAGTGATTTTTGTTCTGATGTGGCAAACAAGTTATCATTCTTAGGCACTGCTGATCTTCAGTTCTGCATGACTGACCTAACTACATGTTGCTCAGTCCCTGATGTCTGCTCCACACATTATAACAACCTCTCAGAAGCAGACATGACATGAAATACCAAAATGGCACAGGTATATTCTGCAAGTGCTGCCATTTCCAAAATCTCTGCTGTGTTCAGAAGTGGTAGAAAAGAATGTATATCAAGAACCAGATCACCATTTAGGGTGATCTGTTTAGGGCTTTGCACAGACAGAAAAATGTGGAGAGATGATACAAATTGTATAACATGATCAACAAACCTAAGAAAATTGATTGGATTTTGGTGCCTGTGTCAGATTGTCTCACACTTTAAGGCTAGGAACAAGCACAGTTGGTGAGAGTTGAGCAAAAGGCATTCCTTGGCAGTGAAGTGTGGTCTGAAATCCCTGATGCCCTGCAAGATGCTGGACCCCAAAGCTGGGGTTTGAGGGCAGCCATGGCAGACAACATCAGCACTGTCTGATACCAGGGATCTCCAGAATCTCCCTGTGAAGGATGTTTTCATCTGTTCTGCACCACTCCTGATCATTTGGTCCTGCCTGCAGGCTTTCTGGGGTCCTTACAGGATGTTGACTGAAATAAGGGAAGAATCAGCATCTCTTGGCAGTGTACATTCAATTTGTACCCATCTGCTGCCCATGGCCAGATGTTACCTTGCAGCTTTCCGTTTTTTGCTGTCAGAGGGGGAGCGCATTGGCTCCTGGAGAAAAAAATAATTCAACAGCCTGAACTGTAGATCTGTTTATCCAGGTTGAAGTAACTCTTTTCTTTTAGATAAGCCAGCACTGCAGAGACAAAAGCTGTATGTTTGCAAGTCATACAGTTATCTACTGTGCTTTTCTTGGTTTTTAAATAGATATTGTAAATTCCAGCTGGGATGCAGTGACAGGATTAGGTTTTGATCTTGTAGCACTGAAACAGATCAAGTGCAAAGAATTTCATATGATTAATGCTGTTGAATAATTTCTTCCTGTTAATGGAGAATAATGATAACATAACTCATTCTCCTAACATAGGTTTTTGAGTGGCATAGACATATACAACATCAAAGGGATCTGCCACAGGTTGATATCATTCATTACAATCAGTGTTATTTGTTTCAAGCAGGCACATAAAGAGGTGAGATCCAACTTTTTTTTCAGTTAGATGAGAAATAAACCTTTATTAAACTTCTTTTTATACCAAATCTGATATCGTTATATAAAGAGACAAATTCTGCCAGTAGCTTACACCTATGAGTTCCCATAAGGTCTAGAGGCCTTGTAGATTCTTCATGGTATAAATATATTCCACTTGATAGCAAGTTCTTGGTAATTAAAAAGTTGAGTGAGCCTGGTCCTATTAATGCCAAAAATCTAGCAAAGGGATTGAATATTTTGCTAGATTTTAAGCTTCTAGTCTTTCCTTTTCTCCCCTGCTTTTTCATACACTGTCCAAAAGCAGTATTAGGCAGTAATTACTGTTATTTGCTGGGAGAGGCAGGAAAGGGGAGCAGATAGAAGAAAGCCTGGACATGGCAACAATTTGTTCTCATTATGCTGATGACTGCAATTCAGTTTCTGTTGCATATTCCCTTTGCTTTTACCTTAACTCCTTTGGTTCTGTTTTGAAATAAGAATATAGGGGATATATTTTTTAAATTGTGGGGTTTTCCTTCCACACCATGTTTCAGATTGTCTTTTTAGTATGACTACTAAAGATGATTTGGAGAATCTTATGCAAGCTACTAAATTATATATTTTTTTCTTTTAAACACTATTTATACTGTGGAAGCATATAGAAAAACCAGCTATTCCATTTCTGGCCACTGTGCTAGGTAAAGAAAACAAAAAATTTGTCTGAGCTTACAAATGCTTAATAAAAATTCTTCATGAGTAGGATATAAACTTGCTTCATATATAAACTGGAATCATTTAATTGTACTAATAAGGACATAATAATTGTATTTTCTTAGTTAAGAATGTATGAGAGAGACCTGGGATAAGAGCTGCTTCTGAAATGCTATATATCCATGATGCTTTTAGAAACAGGAAAATTATAGTTAGCACTCTAAAAATGGCTCAGTTTTGTCAGGCTGGGAAACTTATTTCCACAATTGTTACTTACATTAGCTGGACAAACGGTGCTAATGAGTTTTGGCTTCTGTATTCTGCATAAAATATTCCATCCTAGACACCTCACCAGTGCTGACTCTACCTTTTTTTTTAACTTTGGAAAAGTAATTGCTGCTCCTGGCACTGTTTCCCTGGGGCTAGGTTCCTGAATTTATATTACTGACTTGCCTAACTCTTGATGGCAGGTACTTGCAGGCAGGCAATATTAGCAGTTCAGTTGCTGAGTACCTTTCTGATACCATTATTTTTATAGAGATTGGAAAATTCATCAATTAATTTAATGTAAGGAAGATCTAGTTGGTATGTTCTCCAAAATTAATGTTTCCCCATTATCAGAACAGAATTATTGCTTGGATCATTAAAATCTATCCCATATAAGGATACGGAAGACTGTAAGAGTATGGCAATCTTGGTGAACTTATGAGCTTCACCTAATTTGAGAATATTTTACATATCCATGTTTCTTCCTATCTGAGGTGTATTGTATGTATGTATATTTATATATATATGTGTGTGTGTGTGTGTGTCTATATATATATAAGGAAATTTTAGTTTTTTGCATCAAGTGGGCTGACACAAAATTCCAGAAGATGATACTCTCTCTTTTCTGTACAGGATATTCTCATTCTTTTCAATTATTCACAAACTTCAGCTTTCACGAATCCTGTGGAATAAGCAAAACAGTATAAAATTTCATAGAATGACCATTGCAAGAGTATTGTAACCTCCACCTCAGTGTGCTTCTCTTTTGTGTCTGTGTTCTATGTCACAAACATGTTTCTCTCCTCAGACTGAGAGACTCCATAAAAATAAAACTGCTCAGAGGTTTCTCTTTGGCAGAATAAGCAAAGACATCTATTTGACACTCAGCTGTTACACACTGTGATTAAGAGAAAATGCTCATTTCTCATGAGGATGTTGATTATTCCCTAACTTTAGCTCAAATGCCAAGATGCTGATTATATTCCAATGTGCTAAATGCTTTTTCCCAGGATTTCTGTATTTAGAGATAGTGCCTAGGATAGGGGAAAAAGGCTAATGTTTTTTTATAAAACAGCAGTTAGTTGTGATTCTTTACAAAGACACCAGGAGGAGTTTTTTGGCATTGAATAGCATTTTTTATCAACATAACCTGTTCCTGTCATACTTTGCTACTTTACTCTTAGTTTGCACTGATAGTTTCTTCTTCTTTTACATGAAAAGAAGAATGTGATTGTGGTAAGAGAGTGGTAATGTAATTGTGGTAAGAGAGTGCCACCAGTGTGAAATACTGATGAGAGGGGCACATAAACATGCACTTATAGATGGTAAGAGACCAGTGAAATAGTACCAACCATGTGAAAATACTTTCAGAAGGGTTCTAAGGGTTCTTGCTGAAAGTAAACAATGAAACACCAGTTAATAGTCCTATGGTCAAAGTGAACTTGGTGGCTTTCTCTTTATTTCCCTGCTCAGCTCAACAGTATTCAATTCTTGAAGACTTAAAGGAGAAAGATTTTGATTTACAGAGAGTCCCACTCAAAACTGAGTAGCAATGTCAAGTGCTACCCTGAATTAAACACTCATTTCCTGTAAGAATCATCCTTGTATCTGCTCATCCTTGAGGAGCTGGATCTTTTACAGATCTTCAGCAAAACTGACTCACACTAAAACCAGTGATTAACACAGGTACTTTTTGTTGTGTTTAGTTGAATGAAATCTTCTTACTCTTTTCTAGATCTGCAAAGAATTTTAAGAAAAATCTTTTATAGAAGTGAAAGTTCATTACAGTGATATAGTGCAGATGTACATGTGTTTTCAGGCAAAAGAAACTAAGTGAAACACGAAAATGGCTCAAAACTGAAGAATGTTCAGTACGTTCCTTGGAGAAGAAAGATGGGGCAGGATCAAAGTTCACATTGCAATTTCTGCTGTAGATCTGAGCTGCAAGTGCAGTGCTGACTTTGAGATGAGTGGACAGATCTCAATCTCTCCCTCTTTTAGGCTAGACAATGTCATTCTGCTAAATGGTCAAGACTATATCTATTCAAAATTTCTATCAGAATAACTTTGTCCACTCAAAAAAATGGTGGGTTGGTGTTTTGTGTTGTTTCGTTTGGGTTTTTTTATGAAATGGCAACTGAGAGAGAGAAGTTGTTTTATTCAAGAAGTCTCCCAAAGAAAAGGTTTTGTGAGGAACAAATTAGGTTAGAAAGCTCCACATCATTGCTATAACAATATATTGCTATATAATTCTTTCATGTGGGAGAAGCTAAATTGGAAATAAATGAATTTATTTCTGTAGTTGAGGGACCTTTGGGAGTGGGGGGCATACCTGAGAGGTTTTTTTCTCTTTCTGGTAGGCTGAAAATGAGCAATATCTGCCAGCCAGATGAAAACAGGAGTAAAGTCTAGTATTACCAATTTGAAAGGACCTCTGCACTTCAGAAACAATGGTTGGTGTACCTTGTGGTAAAAGGGGGGTAATTGCAGCTTGAGACAAATGAAACTCAAACCTTTCAGCCTCCCTGTCCTAAAAGCTCCCAAGCCCAGCACAATGTTCCCTTGACTCCAATGCTGTGTTTTAAAGCTTGTTCAGTGTTTCAGGGTGACTGGTTTTCTGCATGTTATCTCTCAGTCTTGGGAAGAAGTACAGTGGGAAGAGAGAGAGGAGTGGTTTTGGTCATCTTGGTTTGACACATTTGAAAATGAAACTGATATTGAGGCAGATCACAAAAATAAAGATAGCAGAACATTCAGGGCACCTCTGCTATGTTTTGTGTTTTTAAAAACTTGTGGGAAAGTCCTAAGACAAATAAAAAGAGAAAAAAAAAAAAAAAAAGAAAAAAAAAAAAAAGAAGAAAAAAAACCCCACCCTCAGGACACCACTGTTGCAAGTGCTGAAATCACTATTGTGGAAATGCATCTTAAAAAATCAACCTGTGCTGTCTATTTCCAGTAAAGGATTACTTCTCAGCTTTGGATTACTGTGACAGTACCCATTCCAGAAGGGCAGGCAGTGAGTCTTAAGCACTCTGAAGGTGAGGGATCCTGACTTGCCTGGCTAGACCACTACCCATGGAACTTTATTGGATGCAGCTGTTAAGAATTCATGCTTTTTTTTTTTTTCTTTTTTTTTTCTTTTTTTTTTCCTGTAGCTTTCTGGTTTGAGAGATCAGAGCCACCATTTCATTTTGAAGTGCTGTTGGACATATCACAGATATTGTGCCAGTGTAATATGTCCCTGTGGTATCCTTAAACATGTCATGAAAACCCCTCTCCAGTGCTATCATATACAATAGAACAAAATTAAATTAAAGCATGTTTTCATATGTCTGTTTCCAAATATGCATTTCCCTCAGGAAATTGTGCATGGCTGACTGTTGCTTAATTCCACAAAAATATATTTGTCTGGGCAACAACTGGAACATTATACTCAAACTTGCTGCAAGTAACCAAATTAATGGTAAGACATGAATATTGAGATAGAATTTGGGTTTTTTATCAGTCATAAACAATACAGATGGGCAGTAGAGGTTACAGGAAAGCGTGAGCCAGAAAAATCAGTAGTATACTATGGGTGAATAAAATACTATCTGTTTTCATGTAGGAAACAAATTTGCTGTGTGCCATAACAGTGTAACTGAACACTTTTCCATGATCCATTAAAAATATTAGACAAGGCATAAGGGATATAAAGAAAACAGGAATGATTTTGAATGAATTGCACTTAAGAAAATCTGGGTAGGTTTCCATTTTTCATGTCATTTTCTGCAACTATAAAGTTATGGGTTAAAAACAAGACAAGAAAAAAGTTATAGCAGACTGTCTGATTAATAAATTGCAATCAATTGCAATGCCTAATTATCTCCTAAGAGGTTTGAAGAGATAGTAATGGATGAAGCATGTTTTTCTCTCAGCATGAGGAGAGCTGACTAGAACAGCTTCAAGGCTTAAAATAAACAAACCTTTGCTACAAGTGAGAAAAGGATGAAAGTCTTAAATAAAAAATGTGCTGATTTTCTTGTTTGAATCAGGCAAAGCCAAAAGTGTAATGTTTGTGTACAGAAAATTGAAACAATGTTTTAGAGAGAAATGTCTTCAAAATTATCAAAAAATCCCAGTAAAGATCATTTTTCTGTACCATATATGGGGGAAATAATGGTGAAGTTTTATGGAGTTCTGCTGAAAATTTGACAAATGCAGTAAGTGGTTTCTAGTTCCCTGTGGTATAGATGGAACAGTTAAAGGAGTCTAAGCTCACAGTCCAAGAGGAAAAATCATCAGTTTTTTAGGGTCATTCATGGTAAGCTTACCCTAGAGGAAAAGAATCATCTGGATATTTATCCTCTTTTGTTAAATGCAATTGGCTTTACTAATTCCAAAGACTTTCTCTTCTTTCTTCCTCCCAACACACCAAAAGGAGAGTTTCTGAGCATGAAAATAAAACCCCACTTCAGCCTCTCCTGTGTGGTTTAAATTTACCTATTTTGTTTTGGCTTTTTTAGTAGCTTGGGAGTAGATGTGGGCAGGTCTCTTGTGATTCCCACTCATTTGCAAAGAGGCAAAACAGAAGTACCAGAGAGTTCCTTGGCACAGCAGCCCATGAAGCAGCTGCTGAAGGCTGCTCTTGAATGGGATGTGTCTTGTCAGGCTTCCATGTGTGACAGAGCTCAGTGAGATACAACATTTGAGTTTGGAAAAGGAAGGACTGAGAGGCTTATAAAATGTAAGCAAAATCAGGGATGTAAGAAGAGTGAAAAGGCAGGTTAGGAGGTTTAAAAGTGGTAAAATTGTGTGCTCAGTCACAAGAGAAGTGGGAGCTAGAGAGAAGCAGCACTTAGTGAGTAAATGAAATCTTGGTGTGCTCAGCTATAGGCAGATTTGTTTTCTGCATCGCAAGGTTTGATGGAATTAGAAAAAGCACAAAGAAAAGCACTGCAATGTGAAAGGATGTGGACCTGGTCTTATAAGGAAATTAAAAAAAAATACTGGGACTCTGCAATCTGGAAAAAAAAAAAAGGCTAATGTAGGGGACACAGCCAAGATCCACAAAGTAATGAAAATTAATTAAAAACTGGTGTTCATCAAATCTCTTGGTGCTAGAACAAACATGGATTGGTTGGACTGGTGGAAGGTTGGTTTAATACAAAGGATGCACTTTTTGCACTTTTTTAAGATGTTTATGAATTTAATGGAGTTTGTTGCCACAACAGGCTGAGGTGACAGCTGAACAGTGTCAGCAAGGAGTAGAAGCAATTGGACATTTCCTCTGTGAAAGGACTCAATTTTTAATTGCTCATTAAAAGGAACCTTGCAGCAATGTGTGCTCTGGATGCACAAACACAGTGGAATGATGTGCAAGGGAACAGTAAGGCCAGGGCACTGTACAAAAGGGAAAAGTTTGTTCTCTTAAAACTGTCTTATATGGCACTGCCCAGAGCACAACACAGCACTGAGCAATATCTTACTCAACAGGTCATTCCTTATGTTCTTATGTAAGAAAATATGTTTTAATTTCTCTTAACAGGTTAGCATGAACTGTGAACTCTTTCTTGCCTAGTTAAATTTGAAAGAGAACATTTATTGTGATGCATGTTCTCCTTCACAGCAGAGCCTGGACATTGGATCTGTTTCAGGTTTTCTTCCTTCAGTTCAAGTAACTTATCTCCTTGCTTCAAAATTCTGAGGCATGCACCCTGAATTTTTTGATTTTTTTTTTTTTTTTTACTTCCTTGAAAAATTCCTCAAGAGTCTCTGGTGATTTTGTAATTATTTTACAGCAAGCTAAATAATTCTGGCACTTTAGATCTGCACTGATAAGTATGGATTAAAACTCTGTATTTAAAGTACAAGAGGTTATTCTTTTTCATCTTAATGGGGTTCTCAAACCTTTAAAAAAAAGAGCCCCATGCCCTGCATCTAGTGTTAGGGGAAGATATAAAAGTGGCATTATATGAGGCAAAATATGCTGATAAAAACAAACAAAAGCAATAAGTCACATAAGTTTCCAAAAAAAAAGTCTTATTTCAATGAAATAAAGATGCTAATTGTTATTTACCCTGAGTAGATGGAGCACATCACTTGTTTTTGCTGTTTCCCAGACACAAATAGAAGTTAAAAAATACTAAAATGCCCAGAGTCACACATAGAAAGTGAATAATCACAAGAGTTAAACATTTCTGAGAAGAGTATGGATATCTCTGACAGACACTGAACAGCTGTCAGCATCTTGCTCTTTGAAAAGTTTTTGCTTTTCATAACCAACTTCTCCTTGAGCATTTTCTGTTTGCTCAGAGACCAACCATTTAAACTTTCAGCCATTCATCGGGAGATTTGCCATGTTCACTCTATGAATGCCCAAGTGCACTTATGTAACAAAAAAAAAAAAAAAAAAAAAGCCTTTTGTAAGGATCTGTTAACAGATTACTTTTTTTCCCTGATACCACGTACTGTGTTATCTTGTCAGAGCAGCTTTATGCTCTTTTTGATAAGCTTCCCATTCAGGACACACAAAGCATCCTGCAGACCTATATATATGGCTTACATTGCAACTTTCCCTGCCCCATTCTCTCTCTCTTCCAGATTCTCCCTTTAAACCTTCTCCCTAACCCCTACTCACACTTTTTAATCTGAAACCTTGAAAGGCAAAATATTCCAGCTAGAGAACTGGTGGCTCTGTGCCCAGTTGTCATCTAATTCTTCTGTCTCCTCTCAGTACCATCCTCTGTCAGAAGGTCACACTTCTCCCCGCTCTGCTGACTGTAGTGAGAAGAACAGGAGACAGAATGATTGTGGAAAAAGCTTCCTGGAAATAACTGCTCAATAAATTTAGCCAAGTGCTAAATTTATAGGAGTGGAGGAGGGAGTGTTGGATTTTATTGCTTCCTCTCAATAGAGACAACAGTAGGTTTGAGCTTTGAGATTTTTTTTTTTTTCTTCTACATATCTTTACATTTAATTTGGGCCAAAGCTACGTTTTCAGATTTTGCCAGTGTTGTTGTAGGTTTTGCTTCCTTCAAGGGAAGGGAAGAAAGTTTTTCCCCTGCAATTTGCTTTTATCCATTAAACCGGGTAGGTATTCTCTGACTGGAAAATTCAGCTGAGCCTCAACTTTTAGGAGCTGTGTTGCTATATCATGAGGAAGTATCTCATGATCAGTGTAAATAAAGTCACAATTTTTTTTCACTTTGAGCAAGCCTCCACATGGTATATTTTTTCTTCCTGCTCAACCCTAAATATGAAAAACTTGTGTGAAAAAAAAAAAAACCACAACTAGAAAAAGCAGCAGAACAATGCATGTTTCTGCCAAACTTGTATTCTCAGCAATCTGAAGCTGTGCAGTGAAATGTCTCCTGGCAGGAGCCCAAAGGGTGCACCCTAAGGAAAACTCAGAGAAATGTTTTCACAGAATCACAAGGTTGGAAGAGACCTTAAAGACTGAGTCCAAGCCATGCCCCAACATCTCAACTAAACCACGGCATCGAGTGCCACATCCAGGCTTTTTTCAAACACATCCAGGGATGGTGGCTCCACCACCTCCCCGGGCAACCATTCCAGAATTTTATCACTCTTTCCATGAAAAACTTTTTCCTAATATCCAACCTGGATGCAGTTTTAACATCACAGTTTTCAGATGATCAGTATGGGGCATCTAAGCTTAAAGCAGGTATCTCCGTGCACTTACACGTGTGTAATGCTGCTAAAATGAGCTCTTACTCATTTACATCACTTTGTATTTCATTTTTGCAGAGTATCTATTGCTTGTATTTCTAATAGTTTGTTTTCTAGTTTCCTAGAGGATACAAATTGTGAAATGAACTATGAGTTTTCATCATTTGGTTTTTGCTTTGCTAGAATTTGGAAATCAGTTTATAAAAGTCTAAGTGGATGTTAAAGAATTCCTGGGGGAAAAATAAACAATTCATAGTTTTCTGGGGTACTTGTCATATTACAAGAAGTAAAAGCAGAAGAAAAGAGCATATGCATTGCTCCTAATTTCAAATAAACTTATAAGAGATATAGATTAATGTAAAACTACATTCAAGATACTGCTAGAAAAATTAAATACTAATAAGCTAGATATTAATGAGGAGACATGTGAAAGCAGGCATGGACACATTTAACAAAGATAAAAATATGAACAGGGGAGAAAATAACAAAATTTTAATGAGATCTTGGGAAACAAGTGAAAAATAAGAGGTTGCTAAGGAGATGGTATAATTTTTGTCAGAAAAATTAAGTGAAAATAATTTTTATTTCTTAAATTCCACATAAAGAAAAAATAGAATTTAGCAGACATTGAAGCCATTAATTGACTATGAAACAAGATAGATGGCTGTAGAGAAAGGGCCCAAATGAGAGGCAGTGCCTTTTCACAGGCACTGAAATCACTGGTCTGGAATATGCAGTATTTGGTGTTCCAAGTATAAGACAGTGGTTTGAAAGTGCTGAAATGGGGCAGATTGACACTGAGCATAGGAAAAACAGACTTTATGGACTTGCAGGTAATGAACTGCATTGAGGATGTTTAGGATGGGCTCAGTGAATTGTCACTGAATTCCTGTTGTGATGGATATAACTATTATCCTTGCCAGCTTAGACAGGAGTGAAAGTTTGCTGATGCCTGGAAATGCTAGAGGGCTAAAAGCCATGAAAACCAGCAGTGACGCTTAGGATTGTGTAAAACTCTGAAAAACGATGACAGAACATATTAAATGATCATTTAAGACTCCAAAGAGATCATTAAAAAGCAATAGAGATGCTAAATAGAACTTGGATTTCTGCCTCTCCCCTCTCTCCCATGCTATGAGATGACAGAGGCTTTTAAGGCTAGAAATTGTAATGAACAGACGCTTTAAATGATACTTTTACAAAGATGTGTGAAGAAACAGATCTTCTTAATCCTAGTAATATGAACTACTTCACATCTACTTACACATCAAAACTGTAATTAACCCTGCACCACCCCAAACATCCTCCCTTTTCCAAGTGCCCTCGCTTGCTGCAAAGCACAGGGTGCTATTTGTTTTTTAAATAATAAAGAAAAGGCAGGAAAAAAAAAAAAGATAGTTCCATAAACTGTCATAACCTGTTGAAAAGATTGAACTGAAAATACAGACAGCTCATCCACCATCTGTTATACCTGGAGATATCTGGCATGTAGCTACAGCAGTGTCAGGTGGAAAAACTACAGGAGACATTCTAAGGTCATGGATATGATAAAAACGGAAAGAAAGGATGCTGTGTAGGTGTTGGATGCCAGAAACGGTTTCCTGATAAATACCAGTTTGTGGGGGGAGAAATAAAGGAACTTCCACAATAAATAAATAAAGGAAGTTCAAATAACCACAGAGGGAATAAGAAGGAAAAGTGAACTCGGGGCTCAAAGGTGATGCAGGGACAGCTGCCAGCTGCATGTATGTTGACAAGTGAGGAGGCTGACTCCTGCAATACAGACTGAGAGCTCTAAACACCTTCCAGGAAGCATTTGTAGGACTTTAAAGGTCTGAGAATCTCTGGGGACTTTGGCTTGGCATCTATTCATCAAAGACATCCTACCAATTAATTTAGCTACAAGACAGCCAGTTTAATCTTTTGTCATTAAGTGGGCACCCTGAAAAATTTAACCATTTCCATTCTTGCTGTCTACTGCTATTTGGAGCAAATTCTGTGTTTGTTTAGACAGCACTTTAACAAACACTGGTTTGCTTTACTTATGTGCTTGGGTTTGGGATGCTGCTTACATAAACTTAGAGCCAGATCTCTGCTTATGAGTGAAGGATAAAGTCATATTGATATTGAAATACATACACAACTATAAAAAAAATTATTTTAATAGTTATTTCATCAAGTGTTAAAATAATTTCTTTAAATTCAGCTGTAGTAACAGAAGAAGGTGAATTCTGGAATATAAAGTAGCGGGAAAAGCATTGTGAAGCAGAACTAGAAAATATAAAAGATGGTGAGAGAGAGAGATTCATTTAGCTGGAGTATTTTTCTGACTAATAATTACATTTTAAAGGCCAAAGAACACACACTCCTTATGGTCTCTATGATTGGAAAGGATATGAAAGTATTTGGAATTTGACTTGATGAGTAATTTCTAAATGCAAATCTGTAGTAGTAGAAGCTCTCAAATTAGAATGAGGTCAGCTGGGCTCCACTAATTCACACCAATTGTGAGGCACATTCAAATTAGATTCCATCAGCTGTGAGCTTGGGTTGAAGCTCATTTTCCTGGCAGAAATCTCTGTGGAAAGGACCCATAAGTCAGCAACAGGCAGGTAGTAAGAAAACTCTTTTTATCTACTTGTAGCATAATTCAAAGAACCTGGGCTTCTTCCTGCAACCATGTAATGGTTAAGAAAATCCAACAAGAAGATTTAATGCATGGTTCTGCAGATTTCATTGTCATTTTCCTGTTATTTTTCTTCATGTAAATCTAAACTTACTGTGTGATATTACCTGGATTAGCTATTATCCTACTTGGGTACTGATTTCATGTAGACAAAAATGTTTCTTTCTGAACTCTCTGATGACAGAGGTCAAATCCAGAGTTTTGGGAGGATTGTATACTGATTTGGATGGACTGAAATTGCAGTGATTTGTAGTCCAGCAATGACCTTATCAGATTTTTGCAGACATTTCCAGCTGTAGCTTAATGGCCATAACTATGTACTATCAACAGGGTGGTGTGGCTTAATTTTACATTCATTTGACACTGTTGAAAATGGTTTATTATTAATTAAGGATAAATATGCCCCAGTGAAATAAATATTATAGCATTGACATCAGTGAGCCAGCTGGAGCTCAGCCCTTGATGTTCTGCTAGTATTCTCTATAGGGAAACTTGTTCAGATGAGTGTTCATCTTACCTCAGACATCATCTAAGTGTTCTGTGAGTCAGAAATTACCTACCCTCTTCTGGGGCTCCAAAGAGCTGCTATCTCTTGTTCTTATTGATCAAGACTAGGAGGAAGTCTTGGCATCACTGTCTGCATGAAAACAGAGAAGAAAATACAAGCAGTTATTTCAGCTTGCAAAATGGAAGAATTTTGGAAAGATTAATGTAAAATGCAAACTGTAATAATTCAAAAAGAAACTGAACTTTTCCCTCATGGCTGCTATATGTGGTTGTATACTTGGAGATTAAAGTATATGTCTCCAATGTCCTTTTTCCTTCATCACCTTCTTCTATAATCAACTTTTTTACCTCATGCAGAAAAAGGAAAACCCTGAAGTGCTTTTCACAAAAAAGGTCAGTCAGAACAGATCACAATTGCAGTGCAAGTAGTGTTTATTTAATTTGATTTTCATGTACCCTTCATTGTCTCCCATCTTTAACATTCACATTTCCATCTGGAAGGCTGGGAAGGCAGCTGGCTTCCCAGCAGACTCCAACTCCACAATTAGGTAGCTGGCATGCAGCTCTTGCTTCCCTGTTTGTGGAGCCTGTCTGCCTCACTGGTCCTCGTGGCACACTTGCCCACTGTAATCCACTTGCACTGGGAACCTGGCTGCACTCACTGGCCCTGGGTCAGGAGTAGGAAGGGTTCCAAGAGTTTTGTACCAGCAGTGACCTTGTATACGACCAGGCATTAGAAACCATACGGACTATGATGATTTGATGTTGGGTTCTGTTGACTCAGAAGGAAATGTCTTGAGTATTTCTTTGGGGTGTGCTCAGGCTGTCTCATCAAGATAGCAGAACAATGTTTTTCTTATCCTGCTGACATTAAATCAGAAACATCCTCATGAAAATATTCCTTGCACAGCTTTCTGGTGGCATGTTTCATGCTGCCTGTAACCTCTGAGCAGCATTAATTTTTGAGGCTGCCTTTAAGCCTGTTCTGTTCTTTTCTTCCTTTCTATTGCTTTAGGTTTGCATAACTCAGAAATACTCTGGACTTCAGGGCTTGCTAAAGATACTTCTGATATTCCAAGCCCTTTCAGAGTTTTACTGCATTTTTTCTTGCTTCTCTGAGAACCAGCAGACCATGATCTGTAGCTGTTTGCTTGTTCTGATGATGGCTTGCCTACAGGTTAGAGAATCAAAAAGTTGCTGTTTGAAGTTAAGGGAGCTGGATGGTTTGAAATCTAGACATAGGTAAACAAAATACAAGCAATAAGCTTAGATAACAGACACGCTTGCAGTGCAACAGTATTATATAACAGTTTCTCTCAAGCCAAAATTTCACAGAAATTACTTGAACGGAGGCTATTTTAGAAATTATAATTGTGCCTCTTGCTGGAATTCCTAGTTCAGCAGTTTTCCTCCTTTCTTTTTTTGGTTTTTTGGGGTTTTTTGGTTGTTTTTTTTTTTTTGTTGTTGTTGTTGTTTTGTTTTGTTTTTGTTTCTCCTTTTTGATAGCCTATGCCCTTTCCTTTTCTGCTCCTACTTTTCTGTGGTAATGCAGAGCTGCCCAGTGCTCTTTCAAAAGCAACAGATTCAAATTTTGGGATTTTTTATTGATTGTGCTTCTGTCCTTCAGCCAAATCCATCCCCACAAAATATTGCAGGTAACTTTAGATCTTCAAGCTAGCACCAGCCATGTTACCTTTTCTATCAAACCAGCTGAGATTTAACCAGTGTTCCAACAAGAGGGTGCTCCATACTGCATCAGAGTGAGCATTTCCTTAGCCCTAATTGTGATGAAATCTGCCAGGTAATGTTATTAAAAGCTAAAACCTTTTGATATTTCTATACTGTTGATTCAGTAACAATTAGGAGCCTCATTTTTTTGCCTCCTAGTAAATCCAAGCCCAAGTTTAGATTTTATTTTTCTGTCTTCATTTTCTGGATTTGTACAAGAGTTATCGAAAAAGAACACAACATTTTTACACATCAGTTACTGACACCAGTTATTTTTATCTTTTGCTTTCCCCAGCAAACACACCTTGTTATCTTCCTTGTACAGAAAGGAGCTGCAGGCAGGAGGAAGGGCCACCATGGAACAGGCAGTAGGTGCCAATCTGCATCTTCCAGCTGCCTACAACCAGGCAGAATTTGAACCAGGAAAGGGGAACAGACTTCATCCTTCAGTGTTGAGCCTTGATTTACTCACTGTCCTTCCACCTTCTTTACTTCTCCATGATAGACTTTCTTTTGTTGGTTTTACAGAGAAGAGGCAGTAGAAAAAGGGGAGATAATAAGCTGATTCTAGATTCAAACTCTAATTAATTTGAACAGTTAGAGACCATTATGCCACTAAGCCCAGCTCCTCTTTAAGTACCACAGGTGCAGATGGGGGTTACAGCAGAAGTTACAGCAGAAGTTCTGTGCAGTGTTTAGTTTTCAGGGTGTCTGATCTGTTTTCTTGGTTTTTGATTTGACAGAGCTAATCTTCCTGATGAAATCATAAGAAAATAAATGTTATTTCATTTAGTCACAGTGAATAAAGTCAGAACCAGTTTCTGTGGTTATTTCATCTCCTCTGGAAAGTGTAATGAAACCTAATGCATCAAGAAAAACTTGCTAAACTTGCTCAAATTATTATATCCTTGATGACAGTTTTTCTGACTTTTTTTTCTACACTTTGTGGAGCCAGACGTCACCAGCCACATACCAATGTGTTCTAGTCCTTTTGTCCAGAAGCTGATTTAATTTAATTTATTTTTTTTTAATTCCCTTCATGCTTGAGGAAGAGCTAGAGGTGGTTTTCCACATCCTTCAGGCAGACATGCTGTGTGTATCCTCCAGGTGTCATCCACCTGGTGTTAGGGACAGTCTGGTTAAGCTTCTGACTGCTGCTGCCATCCCCCAGCGTTTGATATTGCATTTGCTTAGCAAAAAGAGCTCTCCAGGTGTTCCTTGACTTCAGATTTTTTTACAATATTTTTTTCATTGTCCTGTTCCTAATTTGAATATCTTGGCCAGATTCCAATGCAAGCAATTACACTCTGACTGTCTAATTTTCCCTGCCGTTCCCATTGCAGATGTTATTTTTCACTACTTGCAAGAGTGGCACTGCTGTTGAATTTCTGGTGCATATTTGGGTAATGGAGAAGAAAACTCTGAATGGAGTCCAAAAGGAGTTTGCCTTTCTCCTTTTGAAATCAAATATCACATTCATAATCTGGTTTTGAGATGGTAAAAAACAGCAAACACATTTTGGTCTGGCAAGAGTGGTGCCAAAAAATGACATACAGAAACCTTTGCTAGCAATGTGTTCTTTATATAAATTCTGTAATTACCATAAGCAAATTGGATGCATTGTTATTACATTTGAACATCTGAGATCCAGAGATCCAGGATTTTAGATTTTCATCTAGTTTAAACTGATAGGTCACATTTAATTTGCTTTAAACTGCATTTATATCAGATAAGGCCACAAACTTTCAAAGACTCCACATTAAATTTTCATTATCTCTGTAACCTCTGCCCTTGCAGACCATGATCTCTAGGAATTAACTTCTATTTCATCAGCTGCAAAGTAGAAATGGATTCATGACTATGTTTCCCATTGCTGAAGTTCTCTCTAACATTACCTACACACATGTATTTGGCTTCTGCTATGTGAAATAATTCAGAAAAAAATTACCTTTAAGGTGATCTGGAAGATCAATAGGCACACTTTAAACCTTTATAAATTGTTAGGATTTCTTACTCATTACTTGCTGTGATTTATTATGATAATGTTTATTATGGAAGACACTTTTCATGACCTCTCTGAATCAGTTGGTTTTTAATAAATGAGCTTTGTTTTCTAGATTAGTTTAAACTATACATATTCCACAAGTGTTTGAATCTGAATAAGCAGATATCAGCAAGGTGCAGTGTGGCTTCATGAAATTTAAAGATGCTTCTCTAGAAGTTTCAGAACCCAGAATTTACTGTGAGCTGAAAAGCCTTAGCCTGTTGCATTCAACATGGTTTTATTTCTGTGGTTTCTTAAATTATTCTATCTCTCTAGATAAAGAAATAAACAGGTAAACCTAAATCCCTGTTTAGAAGAGGACAGGACAATTTTTAATCTTTTTTTTAAATATTTCTCCCTGCAAATGGCATATATTTTCTCTTTTGCCATAACAGCCATTTCCACCTCAGTGGCATAAGGACAGATCTCCTAACTAACTCACCCTATATTGTATAATGTCTGGGGGAGGAAAAGGCATGTAGAAATTTGGCATAGGACAATTTTTTCCATTGGATCAGTAGAATCTCTGCTACAGCCAGAACTGCAAACAGCACTGTTTTGTTCTGCATGTGCATGGTAACAAGTAATATCTTCTCCTTACAAAGCAGTGGAGGGAAGAAGATTTGCAGTGCACTAAGCAGGTCAGCCTTGCAAATCCCAGAGTGCTGTTGGGTAGAGGTCTCAGTTATTAGGAGCAGGGAGTTGAGGGTGAGATAAATGATCCTGCCCAAAATCTGTGCCATGTCATACAAACCAGGGCTCCACAAAGGGCATTTTGCCGTGAGAGTCTTTGATTGTGCCCATCCTAAGGTGTTACGTTGTAAGTGGAACTTGTTGTGCAACCTGGCTTGGAGGAGGACAGGGAGTCCTAACCTGAGAGTCACTTTCCCACAGTTATTTGGGAATAACACTTAGTACTTGAGTACACACAGATCTTTCTGAAGTTAACATCTACCTGCTAAACGAAGCCAGCAGTACTTCACATCTTTACATGTTGTGTTTCATTTAATAATTGTTTTGAAACATTTTGGGTTACCTTTCAGACCTCCTCAAAAATAGCACTTCCCCAGTAGTTATTTTTAATACCCGTTTTTCAGATAGCCTTTGAAAACAAACTCTGATATAACCAACAGAGTTAATAGAAATGTTACAGAATCCTGTTAAATTTGCTTCTGTCTTTAAAAGCTGGGGTTTTTAGTAATACCATGCCAATACCTAGTTCTAACTGCAGGGGAAAAGTGCCCTGTACATGGACTGGGATGGCCTTTTCCTGTACCTTTTCCCACAGCCAATATCTCAGAAGGAAATACAGACTTGCTGTCTGAAAGGCTTACAGGAACAGTCTTGTGCTTCTTACTTATGTAAGTACTTGCTGAGATACTTGTGATATAACTATTCTACTTCCCAAGGCATTAGCTGTTCTGCTGAGGTGATATTGCATTACATTGTGTAGTGGAATTTTTCTAAATAATAAAAGCAATATCATTTTGGTAGTCTTCTCTTGGATATCAGACTGCTCTACAGGGTATTCATTAACATGCAGGAGTGGAGCCTGACTGGCTGTTCAAGCTCCCTTCCTTCACTGATTTAAAACAGATTGCAGTATATGTCTGCAATTCAATGAAGAACTTGCATAAAATTCAATCCTTGTGCCTTATTATTTTTAATCCTGCACCTCAAGGCCCTTTTGAGAAATGCTTTAATTAAAGAAGCATCACCGTGGCTTTAGTCTCACTGGTTTAAACTTTAGAATTGACATGATATTTTTCCCTGTTCTGTAAAGAGAACAGGGGAAAAGGTCTTGAGAGGGAGACAAGAAAATATTCTCTCCCTTTGTCAAAAATGATAGAACAGATTTGGAGAAAGTATTGATTTGTACTTTTGCTCCTAAACATCCACTTTCATAATGCATAGCTTGAGTTATTGAAAACAGGTGTTTTTAGATGGGTGGGTAGGTGTTTGCCATTGCTGGGTTAGGAGATCTCCCACCTTTCTCTGCCTTTTGGATTGGAACTGTAATGGTGCCCATAAAGTCTTTATGTTCTGTGTAGCCTGAGAAAAACTCATGATTTGTGAGGTTGATACAATTTAACTTCTGTTAAACAGGTTTACTACTCACCAAGTGAGCACTGTACTTCTGCATTAAACATTTTCCTCTGTAAAACATGGCATGGCTGTATTCCACCCTGGAATAGCATCAGTGTTCTGTGTCCTACAAAACCCCAGACAGTCAGAAACAGGACTAAAATTAGCATCAGATGTTTCAATCTTTAACTTAGGCCAGAGTGCAGCGTAGTTGCTCTGAAGGGGGACTGCTGACTTTCAGAGGAGATGGATCAGAGGGTTAAGCAGGGTTTTTTGGGCTTATGCCCAGCACTCAGGCTGAAGTCCTGTAGCAATGTAACGTCCAACACTGTTTGATTGTCTGTAGGTAGCTACCTACAGCTGACACAGAAAGTTTCACTTTTTAGCTTACATCATTTCTCACTCAGAGCTGATGACATAAATACACCTTTTAAAGGTGGGATTTTATTCAAACTATTTTATTTATGAAGTGATTAACTCTGGTAGGTTCCTAACTTGAACAAGAGTTGTCGTCATACCTTGAGACTTAGAACAAGCTCTTTGATGTTGTGTGTAAAGGAGGTGAGGCTGTATCACACCTGTGTTGTTTTCAGGTCACAGACCTTCCCTGCATTGCTGGTAATGAGTGCACTGTGGCATTCCAACAGGAATTACAATTCAGTAGATTAATACTTGCATAGCAGATTTGCAAAATAAATATATATTGTAGGGGCTAGCAGAATTGATGATCTTCCAATTCATAGTCACTGCTCAGCTAAAAGTACCATTTTCAAGGAACAATTAAAGCTAAGGTACTTTCCAATTATGCTCAAAAAGATAAGAATGCAAAAAGAAAAAAAGAAGGGGAAAAACCTCACACTCAAACCAAACACTGCCCCCCTCAACATGTTTTTCTTTTTTCTTCTCTTATTGACGATTATAACGTAGTGAAAATTTTAACTCTAATTTTTTTTTTCTGTTACAGCATTATTTGGACTTCAATTTTATATTTTAACAATTTCCTCTTTAAAAGTTACGTTTGCAGATGTATTCTGGGGCAAAGATCACTATGTTTTCCTATATGATGGAAGAGGCAGTTTCCTTTCTTGGCAGAGTTGCTAGGAGACTTTATCAACTACTGTTTGTAGATAAATATGAAGTTGCTAAGAGAAGCTGGTAGGCATGAGCAAAAAACAGTCTTTTTTGATACTGTAGGAGATAAATGCTGGAAATGCTAGTCTTTGCTGTCCTTGCTATGGCAAAGTTTGTGGGGTTTTGTCTCCTAAATGCTCCTGGAGCAGCAAAACAAGTGTATTCACTAAGGCTGCAGTAAATGACAACAGTTATGAGCAATTATCTTGAAATCATTCTCAAAGGCCATAGCTTTCACAAAGATACCATACTGCATTTCTTCAAAACAAAGAACCTCAGTAATTATTCATCTTTATTTTACCAGGTTTAATAAATGGTTCAGTGGCCTGATTCTGGCAGAACAAAGGGAATGGAATAGAAATGTAATTATATATTTGTGCTACAGGTTTGACCATGCTTCTGCATTTCTAGAAAATTTAATGCCTGTTAAAATCATCCATCCTGATGCATATGCAAACAGCTGAGGCTGTCTTACTGTTCTGAAAGGTCCTACTTTTCATAGCACTGTCAAAATATTCCAAAGAAAAACAGACAAAGTTTTGCTCTCCAGTCCTCTGCTGGTGTTCCATCGGTTCTCAAACTGCTTGGCTATTATAGACCAATGGGTGTGACAACTATACTCTCTTTTAAAGCTGTGTATAGTCAGTCAATGGCTTTTATAGAAATCAGTGGAAGCTAAAACTGTGCAAGTTCTGTCTCTGCTACAAAGGATTTTCTTTCTCGTGCACAGTACAAATAGCACAGTATTCAGTGTGCAGATCTGATTAACTGCCTTGGCTGATCCAAGCACGCAGCTCTATTCACATCCAAATCATTCACATAAGACTTCTCAGAACTCAGCCAGGGTTTATGTGAACACATTCATTAATCTTTGATGGAGATCACAGTAAAGAATTCTTGTTTGATTAGTAAAGCAAAATCATTTTTTCTGGCTTTTAAAAATCAAACTGAATAGACTACAGTAAGGATGACTTTACAACCTACCAACTTAAAATGGTGAAAACTTCCAAGTTTTTATAGAAACCCACTAATTTGGAGATATTTATATGACAGGAGACTTTAGGATTGGCTCTTGGTTTTTAAAAATCTGCTTTTCCTCCTACATCTTCCAGACTTCCCCCATTTTCCAGAGCCAAATCTCTTTTTTTGTTGTTGTTGTTTGTTAGTTTTGTTTTGTTTGGGGTTTTGATTGTCTTTATTTTCCCCCAGACTAATTCTGCCTTCTTCAAGAAGTGTTTGGACATTGCTGTCAGACACATGCTGTGATTCTTGGGGGTGTCCAGTACAGGGATAAAATCTGGACTTCAATGATCCCTGTGGGTCACTTCCAGTTCAGGGTATTCTGTAGTTCTATGGTTCTTATTTGGAAAAATACAGAAGAGTGGGAGAGGTTTGTCCAGCTTTTCATGCTGTAAAATGTATCTGTTGGGTTTTTTCTTCTTTCAAGTACAATATTATAAATATAGTTCTGCCTAGTTAATGTCAGGGAGCAGAAGCTAATTTAGTTATTATAGCATTCACTGGTTCCTATTGTTAGCAATTAAATTCCTCGGGGCTCTGAGCAGACATTAACAAGTTAATGTGAGAAGGCCAACAGTCCCCAAGGTATTTGCTTCCACCCACCAGCTTTGGACAGAAAACTCCAGTGTAATATCATTAAAAAAGCAAGAAAGAAATAAAGAAAGCCCTTCTCAGTGTGACATTCCTGCTGAAGCCCACGTGGTCACTGATCCTTGTCTGGCATGCTGACATGTGGGAGAGCACAGCCAGTCCTGGTAGGGCCTTCAGCAGCCACTCAGTTCATACCTCCCCTTTCATCTCATCATTCTGGGCCAAGAACCAGAGAGAAGAAACTGTAAAGCATCATTTGAGCATGTCTGCAAGGGAATGGGGAATTCCAGGAGATGATTTGTTTATAGTGACAAATAAGGACTTTTGTCCATTTATCATCTTTTGCTTTGCTTGATAGCTAATAGATAGAAAAGAGGTTAAAGATATCAAACTTCCCAACTCCTCCTTTCTTCCCTCCTAGACATGACACAGCACTTCATTAACAAGAAGAAAATTTGCCAAGTATCCTAAGCTTCATCTTTAGCTCAGCTGTTTCTCCTGAGTGTCTCAGGGGAAAAAAATTTTCTTTTACTTATATCTCAACAGCTAAAGAAGTTCTCTTCAGTTGCACTTTGTTTCATATTCTAACAAAGTAAATTAAGCAGGAATAACTTGTGACTCTGAACCAAGTTTGCCTGCCCTTGCTAATTGTGGATGCAGGTTTCCCTTCAAACTGAATCTTTTCTTCCCAAGTGCATGCTCCAAGGAGGTAAGAAATTACTTTTGTTACAATCTTATTTCTGTTTGTCCTGGTATTTAACTGTGGAAGAGCCAAGGCTGGGGCTCTTAAAATATGTGGGTTGTTCCATGTCTAGAAAAGGGCTTCCTTTCTTTTCAGGGTTCTCCAACTGTTTTCTTCTTTCTAGCTCCTCCAGCTGGAACTGAAGAGCTGAATATGGAGCTTTATTTCACATTTTGCAAAATGTTCAGGCTTCCTTTTCCTGAAATTTGGTGCAGCTCCCTAATTAACTGTTTCCAAAAATCTAAGAAACTATAAATCTTTATCCCAGCAGGAACTGCACTAATGTTCTCAGTGATGAAAGGCAAACAAGACAGTGTGTCACAGCAGCATGCCTCTTTTTGTAGGGATGGATATTTCACCATCTTATTAATAGTAAAGTTTTATGGAACAAGTATAAACATATTTGTTTAGAAAAGAGAAATGGTGGGTTTTAATGTAAATATTATATATTACTTTAAAAATGTTGACAGGTCAAAATCATTGATGGTGTCCTTCATCCAAAGAAATTGTTGTCACAGAACATGAGGATTTGACTTAGTTCACAAAGACAGAACTTTAAAATAAAAATTTGAATTTGATCCCACTGTCTACCACAGATCTAAATGCTTTCCGTTCTCACTATTGCAGGAAAAAAATTACTGTGACTTTTTCCATCTTTTTGATTTCAGGCAACCCTGAAATGATAGAAATTTCCCTTTGCCCCTTTAGTGCTTGCATGAAGACTGACTGTTTGGAAGGACATTGTGCTCATGGAATTCCCCATTGAGTAGATGAACAATTCTTTCATTTTGTGGTGGTGACATCTGAGGCACCTGGCATGTTCAACTGTCCAGCCTGCAGCTGGGTGGTGGCCTCCAACCAAAATGTGTGCTGTAGTCACTGTAGCCCCAGTCAAGCAACCAGAGCTTGGCACCTTTAAAAGCTGTAACAGGATGGTTCCCTATGCATATAAGCACTTAAGGAAAATGTGTAGTGGTTCTCCCTCTTCCTGCCAGCAAGGAATCTGTTTTATCACTCATTTCTATTGTGTTAGCAGTTATCTCAAAGGTGTGTCTTTGCATATCTTGCATTAAATACTCTCTACCTGGTTAGCACCGAGAACTGATTTTGGAAAAACCTTCTTTAGATTTCTTGATAAAGTAAGGATTGAATGGGAAGTGCTTTAGTTTGGTTTGGCTTTCCTTTTTTTTTTTTTTTTTTTTTCCTGGGGTACTGTTCATAAATTCCAGTTTTATCAAGTACATTCATATGGGTTTCAGGACATATCTAGCTTTCAGCTTACTGGTTTTAACTCTGCCCTTTTGCATTCAATTGGAATTGACTAAATGGATTAAGAAGTAAAAAGCTTTACCTTAAAACCAGCTTAAGGCCAAGGAATGAAGATCCCCAATTCTGCTGGTTACCCCTGACACGCTTGCCTTTAGCATTTCAACTATTCAAGATTTAAATCCTAACAGATAAGAAGCAGAAGTAGTTTGCTCACTGTTCATAGATTAGAAGCTTGATTTTCAAACTGCAGATCTATAAGTTGTAACCTGCAGAATGGTTAAGAAAAGCACATTCTATAGATGGCTTCTAAGCCTCTATAAGCAGTTACAAATTCCCTGAACCAATTCTGATAACAAAAATCATTTCCTGTGAGTAGTGATGTCCACTAACCACATTTCACCTTGGCTTCTTACTGCAGACTGTAGTAAAAGAGCATCTTTTTAATAAATTCCAATTAACCAAAGGGAAATAAAAGTATAATTCAGTCTACTCTCAAACTCTCTCTCTCTTCATTCATATGTCACAGATGCTGTTACACAAAAAGCTACATGTCAATAATTTTTCTCCAGTATTACTTTTGAGAAATAATGAAAGATATTAATAGAAACTTGTTGGGGCAAAGATATTGGGCCGAGAGTTATATGAAATGACCAGAGCTATTTTTTGCTCAACCTTTGTAGCAAGAAGTTGCTTTTCTAACAAATGTACTAAGCTTATGCACAGAGGTGGGAAGAATGATAATACAGGTCGTAGATATTACAGCTTGTAAGTGCTGTAATCTAGCATTTAAGACATTGGGGTTTTTTTCAGTTCCTGTTTCATGCTGAAATAAGAATTCAACATTGCTTTAGTTTTCATAGGTAAACTTGCTTCTTCAGAGCTCCTCTGATTTAGAAATACTTACTGGTTGCTAATATTCAGCTGAATATGCAGATATCTATGAATACTGTATATGCACATACACCTAAACACTGGGCTGTGTTTGGAAGGAGGCTTTGGTGTAACATGTATTTCATGATTGCAACTGTGAAATGCTACTTCATCATGACTTAACAAAGAAAAGCTCTGGGCCATGGTGTTTACACAGCAGTGCAGAGGAGTGCTTTGTTAAAATGCCAAAGTAGGAAAATACAATATATTTCTCTGGGCTGTCCCAATATTCTGGCAGTCTGCTCAAGTAGCAGACGGAGTCTCTGAAACACACTGTAGTAATTATTTATTTCAACAATAATAAGAATATATATCATTTATCAGTATTTCCCCTTTCCTGAAAACTGGTTCCAGGATATTTAAAGCTACACTTTCAGAATTTTAAATTAATATTGTATTTAAATGATATTGTAGGTGATCAGCACCTTTTGTTGGTGATAGAGGAGGAGATTTCTGAGCACTATCAGGGAACCCAAGAGTTATTTATTATATCTAAGAAAAAAAATTCCTTTTTCTATTCTGTTGTTTATGCATATTTCTTTAGCTTCTGAAGCATAAACCTTGGTGCAAGTTGGTTTACTGAGAACTTACCTTAAACATGTGGCTAATTAAAACTATTTTGTGCAAGTTTCAATTCTCCTATCTTTATGATGGTTATGATGAAAAATAAGAGATTATCCAGAAATTAATTTCCTGTTGCGAACTACTTGGCTAAGGCCAGAAAACCAATATATGATAGACTTCTTCAGTCGATGAAAAATCAGGTGATTAAAATTCATTTAAGGAAAAACACAGAAATTTGCGAGGTGGGAAACCAAAACATTGCTGTGGTTAGACAGGATAAAAATATGGTTGGAGGACCTTCCACCCTGAATCAAAAATGCTATGGCCACATGATACAAAGCCCCAGTATGGTGTGAAAATGTTCTGCTCATTTGGATTTGTTCAGGAATTGTGCTGGGTTTATTTCATAGTGGCTAGCAATGCCAAACTTTCTCTATTGCACCATTAGCATCAAACTCTGCAATGAGTATTCTATTCAACTTCATAGAAATCACTCTAAATTTCTGTCAATTTTTAGGGAATAATGCATTTCTATGTTTCATAAGCTCTTGGGATAGAACTGTATGATAAGAATATAATTATCTATGAAATGTTACAATTTCAGCCTCTAAGCTATATAACATTCTGTTAAATTCCTTAAAGCCAAGGAATTCCTTAAAGGCTCAGTGGAATGATTTCTGACTTAAAGCTCTATGAAAAGTAACAGAATCTGTCGTAGCAGCTTTAGAGGAATAAACTCCTCCAGGTTTGCTTCACATGAGAGTTTTGTGCTCTTAGACTTCTTCAGTTGTAATTGATTTTTTTTAACTTTTGGGGAAAAAACCAAGAAAAATAAACAAAACCAACACTAAAATATATATTATAACAATAACTTATCTCCACATACCTGATATGAAGATGAAGGTCTCCAATCTGTACATAGTGTGCCAGATTTCTATAATGCCTGCTTAAGTCTGGTTGATATAATTCTATTTGCTTTATTGAACCCTGTAGTTTCATTCAGTTCTGGTGCAATGCCAGTGAAATGGACTCTCAGGGTTAATTTGGACACAATAGTTTGACCTTAAAGAGATTTCTAGAGAATAGCATTTCACCTTCACTATCTGCCTTGGAAAAGAGTACTTGAGTTTTAAATGACACTTTGAAATTGGTCCTTTTGCTCACTCCGTTATTATCTAAGTAATTGCTGCATATGATAAATTGATTGATAGTCACTGGGTTTAATCTACGTGAGACTTCATGAGACTTTGAAGAAATTGAGTGTTATTTAAATATAGAAAGCTTCTTTCTATATTTCTATTTCTTTAGGGTAGCTTTTAGTGTTTATCTGAAGTGCTGTTTCAGGGGTGAATGATTTCTCCTTCTAACTTGCTTTGGTGCCGACATTTATATCAATATGTTTGTTACTGAGCACTCACGTCTCTGACTGTGAAAGCTTTGTTGTCAACAACTTGCTGCTCTCAGAGAGATCCAATTTGTTTCCATTATAGATGAAGGCACAGCCAAACAGGAATTTGGTTTTCTGTTTGCATATGCTGCGTGGGTGCAGGAGCGACAAAGTCTGAAGGAAAATGTAAGGACTTAGCTGCAAGCAGTGACAGACAGAACTTTTTCCAGCGTGTGTGTATGTAGCCTCTGTTTCCTGAGCTCGTAGCACTGCTGTGGTTTTCATGATTGTTTGACCCTTGCAGTACCCCCATCTGTAGGACTGAGAAAATCAACACATGCAACAATTGTCTTATGTCTGACCTGACCTGGATCCTGATCCCTGCTTATGTCAAGAATGGATTTTATAGGTGTTATTTGCTTGATTTTAAGCAATTGTAAAAGCAGGAAAAGAAGTAACTTGAGAAGCATTGAAAGACAGTCAAACGTACTCTAATGATTTTCTAAAACTTGTAATACCACATCTGTGGATCTCAGAGTTTTAAATACGTGGATCTAACAGCAAAAATTAATATTCTTCTTTGCCCTTATTTACCCTAGTGATTAGCAGGAAAAGTTACTGAGGTAATTTGAGAGTGTTGACATATCAATTTCAGATAGTCAGTGTGAATTCCAGTTTTTCAGAGTTAATTTTTGAGTATTACTTTCAAAGCACTTAAAAACTAGTATATTTGGTAATGATAATTTTCTTTCTTGATTAGTGGAGTTCAAAATCTCTGCACTTCATCCCTTCAAATTCCCAGGCTAACAAACACATTCATTGCCATGAAATTGAGCTGGGGCTTGAAAGAAAAGGCAAAAACAGTGAGTTGTGCTCCTTTGAGAGATATCCTTCCAAATGATATTATGCTTAAAATCACATCTTGATGCTGAAACCCACTCCAAAAACTTAGAATCCAAGAGTTTTAAATCTCAGATTTTCACTAGGCTTTGTTTTCTTTCATGGAGTATCTCCCCTGATTGTAGAATCCCCCACACATAAAACATGGTTACTGCTTTTTAAATGCCACTGATTCAGGACACACATTATCATACATCCATATACAAAATTGTGAATTTAGTCTGCCAGGCCTATGTCTCTAACCTGCTCTTGCTGACTTTCATTGCCTCTCTGATTCCCCCAAACCCTTCTTTTTGCTCAATCTCTGATAAGGTCCATGGTGTCAGAGCTATGAAGATTTTTTCCTCACATTAGATAAGTCTCCAAAAGGTCATTACTATAAGAGGAGACAAGAACCTTGTTAGACTCTTTCAAAAACTTTGCTTTACTTGAACAAGTAATTTGTTCCCTTTTCAGTTTCCTCTAAAATGAGGATAACATTGGTTAACATTGCAGAGAATGTCAGAAGAATTTTTTAAGCTCTACGTGAGCCCTTTCTACAAAGAAACTCACAGCACACAGAAATTGTATCTTAATGCTAGAAACTGCCTTCTGTCCAGATTTTAGCACAATATGATTCTTTGATTGATCTATAGTAGTGCAATTTTTTTGATGCAATAGAGATATTTGAATGGAAATGGTTTTAGAAAGATGAGAGCTACCTTTGCTGCCACCAAGTACCCATTAAAGGAGGAAAACCAGTAACAAAGGCAAACCCAGAAGTCAGTGGATTATTTGCTTTTATTCTGATCAGTTTGTGAAAGTTACTTTTGGTTTGGGGTTGGATTTTTTTTTCCCCTAGGTGGGTTTGTTGGTTTTTGGGTTTGGGGTTTTTTTTCATAAAACTGTGAAGTAACACTACTTTCTTCAACTGCTGTTTTAAAAGTATTGAATGGAAATTTACTTGCCCTCTGCGCCTTCAGGCGCAAATTGTGTCTCGTCAAACCAGACATTTGCAGAGAGTCTTGGAGAATTGTTTCTCAGGCCAAGTTACTTTTGTGCTCCTCTATGTTTGCAGAATGAAAAAATGATGTTTGACAGTATTGGCAACTCTGTTACAGGGATGATGAATTCTCCTCAGCAGCTATCAGTGAAAATTGAAGTAAATAAACTCCTTGAAGGAGGCAAGGCAGTTAATTTTAGGAAGTGCAAAGTTAAATGAAAGCAAACAATTAATCTTTATTTATGCAATGATTTAAATTGACTTATTGGCAAAAGACTATATCTATAGTTATCACAGCTGCTGTTATTAAAAAAAAAAAAAAAAATCCAGCATATGCTGGCTTCTGTATATATAAAAGCTCCTTCAAATCAAAAAGAAAAATTAAACAGGAATCTATAACCTCTCTTTAGAGAGTTTCCAAATTGCAGGAAGATTCAGAGCAGGGCTTTAGCCAGGACAACTTGACAGGATATTTTCAGAATTTTTAAGCTTACAAATTATATTAGTAGCTGTATTCAACTTTAAGTGGATCTGAAAGTAAACTGGCTTTAACAAAGCACTGGTTTGACATTTCAGATCCTTGGCTTCTGTTCCTGTTCTTTCACCTGTAGTGTGGCTGTTGCTTTCTCTGGGAAGTTGAGTTTTATTCTGGCATCAGAATTCTGGTAGCTCTCTAGAGTTTGTATGTAGCTTGTTAATACACTCAGTCTGTGACTGTGGTATACACAGTAGTACCCCAGGTTTGGTTTTGGGTGGTACTTACAGTCTGATCTTGATCCTTGAGGGGTCCATAAATATGGTCTATTTTCATGCCTGTGATAGTGTTGGGGTTTTCCTGCTATATTATTCTGTGGAAGCCCAATGAAATTATAGCCTACATTTCTCAGATTCTGCAGTGAGCTAAATTTGTAGGCCATACTTAAAGTTCTGTCATGAGTTTGTACCATAACAAGTTTTATTACAAGAATATTGTAGTTCTTTCTGTATAGCAGAGATATGAAGCCTTAAGCTACATGGTTTAGACTTCTGAGATGGGATTAACTTTTTAATAATTTGCTTCTCGATATCCATTTTCTTTTTAGAAACCGTAGTTCATTATGTTTGTTTTAAATTGCTTCCTGCATTAGATATTTAAATATTAGATATTTAAATTTAAAATCTGCCAACTTTCAGCCATAGTCAAAACTTGATATCTTTTTAAGCTTTGGGCAATTTATAGAGCAGGTAATTACATTTAACATTTTTAAGTTCTTTTAGGTTATGTTTGGAAGGGGTCATACTTTCAGTATGCATGCTAACAAGCAACTTAAATGATTCATAATTGATAATAAACCTACTCTAGCTTACCCAGTATTTCTACTATGGATCTGTTCATGTGCTGAGAATATCCAAATTAAACCTTTGCTCATAGCTCCTCTTCCTCCATCAATGATGACAAGTAGAGTAATGTTGCTTCTTATCCTGCTTGCTTGAGTCCTCTATATTTAATTTGCAAAACACTGCCAAGGGAAGCTAAAGACTGTTTAGAGGACTGGGGTAGGTCTATTTGTTTCCATTTACTAATTTGTTCTGTCCTGTTTGTTTTCTTTATTCTTCCTGTATATTTGGCAGGGAGCAGACATGAATTTGACTGTGCTCTGTTGAACAGCCGCCACTGCCTCAAGCTGTTTCAGTAACGCCTTGCCAAAACACTTTTTCTTTCCAGTTTTGTCTCCTTGAAAAAGGGAGGGGGCTTGGGGCAGAGATTGCCACCTGAGAGTTACTTTGGGACTAACTGGGTTGCTATCAGAAGGTGAAATAATTTCATCATCCTGAAGTGGGGCAGAAGATGTTGAGAAATTAATGAACAAAAAATCCTACAAACATAAATTATCTCGACCAAAATGGTTTTGCTTTCTATTACTGCTGTCTCATCAGTGTATCTTTAAATTGCAAAGTGATGCTTGAAACAGAAACTTATTTAAATTACATCCATATCCTAATGTGCTATCTGTATTTGATTTAGTAATTATACTATGCTTAGAAATTTATCACAACTGATTTTATTTTTCTACCTATTTTTATCTGAAGAGTTCTCCATAGACCTCAAAATCCTGGTTTACAGGCACAGATAAATTGTTTCATACAGGTTAAGATTTAGAAGGTTTACAAATGCAATAGAAAATTTACAGTTACTTGAAACTATACAATAATATGTTTTGTACTATGGAGTTTCTGAATCCTATTCCCCCACCCTGTGCTGCAAAGGGAGAGCTGTGTCCAAAGCACGTTTGCTATAAGCCCATGAGAGCCTCATTCCTCCTGCTGTGGAATTTTTAATGTGCTGTCTGATGTGGAAGACAGTTTAATGAGAATTCTGATCATTGATTCAAACTTAACTGCTGAAATGAACAATTGGTAATTAAGTGAATGTGATGTGATGACTAATTAGTTGATGTAACAAATAGCCAAAATTTGGTTAATTTTTTAAAGCAAATATTTGAATTGTTTGAGAAAATGTTTTGTAATACAAGCAACAAAACTTTGCTCTATTATTTTTAATTGCAATCTCAACTTACTCGAGAATGACTTGCAGTATTCCTAAGAAGGCAGGCTTCAAGGTCAGACTTAATCAAAAGGTAGATTAAGTCTATCATTATGTGTTTGACTACAGAGATTAAAAAAGCCAGCTTTTTTTGTCTCCATTACTATTTAGTCGTTCTCAAATTTGCAGTTTGTTCCCTATGCACAGCATGGAGTTGCAAGTCATTAAGAGAATTCAGTCTTTCCTTGAAACATACCATCACAGATTTATTTAAAAGTTTAATCATGTTCCCTCTTTTATCCTAGTTTCCATAGTTTTATCTTATACAGTAAAAAATGCATTAATAAAGTAATGATTAACACTCCACTTCTTAGCAAGTAGTATTTTAATGGTAACCATTGTGCATAATAGAGGGCATTCTTGGAAATCTGTTGGCTGATTGTGAAGAGCATTTGATTAGAAATGCAGCCCTGGAGCAGGAGGTGCTCCCAGCTGCCTCTGCTGGCAGCTCTGCCCAGGGCAGTTTGGGGACCCGGGGTATCCCCTGAGAGCAGCCTGGGTGACAGGTACTGCTGCTGGGGCAGAGCTGATCCTCCACAGGCCCTCCCTGGTGTTCTGGAACCTCAGCACTCCTCCTCCCTTCAGCTCTGGACTACTTATGGATACTGAGGTGCTTCTCTGCTAAGCAAGACCTGTAATGGGTGTGGAATTAACCCACTCATAGAAAAAAATTCTCATTCATTTTCCTCCACTGAAACAACCATGTGAGTCTAGGGAGGAAAATAAAACTGCCAGTGCTAGGCTACATTTTGCCTTCAGTCAAATCATATTCCTTCTGTTTCAAGGTAAAAACAGGGATATACTAGGTTCTCTTATAATAACCATTCACAGTGTTTTGCTGAAAGAAAATAATTGGCAACTGTTTTCCTAGGGACTTCTAAGCATAGAGTAAATGAAGTCTCTTGTACAGAACAGTCCTTTGGAGGATTCATCTTTTTTTTTTTTTTTTTGTCTTTCCCCGGTATTTCTAGAGCACAAAGTAACAAGTCAAGTATGGTATGGATTTCATGTGTATGTCAGAGCATACCTGAATAGTCCAGAGCTTTTTTTTTACAACTGGAGAATCTGGTGCAACTCTAAAAGGCAAACCCCAGCTCATAATGTGATTGGGTTCCTCACATTTAGAGAAAGTAAATTTTCAAGTGAATACAAAATAGAATCAGGGATCTAGGCAGTAAGAACGTTGTGTGATAGCAGGGACTTCAAAACTGCCTTTCTGATAGTAGCATGCATTATTTTTTTATCTATATGCTCAAGAAGAAAACTGGTGGCAAAGCATTTTTGGTTAATAATGAAAGTGGAGAGATTTTCACTTGCAACTCTTGTAGGAAAAGAAACAACTCAGAAATGAAACAGATAAATTATGGGAGATAAGAAATCCTGTTCAGTTCTATTCACTCTTGCCCACCAGAAAGCACTCTGGGAAAGGCTCAGCTAACAGTGAGGTAAAAAACAGGTCATATAACCAGAGAACCAATTGTATGGCTAGCACGAGGTCATCTCATGTGTGAGGCAGTGATTGGTTGGCAAAACGCATGGACACCATGTGATCAAAAAGGTGGTTGGGTAAAAGGACACGTGAGCAATGATACTGTGGTGCAGGCAGCCAGTGTGAGCTTGTTTTGGGTGAGTTTAGAGCATAAAAAGGTTTTTGCAGCCGCAGGGGAATCACTGCAGCCACCCTGCCTGGCCGGGAGCCAGCAGCGCCCCTGCTGGCCGTGTCCGGAACTGCACCGAAGGGGAAATGGCTGAAAGAGCGGGAAGGGACTGTTGAGTTTTCTGTTTGTTGAGTTTTCTGCTCTTGTTTGTTGTTACCATTGTTGTACTTTGCCTTTTTATACAAACACACTCGTAAAGAACTGCTATTCCTTTTCTCATATCTTTGCCTGAAAGCCCCTTAATTTCCAAGTTATAATAATGCCGGGGGGGGCGGTCATATTCTCCATTTCAAGGGAGGTTCCTGCCTTCCTTGGCAGACACCCATCTTTCAATCCAAAACAAATACAAATTCTCAGAAAGGACAGGTTTTGAGCATAGAAAAATGAAAGATTCCAAAGGGTAATAATTGGACCAAGACTTGCCTCATTTTGTACTTTTCAAGACACAGAGATGAGAAAAAAAAACAGTGCTTCCTACCCGTTGGGATTTGTGCTTGAGTAACATTGTTGTCTGTTTTAAAAAGTATTTTTCTGAAATTGATTCTTTGAGAATCAGAAATAATAGCACAGCTTTGCTTTTCATGTTAGATCACTTGCTAATTTCAAGTGTATGCTAATAACAGAGTATTTCAAGCATACCTCCGTTAAAACTATTCAGCAAACTTGGAAGGCTACCTTAAAAACTTCGAACTGATTTAAGGTGTAAGTGATGTATCCACACTCTGCCTGTCATGAATAATTTAGCAACTAAAGTATTCTGGCTCCCAAAAATCATAACTTGAAAGAGTTATTGAGTAATCCATTCAACCTGGCTGTATCTCTTCTTTCCCTATGTATAGCTGAATGTCCTGTGTATATGTATAGCTGAATGTATCCACATTAATGCTGCCCTTAGTCACCAGACCTTTCTGTCTTTACAGTTAATCTCTGTGTAGGTAGAATATAAGTAGGTGTTCTATATAAATGAACTCCCAAAAGGGAACCAGATGCTGAACTTTATAGCTGAGTAAACTGAACCACTGAAAGGTGATGTGATATAATATGCTTGGCATCTGTGAGTCAGCATTAAGATGTGCTCCAAATACTATTGCAAACACTGACAGTTTCTGGATATAAAGAACTCAATGTGCTTTCATTAGCGCTGCTGGAAATTGCTCCCAAGGGTTGTGGTTCTCATTCAATTCAGATCACTTATGTAATTTCAGAGTATGAACTGTTTCAGGCAACTGCAACGTTCACTGATTTTTGCACTGTTTGATGAACTTTCCATATAAAGGTTTCCCAGCACTGGGTTTAGAGCTAATACTTCAAGTTCAGTAGTCTCAAAGAACTCCCAAAATGTTAGATTAGAAAATGCTACTCACAAGATGCCCCCTGCCCTGCTTAATGATCTGAGTGTAAAAGCAGAGACAGAAGCAGAGACAGTCTGTTGGGTCAGGGCCCTGATTCACCCTAACACTTGTATTCATTAATCTTCTGTTTACATTGTTGAAAAAGTACGTGCTGCCTGTGAAGTGAGATCGCTTCATAGACAAGCTGGATATCCGATTCCTGGCCTGACTGTCAGTGGAATATAAATGTACTTCCAGTGTGGGAATGTGCGAAGCCCCAGTGATTAGAGAGTGACTGGATGTACAGCAAGGACTGCCTGTAAGTGCTGATCACCCTCACTAATGAGGTTTTTCTGACCTGGGGTAAAACTCACCAGGTGAGTTTTACAGAGAGCTCATCCATCCTGGACTTAATTCTGTATTTTAGGGAAACTTTCACCAAAGTCCTGCTCTGAGTTCTGTCATTTTAACATAGTTTATAGGCAGGATGAGTAGAGGCATAAGAAAATAATAAATTTATTTCTTCTAAGGGGAAAAGCTTGAATGCTAGTGAGGATTTAAGCAGCGTTTTACTGTTGTGGGCACTCGGAGAGCTCTGGGCAGAGCTGTGCTGCTGACTTGCACAGGAGGGAAAACAGGTGCTTTGGAAAAGCTGGTGGATAATTATGAGTGTGATAATGGGGCACTGGTTTGCTTCTCAGTGTTCTTATTCCACAGCAAACTCTTGAGCCTCACCTTCTGTCAATGGGCTAAAATTGTATAGCCAAAGAACACAGGCATGACTAAGTTTGCAGGAAATTGATTTGCCCTGAGTTTTGCTTTTCCTTCAAGTTCAAACTGCATAGTAGTTGCAACACCTCCATAGGAAACATCCAAGGGTTATTTTTCCATTTTTCTAACCAAAGCCATTGGTCTGTATAATTTATATCATGGCTTTGCATTTCCTCTCTCTGATTACAGCCAATTACATAGAGCTTTACTAATCTCTTTGCAGTGATAAAATGTCCTCTGTTTTTTTCCTTGTTGCAGGTTTCCAAGCCACATATTTGGCTTCGCTTTGGGTTTTGGATTGACCCAAAAGATCAAAGTAAAAGATGTGTAATTTACCACAATCATTTTGACTTGTAGCCAGTGTTTAACAAGTTGAGAATTTCCATGGATGCAGAAGGGATATAGCTTCCCAAATCTCATTGACATTCAGAGGCTTTTGGACACACTTCAAGCTTCTTTTACAATCCTATGCTGAAATGGCCCAGCTCTGCTTTCCTTTCTAAATATGCATTTCTTAGTTTATTTTTTTAATTGACAAATTCTCCATATTTAAAACTTGCACCTCCCTGGAAGATATTAATCTTGGGAACTCTTGAGTAGTGTTGACAGCCCAGTATAATTACACATGATAGCAAATGACTACTTGGGTCAACACAAGTTACCAAGTAGATGATTTTCAGATTACTCCCATTCCTTCCAAAAATAAGGGAAAAATATAGGCCTTAGAAACCTGACTTAGGTTTCTAATCTTAGGTCTCTGAAAAAATTACCAATTTTTCTTCATGATGTAGTCAGCATGCTCTACACCAAAGACAAGTTTCTGTCTTCCTAAGAAAATTTATCTGTAAGAACATACTCAAGCCTTTTACAAAGTATTATGGAATTGTCAGCATTTTCAAGAGTAAAAAGCAAAATACTTTAAAGCTTATCAAATTTTACATATTTAACTGTCATCGTTATTAAATCCAGCCCTTCTTCCACCATTTTAGGGATAGAAGAGTAATGACTGCTTATAATAGTTAGTAATGGTCATTAGTTAATTGATTCCCTGACTCTTTAGTGTTTCCTTGACTTTGTATATCCTGACTGCTGAAACAGCTGGAGTAGGTGAAATATGTTAGCAATGCAGTCTTTGGTAAAATCTCCTGCAGGTATTTTACTACTGGAAAATGGAAAGTGTAAGATCAAGAAAATACTAATGACAATTATAGTCTTTCATTTCACAGTGCTTGCGATGTTGTAGTCTTCAGACATGCAGACCTTGCAGAAAGCTGAAAATTGACTTTTAGTGTAATTTATGTTAAAATTTATTTAATTATAGGGATAGAATTACAATATGCTTTTAGTATTATATTGTTCAGTTCTCAGTAAGTGAGAACTGAGGGTCATTAACAACACTTGATACATTGTGTGTTTAGCAATTACACAAATGCCATGCTGATATTCTCATCTCCCATCCTCATCACTGAGTTGTTAACACCAAAGGATATGTGCAACTTTTCACTCATTTCTAGAAAATTTGCTAGAGAAGGATTATTAATTTCTCAGATTTCTGACTGTGAAGCAAATGTAGCTTGAGGCTTAATAGGCTGACAGTGTTTCCCCATTTTTAAAGGTAGTCCAGCTGTCATGGTTATAGTGCAAGAAACCAGTCCAGCAAGCTTAATGAGAGTTTCAAGAATGAAAAAAGAAGCTGAAGTGTTTTGAAGCTATCATCAATAAGAAATTGGTTTAAAAAGAAAGTGAAAACATCTTGCTATTCTCTGGTCCAATGATATTTTGTATATGTGGTAGGCATTGTTAGGCTGGTTGAACTGGATGATTTATTTCCAAGACACAGAAACATTTCAGAAGAGGAGGATGTTTAAACTTTCACTTTGCTACATGCCATAGATATCCTTTTGTCTCTCTTTACTCCATTCAACCACATTATAGTTTTTGTGGCTTCATCTCTTCCCTTCTCCTGCACCCCTACCTTTATTTAGCTCTAGGTAAAGGTTCCCTGTGATGCCTCTGGTGTTTTTTGAGTGCTGCTGTATTTCTCCTCCTTTCTCTCCTCTCATGTGCTCAGCAATCATCAGGCAAGTGCTCCAATGGGACAGCAGGAAACTTCTGCTTGAAAAAGCAGCAACAGCGGAGCAGTTGGGGTGGTTGAACACCGCTGGTCTTGAAAGGGAACCACCATGAAATATCTGGCTGGGACTTTGAAAATTTGAAAAAAAATAGCTCTGTGCTTCATACATAAGCGGCCAAGGCCTGAAGGGAGAATCATGACAAAATGTGAGAAGGAGCAATCCAAAGGTGTTTCTTTTATAATGGTTTCACAAACTAGTGAGCTGAAAGTGTTTCTTGTTAACATCTCATGTAATATTTCTTGCTTCCAAGTAATCTCATTTGTGCCTGCCTCCTGCTATCTGACTCTGTTTCCTGTGCTGGGAAAGGGGAAGACCTCTTTTCCTGCTCACAGCTCTCTTGCTGTGTGGTGTCTCAGTGAACTCTTGGCACTAAGACAGAGTTGGCCAGCACATCTTCATGTCAGTGTTTACACAAATGGATTTGTTAGAAGCAAATGGCTCCTCAAGGGTCATTTGAAGAACCTCCCCTGAATGCATTGTCCTTCATCTAAACATTGCAGAGTGCTGATGTAACTCATCCTTTAAATGTCCTATTCATGTTATGACATGTGCAGGAGGTGGGGGTCTGCAAGGAGTCCTTTTCTTAGAAATTCTAGTTGTCCTTATTATCAGATCTATTGGGGTTGTTCACATCTTTAGACATGGAAAGAGACACAGCTTACCTTGGGGGTTTCATTCTCTTTCCAGAAGGCTGCAGGCATAGCAGAGAAGTGCTTTTAGGAGTGACCTTTTATCACACCAGAGATAATAGTATTTTATCTGTTAATTCACTGTTGTGATGATTTAGGCAATTGTGATGGGTGGAGAGGCAAGAAATATATTTGGTAATGTCATTCTCTGTAAAAAAGAAATTATGAGGAAATGCTTTGTTATCATTGCTCACAATAGAGGCTTTCTGGTTTTCAAAATATCAGCAACATGTCAAATGCTTTCAGAAGAACCCTAAGAGCAGCTCTTTCCACAAAAATTCACAGTCATAGCAGGCTGTCACCTGCTGGTGTGCATGTGCATTTTCCATTTTTTATTACCCTTTTTCAAAGAGAAGAAAAAGCATCTGAATGTTCTCTGTTGTCAAAAGAAGAGAAAAAAACAGGAGGAGGACTGCAACATGAGTAGGGAGTTGTTATTTATATGGTTTGTTGAGAGTAAAGTTCAGATGATTACCTTGACTGTTGCAAAGCTTTGGATGTCAGCCTTGATATATAATGAGAATTTGTTGGTAGATATCCAGAGGAGAAAACGTTTTGAATTCTTGCATTGAATTTTACAGTGTGCTGTTTCTGTTTGAGAGAATGAGTAGAGGTTCATCGTGGGCATATGTGTTGAGCTGTAACCGAAATCTGCAGTGCTGGGGCAGAAAGAA